>NW_003852577.1:2876946-2906853 GCF_000181295.1 Otolemur garnettii
AGCGGCGGGAGAGGATAGGTGGAGGGAGGATAATTGGTGGGACACAACTATGATGCATTTTACAAGGGTACATGTTAAATTTACTAAGTGTTGTATAATGTCTTAACACAATAACTAAGAAAATGCAGTGAAGGCTATGTTAACCAGTTTGATGAAAACATTTCAAATAGTATATAAAACCAGCACATTGTACCCCATAATTGTATTAATATACACAGCTATGATTTAATAAAAAAAGGTCATTTGATTAAAAAATATTGCTGAAACAATAAATGATTTCTGCACAAAACTTGAACAAAGAGATGCATGAGTGCCCATGTGCCATGTGCGAGCAGATAGCTCTCATTATACATAACCAGAGGCCACCAAGGCCAAGCGTCTGCCAGGTCCCTCACCTGCCACCCTGGCCCAGAACACTTCAGAAGCAGATGTAGACCTCCTCCTCCATGTGAAAATGAACTCCTTTCCCAGGAGGACACACCATCAACAGTTTAGCCTCCAAACTTCCAGATTTTCTCTTTGATAATGAATGTAGACACATCTGTGGCTGGCCCTCTGCTGCCTCTTGATTCTGCTTTGTTGTAGGGGGCAGTGTGTCTTGACAGCTCATGCTCCCGTGTTGAGACTCATAGAGAGACCTTTTTCTGTTTCAGAGTTCAGGCCCAATTCAGAGGAGCCTAAGGACAGGGGTGGAGCCCCGCCTCCCAGGAAGGAGAGTCATGGGCAGGAGGTGACGCAGAGGCCCAATCTGTGGGGTGATGGCCCCACATGGGGACAACAAGGAGGGTGGCAGTGCCCACAGTGGAGAGGGGCTGGTAATTGGCTGGATTATCCCAGCGGGGAGGCCTCCTTGGGGAAAGCTATTTTTAACTCTGAGAGACACTGCAGCTACTTGCCTCCCTCTCTTTATTGCCCTTTATTCCTGTCATCCTAGGGCCTGCAGGCTTACCCGCCTTCTTGGAAGCTCTATCTCTTAGAGGAAGGGAGGGATGAAACACCATCAACACACACCATAGCGTGTGATCCCTACACAGTCTGCCAGCCAGGGCTCTCACTTGCCCTGCTTTAAAGAAGGAGAGAGGGAAAGTCCATAGGACATTCTGCAGGCCTTGCTGGTCGTCTTATCACCTTCACTAGCAGCCCCTTGAAGCCATTGAAAATTTCTTGAATTTCCAAGGAGTGGTTTTGGCTTACCATCAAAAGCCCAGGGGTGGATTTAAGGTACTCAAACGATCCATCCAGAATCTTGTTTCCCTCAATATTTCAGCTTTTCTTTTCTCTGGGTGGGTGTCATTTCAGGTAGGCTTGCTCCACGTGAGGCAAAGATGTCCCTTGTGTTCCCTCAGACCAGCCCACCTGCCCTGAGAAATAAAGCCTCTGCTTTTCCTGCAGATCCAGCAAAAATCCTAGGGCTAATACTCATTGGCAGGCTTAGATCAAGCCTGTGTAATGCTCACAGCTAGGCCTGGGTCACCTGCTCTCCCTAGGCCCATAGGAAGTGCATCATAAGGGTATAGAGGAGGAGTGGGGAGAACCAGACCAAAGCTCTCAGAGAAGGGGCCTGGACAAGGGGAGGACTGGGACCAACAAGCTCTGTAAAGTCACACAGCCAAACAGAAACCCTGAAACCAGACGCACCTGGTGCCGAGGAAATGCTGGGTGGAGCATGGCTGACATCATTCTCCAGCCCTGGGTTCTGCCCAGTTGGGTGCTGTTAAAGCATCCTCCTCAAGGCTGCAGCCACGAGGGCTGAGGGCAGGGCTCTACATATGGGAGGTGAGTCAACCCGAAGCTCTAGACAGAGATTGTCAATGCCTACTTCCCAACAGGGTGGGAAGGACCAAGGACTGTGCACCATTCCTGCATATCTCAGATCAATGCACAGGGTCAGTTGGGGCTTGTGTGTGTGCTTGCACATGCAAATGTGTGCACAGGTTCGAGTCATGTCCCCAGAGTACCCCTAATGAAGGCCACTGGCCTAGGCCTGACCCACACACCTCCAGGGATGGGCAGCCCATGCCATCCTTGAGTGCTCACTCCCACCTGCCTGGGTATCACTTCTCCATCTACCCACTGAAGCAGCTTCTATCTCTTATTACCTGGGCGTTTAATTCAGAGCCTGTGACACACTCAGTGGACAGCTGTCATTGACCATTATTGCCATCACTGTTAATATTTTCATCAAAAAGTGTCTTGAGACAAATGGTATTCAGGAATGAGACTGAGCTGAGGGCAGGTCTCCTGGGCCTGGTCCCGGTTCAGCAGCTCACTGCCTGCATGACGAAGCTTCTTTTCATCCTGGCCCAGTGCTGTGGGTGGGGATCAGCCACCTGAGAGGGGCTCGGCCACTCAACCCCACCAGAAATGTACAGCCTGGATCCAGCCTGGTTAGGTCCCTTTGACTTTCTAAAGGGGATTGGGGTAAGAGGCAGGGTGAGACTGGAGGCAAGACTTGTACTGCCAGACAGCCCATGACAGCAGGGGCAGCGTGGCTCTGTAATAGTGCAGGTAGAGTCAGTGCAGCTGTAGAACTTGAGCAGAGCAGGGCAGAGAGTCCCTTCCTGGTGAGCCCTCTGCCTATGTCTGTCCACTGTCATTCTGTAGACACAGCACTTCCATGCATCCTGGGCCCTGGGCTGCAAACATGCTGGAAGGACATGGCCTTGCCCTCATGGAGCAGATGCCCTGGTGGGTGAGGTGACAGTGAACACAACACCCAGAGAGTGGCCAGCTGGGGAAAAAAGCATAGCAGGGGATAGGCGCTGAGTCCTGGGGGCAGAGAGGGCCTCTGGGAGGGTCCGTCTCAGCTGCCCCTGAAGAAAGAGCAGTGCAAGGTGATAGTGCTCCTGACTGAGGGCTGTGACACTGAGGCCCAGCCACAGAGCCAGGCTGGTGGCATCAAAGTGCCTAGATGGCCTATCAGTTTGGCTGGAAGGGGATGCTGATGGGGGAGGTCTGGGGCCTCAGGGACTTTGGCTATCACCCTGGGAGGTTTTAAGCTGGGTATGCCCAGGGCCTAGTTTACATTTTGATGATGGGAGGCTCTGAGGGCTAAAGCTGGGCCAAGGTCTAGGGTGCGGGTAAAATCTCAGTGGGCTCTCAGTAGGAGGCATTCCGGGAGGGGATGAGATGCTGGGCTGATGCTGCATTGGGAGCAGCTCCCTGAAGGGCAGGTAAAGACCCGGGAGGACTGTCTGGTTTTTATCTCAACTGATGATTGATTTATGCCTGCAGCCAGTGTATCACCTTGTGGCACTAAAATATGATTATTATGAGGGCCAGTGGCTGCTCTCTACGGAGGCTGAAGCTCTAAACCTCCTGTCCCCGGGGACCAGCAAATCTCAGCTTTCGGGGTACCCTCCTTGGATGGTTTTGTGGTATTGAAAGCAACCTCCCCCCTCTGGGCCTACTTTCCTCAAAAAAGAAGAGGAGATTCGAAGTGAGCCAAGGGTTCTTCTGGCCTCCCAGGCCTGAGGCTTGGAGGATGCACAAATCTGAAAATAGTTTTTGAATGGCAACTATGTGCCTGGCCCAAAGCTGGGAAAGACTGGGCCCCAGATAAGCCTCTTTCTCATCCTTGTCTTGGGGAAACTCCCACCCTGGATGGGGAAGAAAGAGAATTTCAGATTAAGGGAAATCAGGTGCAGAGTACATGGGAGGGTGTTGGAATGGACAGGCCTTGTAGGACACCTAACTGCAGTCCTCTCATTGGCTTCTCCCACAGGGTGGTTATTGTTCCCATGCTGTGGCTGTTACCACCTTCATTGACAGAGAAATAAGTGGAGCTTCAGCCAGGGACATGTGTGAGGTCTCCCTGGAGGGAGCAGCAGTGTTGAAGCTTGGTCTGTTTAGTCCCTCTGGGCTACTCCTGACACTGCCACTCAATACTGGAGGAAGACACCATGTCCCTCTTTGGCTGTGGGTGGCCACGACCCCCTCTGCCCACACTGGCAGGTGTGTGAGCTGGTTAGAGAGAGATGCTGCCATGTCACCTGTGCTGGCTGCGTCTTGGCCTGTGTTCTGCAGGAGGCTGGTGCCCTGCTGCCTGGTTGGGGGCTCACATGGAGGCCTATAATAGGTGGCATGGGATGTGATTATGATTGGAGGTCCCACCCTGTCGGTGGATGGGAGGGTGGTGGAGCCTGGAGAGCAATACCCAGGGAGTCAGGCTTGCTTCTCTGCTGAGGCCTCTTCTGCTGGATGACCTTGGGCAAGACACTTACTCTATCTGTGAAAGGGTGTGAGAATGGGGAAGGCCTGGTGATCAGGGAGAGAGTTAGCCGGCCTTGTACTGGCAACTGGGGGTCTGGGCCAGCAGATGAGTGGGGCTCATGTAAGGGCTATTCTAGGCTCCAGGATGCCCTCGGCTCACTCCCTTGTCCCAGGGGCTGTCAGAATCCTGGAGGAGCAGTGAGGTGTTTCCCATGCATTCCTTTGTCTTCCAGCTGAAGAGATGCCACTGGTTCCTAGGGCACCCAGGTGGGGCTCCTAGGACAGCAGCTGCTCAGGCTCTGAGGATGGGAAAAGGCACTAGAGTGCTGCTTCCCTTGCCACCAGCTTTGGCTGCCCCATCTTCTGGGAAATGGGGCAGGGGCCAGTGGAGAGCTAAGTCATTTCCCTCTCTGCTCACTTGAAGGAAGAAGGGAGAAAAGTTTCCTGAGAGCCTCTGGGAGGCTGGTCTCTCAGGAGGAGGAGGAAACCGGGACACTGTGTCCCAGAAGGGGCAGGTGGGGGCTGGAGTCCCCTGGGAGGCCCCTTGGCTCTCTACTGCAGTGCTAAGCAGCTGTCAGGCCAGGAGGCAGGGCTGTCATCTTGGGCACATACCTGGTTTTGAGTCCTGGCTCCATCATTTAGTAGCTCTGTGACTAGGCAAGGGACTACCCCACTCTGCCTCAGTTCCATTATCTATAAAATAGAGCCAATGAGCTTATGTACCCAAGAGGGTCAGAGTGGAAATCAATTCTTGCTGGCTCATTAGCACTTACGAGTGCTCAATAAATATTAGTTGTTTTACTCAGCATGGAGCTGTGTTATGATACACTTTAGGCATACACATCCCATTTAATCCTCACTCCAGCCCAATGAATTTGTGAGCTCCATTGTCATTGGGGAAGCTGAGGCAGCAAGGGGTGAAGTGACCTGTCTCCACAGTTGGTCAGCAGAGGAGATGGCATTGAAACACAAGACAGCCTGAGGCCAGTGAGTGCTGGGTTATAGCTAGCAGCTGCCTGGGCCCAGAGCCTGGGGCTGGTAGGGCCTGCAGCTCACCCTGCTCTGAGCTGCCAGCAGTCTGGGCCCTGGCCAGCGAGCCATCCGCCTTGGTTAGAATCCTGCAGTCAGTCTCCCTGCTGTGCAGACACATAATCATATTTCACATTAAAGGGGAAGCTGGAGGCCAAGGGGGCCAGGGAGCCCTTTGAGTCTTATGCTCTGGGCACAGACCTGCCTCTTGGGCCCAATTCTGTGGCCCTAGAGCTGAGCTGGGGATTAGGCCAGTGATAAAATGGGGTTTCCCTGGGTCAGGGCCCAGCTGAGCAGTTCTGTCTGCCAGGATGAAAGACCCGGGCCTTTAGGAGGCAGAGAGGTATGAGGCCCGGAGGACAGGCCCCAGGAGGCTGGGAGGGCAGGTGGTGGGGGCAAACGAAGAGGGTCACATGGGGGTCAAGTTAGCAGAGAGGGCAAGGATAGGAACACAGTGGAGAAAGCAGGAGCTGGGAGAAGCCAAACAGCACAAATGGGGAGGAGAGAGATGCACGGCAGGGGTGCAAGGGAGTGTGTAACAGTGTGCAGGCTTGGTGTGCAAGGGCAAAGGATTCTGTGGGAATGCACTAGCTCATATTGTATACACATGTGCACATAGGCAGATGCCACCCTGCATGCAGACATCTAAGTGTTTATGCACCTGTGACCACCATGCATATCAGGCCATGTATTTTACACGTGGGGATGTGGGACCTGAGCTTTTGTATCCAAATGTGTGCACGCATGTTCAAGATTCCCCTGCCTGTGTGTTCGCTAGGCACCTGTGTGTGCGCGCGTGTCCCTGGGAAGACGTGCCTGTGTGTGTGTTTTTGTGTGTGTGTGTGTGAGTGTGTGCGCGCGCGCGCGTCCCAGTGCGCAAGTGGCTGGCGGTGTATGTGTGTGAGGATGGCCTGGGGCTAGGAGCTGCGCGGGGCCAGGCCAGGGCCGCTGTAGGCGGGAGCAGCGGCGGTGCGGCGCGGGGCGGGCGTGCTCTCGGCGGAGAGTTAGAGGAGTTGCCTAGCTGGGCTCTGAGGCAGCGGGGCGCGGAGCTGGGTGCGCGCCGAGCTGCTGCCTCCCGCCGCCTCCTCGCCCTCCATTCCTCGTTCCCGGTCTTCTCTGGGCCACGCCGCCGCCGCTTGCCGCCTCCCTGTGAACGGTAGCCGGGAGAGGGGGGCTGGTGTGGCCGGAGCCCGTGGGGAGGTGCGGGAAGCCTGGGCGTAGGGGAGCGCGCCCGGCCTTGCCCGGGATCAGATAACAGCCGGAGGGGGAGGGGGTGAGCCGGCCACGCTCACAGCCGGACTGAGGGACGGACGCCAGCCTCCCCGGCCGGAGCGAGCGTCCAGGGGCGCCGTCCAGGTGCGCGCCCCCGACCGGTGGTTGGATCTGGAAGATCCGCGCCCGGGACTGACGCGCCCCTCAGCATGGAGCGCCCCCGGGGGCTGCCCTGAGGCGGTGGTGGCAGCGGCGGCGATGCAGCCAGCAAGGCGGCTGCCGAGGCCAGTAACGGCCGCCTGGAGCGCGGAGGACGCGGAGCGCGCCGCGCCCGGGCTGCTGACCGAGGTAAGCGTGCTGCTGCGGGCGCACGGACCCCAGGGGGCCCGGCCCGGTTCCCCTAGGCCACCCTCCGTCCCCTGGCCCGGAGAGAGTACGCTGTGGTGCAGCAACAGGGAAGGTGGAACAGGAGGGTGTTTTCTCCGTCCCCTCCTTTTCATGTTTTTCCTCCCTTGGTGAGCCATCGGAGGAAATGCTGACTGCGAGCTTTTCTTCCTCTGTTATGTCTCCTGCTGCCGCCACCTGGGAACTTTGCTCCTGACTAACCTTCGTCGGGGGGTGCGCTCTCTGAAACTTTGGATCCCTCGTCCCCCTCTGGCCGGTTTGCACGAGGGGGCTCGGGAGAGAGCGTCCGGAGGCACTTTCGCGCACGGCATGGGTCCTAGGCGTGACCTTCCCAGAGACCCCGCGATCAAAGTGGGTATACGGAAGGCAGAACTGCGGGCTGTGTGAGCAGACTGGAGAATGCCCCAGCCTGGAGACCTGCGGGTCCTTAGATCCGTTTCTCTTTCCCACCTCCTATGCTTCAACGGAGTAAAAATATTCTGGAAATGATTCTCTGCCAGCGAGCCAGCCTACAAGTCCAGCGGCTCCTTTTTGCTTTTAGAAGTCGGCCTTGATCTTCAATGGTTAGCCCCTTCCTGAGAAGCCCCCGGTGTTTCAGGGCAGGGTCCCCGTTGCGCGCACATCCACTCACAGTGCCTGGGCAAACAGGGTGGGGAATCTGGGGCTCCTAGGAAATGGCAGCTAGGGTGGGAGCCCGGGGGGGGGGTGTTCAGATGGGAGTGGAGGCTCAGCCAGTGTTTGTGCCGGGTTCTGATTTCCAGAGCGCACATGTCATGTGAACGACTGAGAACCTGTGCTGGGCACGGGGGTCACAGGAAAGTGTTCCTTTGGGGATGGCCCTTGGTTCTGGGAGATTCTTTTGCCTCCTCACAGTCTGGACTTACTGGGACCTGGGACTGGCTGCTCTCTGTTGGAGGGGGGCATCCCTGAGCAGCACTGCCTGTGGCCAGCTGGAGCCTCGCAATAGAGTGCTGGGGACCTGCTGCTCCCCACACTGCATCCCTGAACCCTAATTCTCAAGCTCTGTCTCCCTCGCCGAGGCGCCTACACGCCTCTGAAATCGGCAGCCGCCTCCTCCAAGGTGCAAACTCAGCAGGCGTTTGCCCCCCCCACCCCTGCCCCCAGGTGCCAGAGGAGCAGTGCGCCCAGTCTCTTCCCCTGCCCCCCCTGCCCCGCCTGACCCCTCACTGCTCTGGCTCTGGGCCCCCAGCCTCACCTTGTGCCAAGTCCCACTTTAGTGGGCCCTGCTAGAGCAGCTCTGCCCTCCAGCTTGGACTCCACTGTGTGCGGGGAGAGGGTCCAGAGGTAAGACAGATCTCAGCCCTGGGTGCCACCAAAGACCTGAGGTCTTTTTGAGGAGTACTTCCTCCAGTGTTCTGAGGAGCCCCTCAGTGTGTGCTGGGACTCTCGGAGAGTGCCCAGCAAAGTCTGCCCCTCCAACCAGCTAGGGGACCTGAGGTTGACTGGTTTAGGAGGGTGACCCTGGGAGGGCTGCCATCAGATGGAGCCCTGAAGTGAAGGGGAGGGAGTGGTTTCAGTACCTGTGAGGACAAGGAGGGTGGCTCCAGTGTGCTGGGCAGCAGGGAACGTCCCTCTTCTCCACTGGAGCAGGGCTATGGGCAAATAGCCAGCACTCTAAATGAGCTCCAAGTCTCTGATTGGTCCCTTATTCCCCTCCTGGTGAGGGCATAGCCGAGCCCTCTCAAGGCTGAAGGACCCTCCCATGGCATCTCCCAAGTCAGGTTCCCAGAGGGATCCCTTTACTTACGTGCTCAGCTGAGCTGGGAGGAAGGGGTGCTCAGGGAGGGCTTGTTTGGTTTGAACAAAAGCCTTCACCTAGCTCTCCCCAGGCCAGGGGGCTGCCTCTGCCAGCTTTCCTGCCCCAGGACATAGTGTCTCCCTTCCTAGGTTTGTCCAAAGTGGGGCAAGGCAGCCCTGGCTTGCCTGGCAACAGTAAAATAATAATGACAGTAGCAATACTAGTTATAGCAGTGACAGTGACAGTAACACCTGCACTGTGCAGCCTGGGGACTGGTGCAGCCTGGGGGCAGTGCTCTCTGTCCAGCCAGGCTGCTGGTACGCTGGGCTACAGTTGGCAACCTCTGTGACCCTTGCCAGGCCCCTAGGCAAGAGTCTGCCAGTGTGCCCTTAGTGCCCACCAACAGCCACCCCAGCACCCCTGCTCCCAGGCCTGGCTCTGAACTGGCCCTGCCTCTGGTAGATGCTGCTGGTGTCTGTGGCTGGGCCTTGGCCAAGGCTTCACGGTGAGCAACGTGGGCGCATGTGCCCCTCCCCAGAGCCTGCAGCTGGAGCCCTGCCATGGGCTGTTACAGAGCGGTGGCTGGAAGGGCAGCTTCTTGGGCAGTAGGAAAGGTGGAGGCTGGGCTGGCCACAAAGAAGGTGTGGTGGGCATGGGCTCAGCCCCACGGGATGGCTGTGTGAGGACCTGGCAGTGTGATGGGCCGGCAGCGGGGAAAGGCCAAAGATGAAAGAGAGCTGGCCTGAAACTGGGCCGTGTGTGCCTTCAGAGGTACTGAGGGCTGAGGGCTGGGAGCTGAGTGGGGGAAGGTGGGGTTTCCAGAAGAACTGGGCCCAGGGCAGGACTGAAGGCCCCGCTGGGCACTGGCCCAGGGCCCAGCACTCTGCCAGCTGACTTAATTTCCTAATGGCCTGCTAGTGCACAGGGTGGCAGTGGCTCCACTGTGCAGACAGGGGACTGGGAGTGCTGGAGGGACTGGCCTGTGTGTGCTCTCCTGGGGACAGAACTGCACCTTCTCTGGTTCCATGACATCCTGCCTGGGGGCACTTGTGTGCCAGACTGGCTTTGACCCCCTCTCCTCCCAGATGAGTTGTACTGTACCCTAGGGCTGCCTGCTGTCCCCACTTCTAGGGAGCTGCATCCCCAGGACCTGGAGAAGGCCTGGCATGCACTAGGTGCTCAGCAAATGCTGGATGAGTCCATGTCTGTCCACAGAGACCTTGGCAGTAGTTCTAGCTTCCAGGTGCTGGTGTGAGCTTCTTAGTTGTGGCCCCTGGTCCAGTCAGCACCCTACACAGTGCTTAATAAGTGGGTATCATAGGAGTGAAGACCTGGCCTCAAGCTCCTGTTCTCGAGGACCTCACCATCTAGGAGGAGACTTGGGGACAGATAGTGGAGCAAGAGAGGCAGGGGGTGTCCTTGGGATTGAGTTGCTTCTCTTGGCATCAGTTTATCATCTGTGAAGTGGGACCAAAGCCCTGGATGGGGAGGCTCCAGAGAGTACCCAAGATAGGGCAGGAGAAACTTGAGTCTTGGTTTGTGCCTCGGGGAGGTGGAGGTGGGCAGGGGCTGGTCTCAGCAGAAACAGGCAAGTGGAAAGAGGGCCCAGGAAGGAGACGTGTGAGCATTCATTGTGTTGGGGCCTCGGAAAGCTGTCTAATCCATCCACACTTCCCTTGGCTTGTGGGGAAGCTGTTGTGCGAACAGCTGGGAGGAGTGGCCCAGATGTCCCCTTGATCCTCTACCCCTAGAGGTGTTTTAAAGCCCAAGTCTTCCTGCCAGACTGCTGAAGTGGTAGCATAAGGCTGTGGTACCTTGGGCACAGTCCAGCCCTGTAGCACGGGACATGGCTCCATTCGCACAGCCAGCTAGGCATGAGAACTCCTCTCTCAGCTGCCCTGGGGACAGTTCTGCCCTGGCTGTGCATTCATGTTGTACCTTGAATCCTGCCTGACACCTCTACCTGCCTGGACTGAGCTCTCCCACCTCCTGGGGTGGCTGATGCCACCACCTCCTCCCCTCACCTGTGGCCTGGAACTCTTTAAAGGACTCAGGGTTGGAGAAGGGCCAGGGACTAAAAAATAAAGCTTTTGAAGTGGTGGTTTCTACCAGGACCACCCTAGCCACTGGTTTGTGAACACTCGGTGTGTTCTGGGTATCAGGACCTTCCCTGGTTCCAGCCAGACTCTTCACCAGGACCACAGGATCCTCATGGTCTGGCCTCCCCTCCTCCTCTGGCCACCCTTCTCCTCTCCTTGCTGTGTGACCAGCAGACCAGGCCTGCTCCTACCTCAGGGCCTTTGCACCTGCTGCTCTGCTGGCTGTGCTGCTCTCCCCATCTCTGTGCGTGCCTCCTTCACCGCCTTTAGGACTTGTCCAGATGTCAGGTTCTCCCTGTGGCCTCCTGACCCCCAGTGTGATACTGCTGCTCCACATTTCCTCTCTTGCTTTGTTTTCCTCTGTAGAACTTCATGCCATCTGCCAATTAGAGTTTATTTGTTTATCTTGTTTGCTGTCAGTCTCCCTCTTGGAATGCAGACTCTTCTTTCTGGACCTGTCCTGCCACATCTGGATCCCATGGCAGCAGTGGGGGTGGGAGAGGTGAGTGGGTGCTTGGGGACCATGAGGGATGGGCAGGGCCTGATGCCGAGTGAGTGATCAGTAGTGGTGGTAGCCAGAATGGTCATGGAATTCTGCAGATGAGAAAACAGCTTCAGAGAGGTGATGTCCCTGTCCCAGAACTGAGGTGCTTGTTGGTGGCAGAGCTTTTGGCCTGATATCTGTCTGGCCCCTCCTTGTGGTGGAGCTCTATATCTTGTGTCCTCCTTGCTTCAGGCTCCAAGCCTTGTTGTGTTCCTGGCACTTGGTGGCCTTCCAGCTCAGCAGGTCCCATTGTGAATGGGAGTGGGGAGCAGCCCAGGAGCGGGGGCTGCTCAGATCCCAGCTGACCTCCGGGAGTTAGTGGACCCTTCTGCCTTCCTTCAGGAGGCTTGACTGGGGTAGTGGTGGTGGGTAGAGTGGTGGGGTGGGTGGGGGTAAGGGGCGTGGGAGTGGCTGGATGGTCAGAGTCTCCATTTCTTGTCTAGTTAAGCATCCCAGATTCTCACTAACTGTTTGAGCTTCATGTTGGTGTATGTCACCTCCCCTTTTCAATCTCTGTTTTGAACATGGGGGACACTCAAGGTTTTAAAATTTTGAGAAATTGAAGCAACTTGCCATTATCAGCTTTAGTACCATCCACGTTGTAAAGAGGACCAGAATGCTTTCTGGTTGGCTGAGCAGTCATTCCTCCTCCCCTGGATGTCCATCATCTCTGAAAAGACAGGACTGGTGGCCCCTTTGTGGGGAGCAGACAAGTTCCAGGGCTGGGCCTCAGCTAAGTGGGCTGAAGCATAGACTCCCCTGGGGGCAGCAAAGGGACTGGGTAATCTGAGGACCCCAGGACCAGAGCCCTTTGCAGCCATCCCTGCTCCAACCTAAGGGGATGTGGGGCAATAACATGACAGAGGCCCAAGGTCACATAGCTCTTCAGAGATGCAGGCCCTTCTGTCCCCTCGCCACAGCCTCCTTGCAAACTTGGCAAGGGGGGTTGCCAAGGGGAGGGGAGCACAGAGGACAGGAGGAGTATTGACAGAGAGCCTGGTAGGACGAGGCAGGAGAAGTCAAGGAGGGCTGTGAGGTCTTGGCATGCTCTCACCCCAGCCTGACCTCACCTCTGCCTGCCCTCACCGCTGCCTGCCTGCTTCATTCCAGCTGCAGCCTGGGCTTCGAGCTGGCGGCTCCAGCCCTGCAATTCTCCAGCACTTAAAGCAAAAATAAATCACTGCCAGCAGCTGGTGTTCCGGGTGGTAGCAGCCGCGCCACCCCCCTGCCCCGACCCTGTGCCTTGGGGCTCCTGGTTCTAGGCCAAGGCCAGGCTTCTACTCTGGCCTGGTGTGGCTGGGGAGGGTTGAGGGGAGCTTGGCATGGCCCTGAAGGCAGTGGCCCCTGGAGAGGTCATGGGGAGGGCAGAAGCACAGTGGACACTTGGGCTCCAGGGCAGGTGAGGAGTGCTCAAAAGTAGAGTTTCTTGGAGGTCTGGCTTCAGCCTTATAGAGGTAGTGCCTGCACAGGGCCTGGGCATTGCCAACTCAGGGGTCATGGTTTCCTGTTTGGTCCTGGGTTTGGCCCCTTACATGCCACCCCCTGCCCAGCCTCTGGGCATCTCTTTGCTTTTGGGCTCCTCCATTACCTTGTAAGATAATCCTCGAGGTCTGGACTTGTCAAATGTGGGTGACACAGGCCCTGAGGATGTTAGAAGTTTACCTGTTGAGCATGTTCCGTGTGGAGGCTGAGGACATGGCAAGGCACAACTCCACCTTGGGGATGCTGACATCTCAGTGGGTAGGGTGGGATAGAATAAAAGAATAAACACACACCAATGTAATCATGGACTTTGTCACATTCTTTTGTTAATGATGACAGTTTTTAATTACAGGAGTGTTGGGTGCTTGTGGTAATGCAGCCAAAACTGTAGAGTAGACTGACTCCTCAGATCCTGTCTTTCCCCCACAAGCTGTACATTCTTGAGGTGCCTGTCATTAGGGAACCGTCTGGATTTTCTTAGTGCTCATGCAAACATGAGTGTGTGCATGTAGGTATGTGAACATGCTAATGCACATGTGCTTCCAGGTGCCTGCTGGGCCCTGGGTCAGTGGCTTGAGGACTGAGTCACAGAGTTTCTGGGTCCCAGACTCTTGAGTGCACAGCACCACTGAAGTTCATGAGACATGGGTTTTTGTAAAGTTTTAGCCCCTTTGAGAGAGAACCTGACATGGCAAAATTGGTGTGTCTTAGCACCAGGAGAAATGTTGAGTCCTTCCCCGGTGCCTCCTCCCTCAGATCCTCTTGAGTGGACATGATCCAGCCCCCCTCCATCTCCAGGATGCTGGCTTGGAGGGTCTGGCAGGACCTGGGAGTCTGCAGTTGCTAACTGGGCCAGTAGCCTCACCCCTGCCAGGGACTACCCTGCTACGGGCAAGCCACCTGGGAAGGTCCCAGCCCAGTCCCATCCCCTGGGGCCTCACAGAAGGAAAGGTGAGGTGCTGGATGCTTCTCCAGGAAGGGTCCTGCCTTCTCTGGCTTCATTCTATGTGACCTCTGGGGCCAGATTGCTTGGTCCTTCAGTCTGCAGCCTGGGGCTGGCCTCTGTTTGGGATGCATCACTCCTGATTATTTCTGAGCTTCTGCGTCTCGCTGCCCACCACCTGCTGGGCTACCCCTGTTCATTCTGTAACCTGGTTTGAGATGCATCAGGACAGCCTACCTTGTCTTATCCAGGGCCCCTGTTTTGGAAGGCATACTAATGACTCCTGATGCCCTTCTCTCCAAGCCTCAGTTTCCCCACTCATGAAATGGGCATGAGCTCCATTCCCATGTCTGTTCTCTTGTCCCCTCTGAGCTTTGGCTCTGCGCAGGGTAGGGCAAGGCATGGCAGGGCAGCTTCCTGTCCTCCCTGCTCCCCCCTCTGCTGTGCAGCCGGAGGTTTAGCCCTGCCATTGGCTTGACCTGCTGGGCCTCAAGCTGTCAGCAGCACCTGCCCACCCAGAGCAGCCAGGCCCCGCCCAGGCCCTGGGAGATTTGAGGACCACTGGAGGGGTACCTCTGGGAGCCCTTGGGACATTCTCTGGGGCTGTGCAATGGAAGAGACCCCACTGCCTTCCTGCCCTCCTCTGCCTAGATCCTGCCAGCATAACCTTTGAGCCACCCGTGGGTCCTGGCCTGGGTCCCACAGCAGATGCCTTGGCGCTGCTGCTCCAGGGCCCATGAACAGGCTCTGGGCCCCGTCCTAACCCTGCTGCCCTCCTGGTGGCCTTGGGACCAGCTGCAGCTGAGTAAAGCGGCCCCAGATCAAGTGCAGGTGGGCAGGGAGGAGAGGAGGAGCACGGTGGACTGGAGCAGGAGTCCTGGGGACCTCAGTGTCCTCCTCTGTGAAGGAGAAGACAGAGAAGATGGTTGAGTGAATCCACACTCCTGACACTGTGCCTGGGGCACTGTGGAAGGAGCCCTGGGTGGGATCAGTACCTGGATTCAGGGAAAAAAGCAGTAGCCACGTGATGAACTATGGGGGTGGGAGTTTGGAAGGACATCAGACCCCAAGTTACTCTCCTGTTGATGCCATAACAGAGCACCGCGTGGGGAGTGGCCCAGAACATTACAGTTTAGCGTCCCCCAGCTCTGTAGTGAAGCGTGGGCAGGCTGGGCTCCTGTGGAGGCTCTGAGGGAGATGCCCTCCTGGCCTCTCCCCAGGCTCTGGGCACCCCTGGGGCTGCTGGGCAGGTGAGCACCCCCCAGCCTCAGCTGTCTTCCGTGGCCTTTGCTCTTCAGGTTTCCCTTCTTCTCCGGAGACACTTGTGATTGCATTCTGGGCCCACATTCTTCAGGATGGCCTCATCTCCAGACCCTTCTCTTAAGTACATTCACAGGTTCTGGGTGGACACAGCTTTTGGGGGATTCGACCCATGATGACACCTGCTCAACCTGGGTAGGGTGCCCTGTATCTCGATTTTTTTTCTTTTAATAAAAATGCTCTTTTTAGCCATGCACTCTGGAGACACACACCCATGGGGTTAGGTTGGTTTGTGGGCAGCTCTTCCAGCTGCTCTGTGCCTTAAGTTTCCTCATCTGAGAAATGGAGATGTTAAAGGTTCTCTCCCCTTTCCCCTGTGGAGGGCTGTGAGAGATGACACCTTTTATCATTATATCAATCAGCAAAGTGGTCTTGAACCCTAACTGGTATTTCCTCCAAGAAGCTGAATTCCCATTTAGTAACCTGCCTTGTGCTGATGCTCTCACTTCCTGGTCTCACCCAGCCCGGCCATTATTGATACATCTGCTATAATGCCTGCATGCTGCGGTCCTCCTGCCCAGGCTTCTGACAGAAAGTTCTGGCCATGCCCAGACAGAGTGGCTTTGAGAACTGTCTCTGACCAGTCATGTTGGTTTACAGCCCCCTTGACCCCCACCCACTCACTAAGGCCCCAGTCCTGGTGGTGAACAGCGGCAACCCTGCTCCTACCCTTCCCCTTGGCATCCTCTTGTTAGAGATGGGGCATCCTTCCAGGCAAAGCATCTTGTGTTTCATCTCAGGCAGCTTCAGGGAGGGTGTTTTCTTGACTCCATCCTTCCCTGGAGGTTGAATCCTTGGAGTTGGGTAGGCTGCTCCTATTTCATACTATTCCTCTCTCACCCTCTAGGTCTTCACAGCTGACCTAGACATGGAGTGGCTATCCCATTTCATAGATGCCAAAACTGAGACTTGCGGAGGCCCCCACAGCAGCCAAACTCTGAGCATTCCTGTCTGTGTCTGGTGCTAGAGAGTGGGGTCCTTACTGCCTCTGGAGGAAGGGGTTGGGTTTTATTCCTGCTGGCCCTGGTCCTAGCCCCTATATCCCTGTGGCCTCATATCCTTCTGGAGCCCAGTGTACCTATGACTTGTGGTGCCCTGTGGCTGAGGGAGTCTGGGCGTCCTTTATGCCCTCATGTGGCTCCCGGCTGCTGTCAGGGTATTTGGGCACTTTAGTCAAACGCACAGCCTGGTAGTGACCCTGGGTCTTTATTTCTCAGGACTCAGGAAGCAGTGTGATGTCTTGCTGTGACTTGGCACCCACGAATAATGAAAACGACTATTTACTGTTGTCTGCTGGTGCCAGGTGCTGTGCTCTGTGCTTTCCCGAACATTATCTCATTTAATTCTCAAAATGTCTCAGCTGGGCAAGGAGTAGGGCTTGAGAGATGAGGCCACTGGGGAAGGCAGATGGCCAAGCTGGATTTGCAGCCAGATTAGGAGGCCTCATGAGGAGGCCTCAGTTACCTAGAGACATCTAGACTGTCAGGAAGGTGTCTTGTCTGTGAAACATCTCAGGCTTGCAGTGGCATGGACCTGTGGGACTAGATTTAAGTGGGGCTGCTCCTCTACCCCCATTTGCTATGTAACTTGGGACGAGCAGCGTCACGTCTCTGAGCCTCACTTACATACTTTTAGAAATGGGGCCAAATCTACTCTGTTTGAAGTGTGATTGTGCTGTGTTAGAGGAGTGTTTCAGAATTCTAGGTGACAGAGTGTCTGAGCCTGTCCATTTTACATGAGATTGGGCATGTTCAGGGTGGTATCACCGTAGAGCTGTCCGTTTTAGAGGTGGGAAACTGAGACCCTAAGACCAGGTGGACTGGTAGGGCTGACACCTGCCTGGAGTGACCTGAGGCCTTTTGTACTGCTGTGATCTCAGCTACAGGGCATGGGCTGCTTGCTGCATTCTGCCTCATTCTCACCACAGACCAGGCTGGGAGGCAGACCATTGGTCAAGAACGCTGGGTGGCAGCCCACCCAGGGAGAGGCAGTGGCCAGGGCCCTGCTGGGCTCTCAAGGGAGGAGATCCCACCCTTCCCCCTTCTTCCTAGACAGAGAGGGGCTCCGCTCCATCTGCCCCCAGGTATCTGTGGGTA
Source organism: Otolemur garnettii (assembly GCF_000181295.1). Classification (NCBI taxonomy): domain Eukaryota; kingdom Metazoa; phylum Chordata; class Mammalia; order Primates; family Galagidae; genus Otolemur; species Otolemur garnettii. The sequence continues at coordinate 2,894,048 of NW_003852577.1, forward strand.
TCAGGCTTTCCTTGAATGTGCAAGTGCTATGTGATGCCCCAGAATAGAGTGGTGGCATCTTTGCTGCTTGGGAAGGCCACTAAGTTCTGATCACTTACTTATTTGCTGGTTTGTTTAACTCTGGGGATCCCTAGTCCTCTGGGAAAGCAGCTTGGCTGAACACAGTCTCTGCAGCAGCCTGGGGTGCCATGGGGTGCTGTGGGGTAGGATGGCTCCTGGGGGAAGAGGGAGCCCCACAGGGGCCTGCTGTGGCACTTGTGCCCCCAGGATCAGTGTTCAGCTCAGAGAAGCCCTTAGAGAGGCTCTAGACAGAGAAATCCCAAGGCATCTGCCTCCTGAGTGTGTGCAGGGAGCAAGACTCCAGGACACAAGCCCCAAACCCAGTTGCAGTCTGGGCTGCTGGGGCAACCCGTCAGCCTCCCAAACCCCTCTCTCCTTATAGATTCTGCTTCCAAGCTTGGGGTGCTGGCTCTGCACCCTCCTCCTCCTGCTTACTACCCCTGACCTGTGCCCAGCTTTACCCCTCAAAGGGGTCACTGATGGCAGTGTGACCACCTGTTTCACTAAGAAGATCAAAGGGAATTCCCGCTCCTGCCCCAAGCTACCCCTCAGTCCCACTGTATCCCACTCATCCAGAGGGCCCAGGCCTCTTGTCCACCAGAGGATCTTGCTGTCCAGTCTCCCCCTCTCCCCTGGGCCCTCTCTGTACCCTGGCTGGAAATGATTTCCTCCTAAGCTGATTACTGGGACCCATGGGGGGCACCATGCCCAGGCCCCAGGACACACCAAGGGACAAGAGTTAGTCCTGATCCCAAGAGCTCCTGAGCCAATGGGTGACTGGCCATGGATTCCAGGGGATAGGAACAGGCTCTTGGAGAGAGATTGAGGCCTATGTGAGTCAGGGTGGGAGCTGGCAGGAGCCTGAGGGGAGCAAGCATTGGGCTGGGCAGAGGTGGACAGTGGGAGCTGGGGGAAGGGCAGGGGCAGGGCAGGAGCAGGGAGGGAACAGATGCAGGCTGGAGGCATTGTTAGTGATTTATTTCTTTATTGTAAAAATAAGCATTTCTTCCCTGTTCTCTGGCCCGTGGGTTGGCTGTGATTCTAGCTGAGAGGACTTGGGCTTGGGTCTGTCCTGGGCTTTCAAATCTCCTTTATGTGATTCCTCAAAAAAAATTTTCTTCTTTTTTTTATTTTGAGACAGATCCTCAAGCTGTCACCCTGGGTAGAGTGCTGTTGCGTCACAGCTCCCAGCAACCTCCAACTCCTGGGCTCAAGTGATTCTCCTGCCTCCACCTCCCAAGTAGCTGGGACTACAGGTGCCCGCCACAATGCCCAGCTATTTTTGGGTTGCAGCTGTCCTTGTTGTTTGGTGGGCCCAGGATGGATTCAAACCTGCCAGCTCAGGTGTATGTGACTGGCGCCTGAGCCTCTTGAGCCACAGGTGCCAAGCCAAAAAATGTTTTCTTTGAGGTGAAATTCGTATGACATAAACTTAACCATTTTTAAAGTGAACAATTCAGGCTTGGCACCCATAGCACAGTGGTTAGGGCACCAGCCACATGCACCAGGGCTGGTGGGTTCTAACCCAGCCTGGACCTGCTAAACAACAATGACAACAACAACATCAAAAAATAGGTGGGCGTTGTGGGGGTCGTCGGTAGTCTCAGCTACTTGGGAGGCTGAGGCAAGAGAATTGCTTGAGCCCAAGTTTTGAGGTTGCTGTGAGCTGTGATGCCACAGCACTCTCCTGAGGGTAACACAGTGAGATTCTGTCTCAATAAATAAATAAATAAATAAATGGAAGAGTTCAGCAGCACTTTGTGCATCCACAATGCTGTGCATCACCCCTGAAGGAAGCTGCCCCCCATCAGCAGTCACTTCCCCTTCCCTCCCCCAGTCCCTGGCAGCCACCACGCTCTGGTTTTGTGGATATTCTCATGTGGATATTTGGTGGAAGTGGAGCCCAACACAGTGACCTTCTGTGTCTGGTGTCCTGCACACAGCATCAGGCGCACCCATGTGCTGCCCTGGAGCAGTGGGCACTTTCATGCTGCCTGTGGCTGGATGGTAGATGTCCATCATGTGGACATACTGACTCTGTCACCTACTCCTCAGTTGTGGACACTGGGGCTGTTCCCGACTTGGTGGATGTGAACGGTGCTGCTGTGCATGTGTGTGCATGTTGTTTTTGGGGACACCTGTTTCCAGTTCTCTCCATGTACCTGAGAGTGAGTTGCCAGGGGTGCAGTTGCTCCTTGAACCTTTGAGGGTCTGCTACCAACCCTGAAAGATGTCTCCCAACTCTGGAGTACCCTCTTGGTCCCCCACACCCAGCGACCACAGGCCACAGCTGCCCTCCTCTGCCCTGCCGACCACAGGCCACAGCTGCCCCTCCTCTGCCCTGCTGACCACAGGCCACAGCTGCCCTCCCCTCTTGCCCTGCTAACCACAGGCCACAGCTGCCTCTCTCTGCCCCCCTGACCAGAGGCCAAAGCTGCCTCCCCTCTGCCCTGATGACCACAGGTCATAGCTGCCCTGTCCTCTGCCCACTTGGCTGTCCACTGGGATATCTCTGAGACATCAGGACAGGGTCACCAGCTGTTACCTCTGCCTGTCTGGCCCTGTGCCCTCCTGAGAATGCCTGCAGTGAGGCAGCAGGCCCAGGTCACTTCTTATCCACGCTCTTCCCTTGTGCACCAGCATTGCCCAGCAATGTGTGCCCATCACACCCAGGCCTTTCCATCTCCCCCCCCCCGCCCAAGCAACATCTCCCTGGGGGGTCTGTGGGCACCTATGGGGCCAGAATTGGGCTCCTGCCCTCTTCAAACTTGCATCCCTCCCTCTCTCCTCTCCCTGGAAGAAGGGTCACACTGAGGGGCCCCAGGCCTGCTTTGGCTATTGTGTGGGGGAAGGCCGAGCCTGGAGTCCACCTTTGGCTGGGCTGCTTTCCAGCTGTGGGCGTCAGTCACATGGCCACTGTCTGGGCGCCTCATCTGAAAAGTGGCTGCAAGAATGCTGGTCTCCCCACAGAATCCTGGCTATGTTTGGGGTGCAGCAGGGGACTTGTGCAGAGCGCTGCGAGTGGGGCCAGTGGGCTCCAAAGTGACTTCCCTCCCTCTCTCTTCCTGAGCTGCTGCGACTTCTGTGGGGAGCTTTCCAGGGAGTGGTGCAGAGCCTTTCCTAGTCTCAGTGTCCCCAGATGCTGGTGGAAATAATAAGCTACCCACTTGAGGTCCCAGTGAGGCCATGACTGCGGGGTCCCAGAGGCCCCAGCATGCAGCAAGTAAGCAGCATGTGCCTACTTATGGGGCCTGGACATAGGCGGGAGGGGCCTGGCTGCCATGGTGGGGTGCACAGGCAGCCAGGGGATGGAGCCCTCTGCCTCTACTCCCCTAGGCTGCAGCTGCTCTAAACGGGAGGCAGGGTAAGGCCCAGCTGAGTCCCACCCCCAATCACCCTGTAGTGCTGAGGGCCAGCGAGCGCCTTCACCAGGGCTGTGGCAGGTGGCTAGGTTTGGAGGGGCTCCAAGCCACCTGGTCCCCTTGGCCTGGGGTGCTGGTGCTATGGGGAGGGGGTTTCATGAGCCCCACCCTCCCCACCACCCTCAGGGCGTGGAGATCAGCCTAGTGGGTTCAGAGGGTGGGGTCTGAGACTGGTTGTGTGGACAGGGTTCTGCCAAGTGGCAGGTGGTTGTGGCCCTGGTGGCGGCTGTTGGGTTGGGGTAGTATGGATGGGTGTGGATAGTGGAGATAGGTGGAAGGCCTGAAGGTGGTGTGGGCAATGCAGATGGGGTAGCCATGTTTGTGTAACTACTCTGACCCCAGGGAGAACACAGGCAGTGCAGATGTATCTGAGTTTCATAGGTAGGCAAGGAGGGGTGTCATGTTCATACTCATAGATGCTGTGGGTAGGGGCAGGGTGCACAGATGTGGACAGTTGTACGTGGGTCTGGGCATGTGAGGGGTAACTCTTAGCAGCCTCCATCCCCCCTTGCCTAATTCCTACTTTCTGGGGAGGGGCGGAGGCTCCCCCAGGCCTAGGCTGGCATGTTAAGTCCATGTGCCTTCTGTTGTCTCCTGGGATAACCCTGCACAGCCCACCGTACCCACTGTTCCTGACTGCAAGATTTTCCCTCTCTTACCTCTGTTCCCTTCAGCTCCTGGCTGGAAGGAGAGGGCTCCTGGGTCTTGGGAAAGGACATTTAGTACAAGTTATGTCGCATAGGGGTTTTATGGGGGTTGACTAATTGCTTTCACATGAGGACCTGGCTGTGTCCATATTCTTGTTATCCCATTTTACAGGTGAGACTACTGAGGCTCAGAGAGGTTGAAGGGATGTTCAGCGGCCCCAGTGCTCCTGTAGACCACAGTTGAAGGGCCTGGCTCTGGCTGACAGGGAAGGCCCAGTTTCAGGCCCTGAAATAGTCTGACATGGAGGCTGCTGCACCAGGGGCTGGCCTGTGTGCCTCTGCCCTGCCACATATAGCCCTGCAGCCCTCACTTCCTCCTCTGCCTTGGTGGTTTTTCTGTCTTGCTCATGGAGTCAGCACATCTGATGGCTATCAATCAAGGCTGGGCCCTGTAATGCCCCTCTGGGGCCTTTTACCCCTATCTGGGCTACCTGCAAGTAGAGGGGTAGAGCCCCGTGGGCAGGACACAGAGCACTCCCTGGCCCTGAGGGCCCCTCCATTTCAGCCCACATCTAATTGCTGAACACTCATTCTTTGCCAGCCACTGGGCTTATCTCATTTACCAACCCATGGCCCACTTTATAGAGGAGGCCACAGAGGCCTGGAGTGCACAGTTCAATACCATGAGTCTGATGCCAGCCCCTGGGACCCCCATCCTCTACGACCTGGCCCCCAACACCAGTGGGGCATATACCTGGCCTATGGCCTGGGGCTGGGATCATCCTCCCAGGGCCACTCATTTGGGCATGTGGAGAACTCCAAGCTTGGGGATGGGGGGTGCCACTCAGGGCTGAGGGCACTATTCCAGTGGTCACTAGCACTGGCCTCTCCTGCCCCACTCACAGGGCCCAGCAGAAGAGGGTGGAGCGAAGGGGTGGTGCCTGGGCTGTGGCCCACCTGAGGTCTGTGGTGTTGGAAGCTACTGCCTTGTGCCTTAGTTTCCTCCTCTGTAGAATTATAACCTCCACCTCATAGGGCTTTCATGAGGCGTAGACAGGAGACTGGGTACATCGCATACCACATAATGATGTTTAGGGCGCTGACAGACTGCATATTTGATGGTGCGCCCATAAGACTGTAAGGAAGTTGCCTTAAACAGGTATATTGCTCTTTATTTTTTTATTGCTTAATCTTGTACCGTTTCCTTACTTTTTCTGTGTTAGATGCATGAGTGTTTAGCGTTGTGTTCCTGGTGTCTACCAGGCTCAGTACATTCACATGTGCAGAATTGTAACCTAGGAGCAGCAGGCCATGCCAGGCAGCTGAGACTTGTGGGAGGCCGTGCCATCTAGGTCTGTGTCAGTGTGTTCTGTGACGTCCATGTAACAGCTCTGCTTGAGGACATGTTTCTTACAACATGTCTGCTGCACCCCCAGGGCCTGGCACAGAAGTTATGATGAAATGATGATCAGAGGGACAGTGATGATAATATTTCTCTATGCCAGGCATGGCTCTAAGCTTTTTGTGAACTGATAAATCCTCACATCAGTAACATCTTAGTGCCCCCATGCTAAAGATGGGGAAACTGGGGCAGAGAGGTGCAATGACTTGTTCAAGGTCTTGCCTCAGCTGAGTGGCAGCGGTTTCATGGTGGTCAGAAGAGCGAGAAAGGGAGTTTGGGGATTGACTGAAGCAAGGAGGTAGCTGGAGCCTCTCCACTTGGTGGTGAGGGCTGCTCCCAGGCATGGTCTACTTTGCCCTGCCCTGCTGTGCAACTCAGGAGTGGCCTGTCCTCTGGCCAAGGCTGTTCTCTGGTACAGCTGGGCCACAGTCCTGCTGTACCTACTGGGCCTGGTGTGGTGGCTGCTTTGGGCCCTTGCAGGGCAGGTTGAGGCTGAAGGTCATGCAGAGGTGCTTGTTGCCCTGGCTTTGGAGTTGTAATGGGGGTGAGGGGCTGGCTTGGCTCTCTAGTGCATGCTGAGGCTGGAGCTGGGTCCTGTGTACACCCGGACTCCTTGTCTCAACAGCTCTGCAAGAAAACTGCAGCTGGCAGGCAGGGAAACTGAGGCACAGGGAAGGGTAGCTGGGAACCTGAGAGGATGCAGCCAAACTCACTGTGTTTAAGCAGCACCCACCACCTTTCTGCAGATGTGCCTGATGATTGCAGCAACTACTTGCTGGGCAATGCCGTGTGTAGGCCTGTGCATGCAAAAAGTCTCTCTGAGAGCTGCTGGCTCCCCTTCTTCTGCATGAAGATGCTGAACTCAGAGGGCAACTTTCCTATGCAGGATGGGGCTCCAGCCACTTCAGTTCCCACCAGTGTCAGGAGAAGCCAGCCCTTCTGGGATGCCCAGGGGTGGCCCCAGGGTCCCAGGAATCCTCAGCTCAGTGTTGGTATAGGAGGGCCTGGCCCAGCTGGGAGAGGAATCCTTTTCTGGGAGGACAGTGACAGGAGGTCAGCATTGGGGATTCAAGGGCCCTTCTTGGTCACTGTCCTGCCAGCTAAGACCCTAGAGCAGGCATCCTCAAACTACGGCCCATGGGCCACATGTGGCCCCCCTAGGACATTTATCTGGCCCACTGGGTGTTTTTGCCACCGCTGCCTGTCCTGCTTAGCAGCCAACTCGTCCTAGGGTCTACAGTCCAGCCCTCCAACAGTCTGAGGGACAGTGAACTGGCCCCCTGTTTGAGGACCCCTGCCCTAGAGTTACTTGAGGCCAAGCTGGGTCTCCATTCAATGTAGGGAGGGCTGGGTGTCAGATGTAGGGACCCCACTTGGCTGCGGCTTCAGGCATCCAGGAGGACTGACCTCCAGGGATAGTCTCACTCCTCCTGGACTGCTCCCTGACACAAGCAGGTGTTAGGAAGCTCTGGCCAGGGGTCACGGTTCAAGGCCGTCATTCAGGGTCTTGACTGGCTGCGCATCGGGCAAATGGCTGGCTTCTGTTCCTGGCCCTGTGGCCCGGGGCAAGTCTCTTTAGATCTCTGAGTCTTAGTTTTCTTATCTGACAAACAGGGGAGTGCCTACCTCATACACCTGCTTGAGGACTGAATTAGGGAGGCCAAATGCTTGGCATTAAAGGCACAGACTCTGGAGCCACCTGCCTGGGCTCGTTTACCAGCTGTGCTTCCTGCAGTCTATATGGCCTTGCCAAGTCACCTGGTCACTCTGAACCTCAGTTTCCTCTTGTGCCGAATGGAGATAATAGCAGAATCTTCCCTGTAGGGTTTTCTCAGGGCACAGGGAGGCAGTCAAGGTAACATCCCCATAACCATGATCAGAATTTCTGCTACAGGCCCTTGAGTAAGGGCCACAGCCTCTTATGCCTAAGAGCACTGCCTTGTGAGGGCTTTAGCTCTGCTGCCTGCGGGGAGCGGATCGCCAGCAGTTTGGTCCCAATGCACTCTTGTCTGATGAAATATAAATAGCATGCGATGTTTTCGAGCAAGCTTAGGGAAGCGTCTGTGGGTCACCCTCCCTGCCTCGCTAAGGCTGATGAGCTGGCCGTGGGGACGAGCAGGAGATAGGAGCTCCTGAATAAATCATTGCACGATCTGGGCTAATGCACTGGCCATGGGCAGCATGTGCAATTACTGAACTAATTGTCCAGAGAGGGTGACTTTTGTGTGGGTGTGGTTCAGTGTCCCTGGGTTTGCAGAGTGCCTGTTGTCTGGGGTTTGGAGACTTTGGGAGCAGGCTGTCCCCTCAGCTGGCAGATCCACACTTATTATCTCTGCTGGGCGGTCCCCTGACGTGTGCTCCCCAGGCCTTGGAAAGGGACTCTATGCCTGGGCACTCATCCAGCCAGGTCTGACACCAGGCCTCTGACCTGTGCCCTGGTTCCAGCAGCCTTCAGCTGGGGCAGGGATGGGGCAGGAATGGGGGGTGGCACACAAGGAAGGTGGCACAGAGAGCTGTGAGCAGAGCCTGGGGCTGAGCCTGGCCCCTTCCATCCCTCCCATCTCCTTTCCTTCATGGGCCCTTTGTTCTCAGTGGTTTGGTTTTTTTCTTTTTCTTTTGAACCAAGGCTGTCCCAGACTTAGTCACTCCTGCCCTGTTGCCAAGGTGACCAGCCACTGCCAGGGTTTGAGTGAAGGACATAGCCTTGGACATGGGTGCGTGTGTGTTCATGCTATGTACACACAAGTGCAACAACAGACATGCAGAGACCCCCAGTATGCAGCCCTGCATGAATGTGGACACAGCTGGGTTGTCTGAAGAAGAATGTAGGCTCACATGTCCTTATGCACTGACCTATGTACACCTGAGAAGGAGCTCACTGGTACGCACAGAACTCCACTGGCACCCTAGGCTCCTTACCAAGTACCTTCTCTGGCCATCAGAGCCACTGGCATGTGTAGCCAAAGGAATAATGCACTGGGCCCTATCCAGCAGCCCTGGTTGGTCAGTTGAGTCCTAGTACCAAGCTAGACCCCGTAGAGTCCCCCCCACTGCCCTCAGTATCTTGGGCCATCCCCTCTAAGGGACTCCCTTGCTCCTCAGGGGATAACTCTGAGGCACGTTCTTCTAGAGCCTAGGCGCCCAGGAGCCCGTGGTAGTGGTAGTAGCCTGCCACCATGGTAGGTGGAACCTGTGGTAGTGACCTGCCTGTGGTAGTGGTAGTGGCCTGCCCACTGTGGTAGGTGGAGCCCATGGTAGTGGTAGTGGCCTGCCCACCATGGTAGATGGAGCCTGTGGTAGTGACCTGGCTGTGGTAGTGGTAGTGGCCTGCCCACTGTGGTAGATGGAGCCTGTGGTAGTGGTAGTGGCCTGCCCACCGTGGTAGATGGAGCCTGTGGTAGTGACCTGCCTGTGGTAGTGGTAGTGGTTGTGGCCTGCCCACTGTGGTAGGTGGAGCCCATGGTAGTGGTAGTGGCCTGCCCACCGTGGTAGATGGAGCCTGTGGTAGTGACCTGCCCACCAACACAGACATTATTGGCTGCTGCCTTGTGCCATCTTAAATCTCCATGACCTGCCTGTGGTAGTGGTAGTGGCCTGCCCACCGTGGTAGGTGGAGCCCGTGGTAGTGACCTGCCCACCAACACAGACATTATTGGCTGCTGCCTTGTGCCATCTTAAATCTCCACTCCTCTTCTAATGCTTCCTAGGGTCACCTCCTAGGAAGGTGGTCACCTCCTAGGAAGCTACCTGCTTCCAAATCCTGAGTCAGGGTCTGTTTCTGGAGAAAGGCACACACCTGCACCCAGGTCTGGTTCTATGCACAAACAGGGACTCATACCCGGCAACATGTGTAACAGAGCCATGGCAGCCAGAGCAGGGAGTGCACCGTGTGTCATGCTTGGCAGTGTGTGGGGACTAGCACTATCACTCTCCCACACTGTACCAGGGAGGCCACATGACTAGGTCCATCTTACAGATATGGAAACGGAGGCAAGGGTTAATCCTATAAAAGTGTGACTTGAAGGAAGGGCAGCCAGAACAGAAAAAGGATTGCCCAGTTATAGGAAAAATTCAGGCCCCCATGCCCCTCCCCTGCAGATGCTGGTGTGAGGATGGAGGAAGCAGCCTCATTATTATTATTACTTTTTTTTTTTTTGAGACAGAGTCTCGCATTGTTGCCCTATGGTAGAGTGCAGTGGTGTCACAGCTCACAGCAACCTCCAGCTCTTGGGCTTAGGTGATTCTCTTGCCTCGGCCTCCTGAGTAGCTGGGGACTACAGGTGCTCCCCACAACGCCTGGCTATTTTTTTGTTGCAGTTTGGCCAGGGCCAGGTTAGAACCCACCACCCTTAGTATATGGGGCTGGTGCCCTACTCACTGAGCCACAGGTGCCACCTATTATTACTTTTTGGAGACAGAGTTCTACTCTGTTACCCAGGCTGGAGTGCTGTGGCGTCATCATGGCTCACTGTAGTCTTGAACTCCTGGCCTCAGACAATCTTCCCACTGCAGCTGCCCAAGTAGCTGGGACTCTAGGCACATGCCATCATGCCTGGCTAATTTTTCTATTTTTTTTAGCGACAGGGTCTTGCTGTATTGTCTAGGCTGGCTCATCCACCTCAGACCCTGTGGGACATAGCTGGTGTTATTGGTGTCCTTCATGCCTCGTTTCTGGCCGTGCACTCCAGCAACTGGGCACACAGGGTGCCCAGGCCCAAGTGCTCGCTGACCATGTTGCCTTGGGCCACTGGGTTCCCTTTCTGACAAGGAGAATCCCAGGCAGTTTCTCAGAGGGCTGTTGAGAGGGCACACAATAGCAGCTCCTTCTTCCTGCTCCAGGCATGACAAAGCTTGTCCTGGGTCTCAGCAGACACCTGCTGGTCACACCCTTGCTCTAGCACAAATGTCCCAAACCTGTATTGTCCTCCTAGAACCAGGCTCAGAGTGGGGCCCTGGCTCAAAATCACAGAGAGAATGGGCCCCTGCACCCAGCCTGGGCCCTGGCAGCCCCTTCCTCTCCACAGGAACAGTGAGGTGCCATCTGAGGGGTGGGGGAAGAGACAGATGGGAGCCAAGTGGTTAGGGAAGTCTTCCTGAGGGGGTGGTCCAAGCCAGATCTGGATAGGTGGTGGTTTCTCCTGGAGACACTGGGGCTAACATGTGTGGTCAAGTCCTAGGTTGCTGTTCCTATGGCCCTAGAAGTCCTGAATTCCCACCCTGGTTCCACTGGGGACCTGCTGTGTGGCCCTGGGCAGGGTGCTCACCCACTCTGAGCCCCAGTTTCTTGCCTCTGTGAAAAGGAACAATAGCATGAATGGAAGTGGCTGCGTCATAGTGTCGGGTGTCCCTGAGGCACAGCAGGTGTGTAGTCCCAGTTTACTGGGGTAGGAAAGGCGTGCGTGGCAGTAAGAGGTCAGTGCCAGGCAGTGTGGGGACAGCTGGCCCTGCTCTAGCTGTCTGTGCCCTTCCCTGTGCCCTGAGAGTGCTTCCTCAGGTTCACATCCCTGGCCTGGGCCCCCAGAACCTCAAGCCTGTGACTGTGGGTTTGATCTGGGAGTTCAAGGGTGGGCCATAGTCCCAGACAGATGCAACCTGGGGAATAGGCCCCCTGCCATCCATGCCTCCAGCTGTCAGCAGACCTCACCCCTCCCCTTCCCATCCTCCCTGCTCTGTGCCTTCTCTGCCAGCCCTACTTCCTGTTCCCAGCCCTGCCTCTCTGGGTTCTCTCCTCCCGGCAGTCAAACAGCACCTCCTGCAGCCCGGATCTTCTGTAGTTATCCCTTTTCTGGAGCGTCTGTCTCCCTCCGTCTGCCAGAAACAAGGAGCAGGGTTTCCAGCCTCCGCGCTGCCTGCACCCTGCTCAGGCAGACTCAGTGCTCAGGAAAGACTTTTTTTGCAAAATGAACGGATTAATGGATGAATGAAAGAATGGTCAGATGATGGATGGAGGGCCCAGGCTGCCCTGCTCTTGCCCAGCCAGGCCCTGGTCCCTGACATTCAGCCCTCCTTCTTCTGAGCCAGAGTGCTGAGCTGGTCCTGTGCAGGGGATGCCTTTGACATGACATCCACTTTCTCAGAATAACATGTTTGCATGCAGAGAGAACCCACATAGGACTACAAAGGAAACCAGGAATGTTGAAACACTTATCAAAATGTTATTTTAAAATGTGCAATACAGCAACTCACACAACAGTTGTCTTGTTGCCTTAAGTTTTAATACTGGGTGAAGCCTCTGGGTCAGGTGTTCTGGGAGGAGAGAGTAGGTCTGTGTCCTTGGGGGCTTAGGGAACCCCACAGAGAGGCTGGGGGAGGGCACATTGCTATTTTTCCTGTGGGGCCTTAGAGCCCAGGGTCCATCCCCTGGGCCTGTGGCAGGACCTCCTGGACTGTGCTCCTGCCCTGTAGCAGGAGCCAACTGCACCCCATACCCCCACCTGGCTGGAGTCCCCCCGTTGCCTGGGGAAAGCTGCTATGTCCTGTCTTATGGGCCTGAGGATGCCCCTCCCTGCTGGGCCACCTACTGTGCACAGTTAATAAGGGAGGGAGCTGGGAGGCCTCTGGCCCCAGCCATGGCCTTCTAAGAAAAGATGACTTGAGGCCTGGAAGAGGGGGTGACAGGGTGAGGTCCTGCCTGCCATCTGGTATTGCAGGCCGCAAGGGCAGTCTTGGGGCACTGGGACAGGATCCTGGCTCCCAATCCTCTCTTCAACTTCCTCTGAGAACCTGGCCCCAGGGTCCTGTGGTGCAATGAGACCCAGGGCCCACCCTCAGGAGCCCTGCCCTGGTGGGAGAGGCTCAGAGGGATAAGTAGCTGCTCTCAGTGTAAGAGCGTGGGGGCTGGAGATGGGTGCTGAAGGATGCATAGGAGTTTGAAGGAGAATGGGCAGAGAGGACCCTGGGTAAGGTGTCTGGGGTGTGGCCAGGCCTGGGTGGAGAAGGGTTTCCTCTGATAGCTGGGAGTGTGGGTTGTTATCACCCCTGCTGTGGAGAAAAGAGGCTGGACCACTAGCTGTGTGTGTCCTCACCCAAGTCCTCTGCCTTTCCGAGCGGTTGGCATCTCATTCCTCCATCCCTGCCTTCCTTGCCCTCCCCACTGTGTTCCTTAAACATACAGAGCAACATCCTAGTTTGAAGGCCATGGTTCTTCCAGTTCCCACGTCCAGGAATACGCTTGTCCCACATTCTCTCCAATTAGGCCTCCAGGCAAATGTCCCCTGCTCAGAGATATCTTCCCTGACCTCTAGAGTAGTCCCCACCTGTCTCTGGAATTACTTA
>NW_003852577.1:2906873-2930921 GCF_000181295.1 Otolemur garnettii
GGTAGTGGCCTGCCCACTGTGGTAGGTGGAGCCCATGGTAGTGGTAGTGGCCTGCCCACCGTGGTAGATGGAGCCTGTGGTAGTGACCTGCCTGTGGTAGTGGTAGTGGCCTGCCCACTGTGGTAGGTGGAGCCTGTGGTAGTGACCTGCCTGTGGTAGTGGTAGTGGCCTGCCCACCGTGGTAGGTGGAGCCCGTGGTAGTGACCTGCCCACCAACACAGACATTATTGGCTGCTGCCTTGTGCCATCTTAAATCTCCACTCCTCTTCTAATGCTTCCTAGGGTCACCTCCTAGGAAGGTGGTCACCTCCTAGGAAGCTACCTGCTTCCAAATCCTGAGTCAGGGTCTGTTTCTGGAGAAAGGCACACACCTGCACCCAGGTCTGGTTCTATGCACAAACAGGGACTCATACCCGGCAACATGTGTAACAGAGCCATGGCAGCCAGAGCAGGGAGTGCACCGTGTGTCATGCTTGGCAGTGTGTGGGGACTAGCACTATCACTCTCCCACACTGTACCAGGGAGGCCACATGACTAGGTCCATCTTACAGATATGGAAACGGAGGCAAGGGTTAATCCTATAAAAGTGTGACTTGAAGGAAGGGCAGCCAGAACAGAAAAAGGATTGCCCAGTTATAGGAAAAATTCAGGCCCCCATGCCCCTCCCCTGCAGATGCTGGTGTGAGGATGGAGGAAGCAGCCTCATTATTATTATTACTTTTTTTTTTTTTGAGACAGAGTCTCGCATTGTTGCCCTATGGTAGAGTGCAGTGGTGTCACAGCTCACAGCAACCTCCAGCTCTTGGGCTTAGGTGATTCTCTTGCCTCGGCCTCCTGAGTAGCTGGGGACTACAGGTGCTCCCCACAACGCCTGGCTATTTTTTTGTTGCAGTTTGGCCAGGGCCAGGTTAGAACCCACCACCCTTAGTATATGGGGCTGGTGCCCTACTCACTGAGCCACAGGTGCCACCTATTATTACTTTTTGGAGACAGAGTTCTACTCTGTTACCCAGGCTGGAGTGCTGTGGCGTCATCATGGCTCACTGTAGTCTTGAACTCCTGGCCTCAGACAATCTTCCCACTGCAGCTGCCCAAGTAGCTGGGACTCTAGGCACATGCCATCATGCCTGGCTAATTTTTCTATTTTTTTTAGCGACAGGGTCTTGCTGTATTGTCTAGGCTGGCTCATCCACCTCAGACCCTGTGGGACATAGCTGGTGTTATTGGTGTCCTTCATGCCTCGTTTCTGGCCGTGCACTCCAGCAACTGGGCACACAGGGTGCCCAGGCCCAAGTGCTCGCTGACCATGTTGCCTTGGGCCACTGGGTTCCCTTTCTGACAAGGAGAATCCCAGGCAGTTTCTCAGAGGGCTGTTGAGAGGGCACACAATAGCAGCTCCTTCTTCCTGCTCCAGGCATGACAAAGCTTGTCCTGGGTCTCAGCAGACACCTGCTGGTCACACCCTTGCTCTAGCACAAATGTCCCAAACCTGTATTGTCCTCCTAGAACCAGGCTCAGAGTGGGGCCCTGGCTCAAAATCACAGAGAGAATGGGCCCCTGCACCCAGCCTGGGCCCTGGCAGCCCCTTCCTCTCCACAGGAACAGTGAGGTGCCATCTGAGGGGTGGGGGAAGAGACAGATGGGAGCCAAGTGGTTAGGGAAGTCTTCCTGAGGGGGTGGTCCAAGCCAGATCTGGATAGGTGGTGGTTTCTCCTGGAGACACTGGGGCTAACATGTGTGGTCAAGTCCTAGGTTGCTGTTCCTATGGCCCTAGAAGTCCTGAATTCCCACCCTGGTTCCACTGGGGACCTGCTGTGTGGCCCTGGGCAGGGTGCTCACCCACTCTGAGCCCCAGTTTCTTGCCTCTGTGAAAAGGAACAATAGCATGAATGGAAGTGGCTGCGTCATAGTGTCGGGTGTCCCTGAGGCACAGCAGGTGTGTAGTCCCAGTTTACTGGGGTAGGAAAGGCGTGCGTGGCAGTAAGAGGTCAGTGCCAGGCAGTGTGGGGACAGCTGGCCCTGCTCTAGCTGTCTGTGCCCTTCCCTGTGCCCTGAGAGTGCTTCCTCAGGTTCACATCCCTGGCCTGGGCCCCCAGAACCTCAAGCCTGTGACTGTGGGTTTGATCTGGGAGTTCAAGGGTGGGCCATAGTCCCAGACAGATGCAACCTGGGGAATAGGCCCCCTGCCATCCATGCCTCCAGCTGTCAGCAGACCTCACCCCTCCCCTTCCCATCCTCCCTGCTCTGTGCCTTCTCTGCCAGCCCTACTTCCTGTTCCCAGCCCTGCCTCTCTGGGTTCTCTCCTCCCGGCAGTCAAACAGCACCTCCTGCAGCCCGGATCTTCTGTAGTTATCCCTTTTCTGGAGCGTCTGTCTCCCTCCGTCTGCCAGAAACAAGGAGCAGGGTTTCCAGCCTCCGCGCTGCCTGCACCCTGCTCAGGCAGACTCAGTGCTCAGGAAAGACTTTTTTTGCAAAATGAACGGATTAATGGATGAATGAAAGAATGGTCAGATGATGGATGGAGGGCCCAGGCTGCCCTGCTCTTGCCCAGCCAGGCCCTGGTCCCTGACATTCAGCCCTCCTTCTTCTGAGCCAGAGTGCTGAGCTGGTCCTGTGCAGGGGATGCCTTTGACATGACATCCACTTTCTCAGAATAACATGTTTGCATGCAGAGAGAACCCACATAGGACTACAAAGGAAACCAGGAATGTTGAAACACTTATCAAAATGTTATTTTAAAATGTGCAATACAGCAACTCACACAACAGTTGTCTTGTTGCCTTAAGTTTTAATACTGGGTGAAGCCTCTGGGTCAGGTGTTCTGGGAGGAGAGAGTAGGTCTGTGTCCTTGGGGGCTTAGGGAACCCCACAGAGAGGCTGGGGGAGGGCACATTGCTATTTTTCCTGTGGGGCCTTAGAGCCCAGGGTCCATCCCCTGGGCCTGTGGCAGGACCTCCTGGACTGTGCTCCTGCCCTGTAGCAGGAGCCAACTGCACCCCATACCCCCACCTGGCTGGAGTCCCCCCGTTGCCTGGGGAAAGCTGCTATGTCCTGTCTTATGGGCCTGAGGATGCCCCTCCCTGCTGGGCCACCTACTGTGCACAGTTAATAAGGGAGGGAGCTGGGAGGCCTCTGGCCCCAGCCATGGCCTTCTAAGAAAAGATGACTTGAGGCCTGGAAGAGGGGGTGACAGGGTGAGGTCCTGCCTGCCATCTGGTATTGCAGGCCGCAAGGGCAGTCTTGGGGCACTGGGACAGGATCCTGGCTCCCAATCCTCTCTTCAACTTCCTCTGAGAACCTGGCCCCAGGGTCCTGTGGTGCAATGAGACCCAGGGCCCACCCTCAGGAGCCCTGCCCTGGTGGGAGAGGCTCAGAGGGATAAGTAGCTGCTCTCAGTGTAAGAGCGTGGGGGCTGGAGATGGGTGCTGAAGGATGCATAGGAGTTTGAAGGAGAATGGGCAGAGAGGACCCTGGGTAAGGTGTCTGGGGTGTGGCCAGGCCTGGGTGGAGAAGGGTTTCCTCTGATAGCTGGGAGTGTGGGTTGTTATCACCCCTGCTGTGGAGAAAAGAGGCTGGACCACTAGCTGTGTGTGTCCTCACCCAAGTCCTCTGCCTTTCCGAGCGGTTGGCATCTCATTCCTCCATCCCTGCCTTCCTTGCCCTCCCCACTGTGTTCCTTAAACATACAGAGCAACATCCTAGTTTGAAGGCCATGGTTCTTCCAGTTCCCACGTCCAGGAATACGCTTGTCCCACATTCTCTCCAATTAGGCCTCCAGGCAAATGTCCCCTGCTCAGAGATATCTTCCCTGACCTCTAGAGTAGTCCCCACCTGTCTCTGGAATTACTTAAGTTCTCTGTTTCCCAACATATTTTTGCACCTGTCTCCCCCACTCCACTGTGGCCAGCACAGCATTCTCATGTGGTGGTGGTGGTGGTGGTGGGGCTGCTCAGAAGGGACTCACTGAGCAAGCCTAGTTTGCTAGTGTGATTCTAGGCAGCAGAATCAGGCAAGGCCTGGGGGCGCTCCAGCAAGCCCACCTTATCTTTCTGGACTCTGCATCCTCAAGCTCAGCCTTTTGTCTCTGCCAGGGACCCCAGAGGTCTCAAAGGTTGTCAGACACTCCTAGGGGATTTTGTGAAATAAGGTAAGATTTACAAAATGGAGAAGAAAAACAAATGAAGCTGAGGAAACAATTATCATAGGTTTCCTACAGTCAGAATATGGGGTTGAAGTCCTCATCCCGCTGTCCTTGCCTAAGCAGGTCTCATGTTGGCCCAGCCCATTACGAAGAAATGCAGCCCCGGCCCCACTGAGCTGGGAGCAAGGCAGGCCTGGGGGGTTCATCAATGGCGGGAGCTCAGAGGGAGCAGAGGCAGGGCAGTTGGGTCCTAGGCCCAGCTCTGTGTCTTCCAGACTGGTGACCTTGGACATAGCTCCTCTCTGTGCCTCATTTCTTCCTCTGTCAAAGAAGTTTGTGCCTCCTCGCCTGGAGTGTTCTCTGATGAAGTGAGTAGAAACCGATCATTCAGTTCTAGGGGCCCAAGAAGCATGCTGAGGGCAGGAGGAGATCCAGGGTAATCTTGGAGGGCTTCATGGAGGAGTCATCCCTCGAGCTTGGTGGATACATTGAGTTCTGAAAGTCAGAGGAAGGCATTCCATGGTGAGGGTCCAGACTCAGGCTCAGGCTCTGAGGTGTGGATATGTCCCGACACTTTGGGAGTTTAATCCTAGCCCTCTGCTCATTCCTATATGTCCTTTTTCTTTTTGACTTATAAAGAACTCTTTATATATTAGCCACATCAATCCTTTTGTAACAAATATGTATTATTTACCTATTCTTTTACTTCTGATGGATTTTAATAAACAGCAACATAGACATCTTCATGTTGGCACATTTGCTGGGCTTTTCTTTGGTGGCGTGTCTGGGCCTAGGCTGCTTCTTATCTTCTGCACATGCTGGCTGCTTAGGAAATCTCTGAGACTCAAATTAAGTTGAAGCTTGGAAAATTTATAGCTGTAAGAAAAATAGAAGCTGTGGTGCCTTTGCTAATCAGGTTCCTCCTCCTCACATCTGGACTGATTTCCAGAGTCCCCAGAGTGAGGCAGGAGTTCAGAGCTATGATGAGGGTCTTGATGGGGACAAGTCATGAAAACCCCATCACATCCCACGTAGTACTTATGAGATAAGTACTATGATTAGTCCCATTTTTTTTTTTTTGATTAGTCCCATTTTAAAGGTGAGAAAACTGGGACTCAGGGAGGTTATGTGGCTTGCCCAAGGCCACACAGGAAGGGGTGGAGACAGGATTTTAACCCAGGTTATATTGCTCCAGAACTCTTACACTTTCAATCTCTTTTATGGCCCTTGGGATCCCCACTGCCCTTGAGATTAAGTTTAGGCTGACTAGTATGGCAGCCGAGGCCTGGGACCTCAGTCTCTTCCCCTGCTGATACAGTGCTTTGGCCCCTGTGCCTGCACACTAGGCATGTGTTTACTTTGCCAGTGACTCAGGTGGTGGAGTGTGCACTGCCTTCCCCACAAACCCCAAGGTCCTTAGGATCCCAAAATGTCACAGCTGGAAGGGGCCCATGGACTGGATAGGCCAGCTCCTGGTTTGCAGGCCAGAGCAGGGACACTCAGAGACAGAGAGAGCCTTGCCCAAGGCCCAGTGTGTAGGAAGCAGAGCTGAAATCTGCAAAGGATATGCAGGCTGAGTGTCTTTCCCTACACCCTGGTGTGGCCCCAGGGGCTCTGGCTCCTTTCTTGTGCTGCAGGTGGCCTCAGGCAGGGCTCTGCTCACTCCTGCTTGCTTTCCCTGCCTGCTTGAAGGAGGCCCCCTCACCCCTCTGCTGGGTTGGACACCTCACCTTCTGCCCCTTGAGGCAGGTGCCCTCTGTGGCTGGAGACTGCAACTTCTGCAGATCCCTGGTGTCCAGTGTGGAACCTGGCACTGAGTGGTGCCTCAGGAAGAGTAGACTTCAAGGGAGAACCAGAGAAGGACAGAGACCTGGACAGGCCACACAGCACGTTGGAGCAAAACTAGAAACTCCATGAACCCCTCACACCCTCCAGGTCCCTCTTGCTCCTGGGACTCAGCTGAGCCTAGGAATAGGGTAATGTCTGCAGCAGCCATCCTGGCAGAGGGCACTGAGGGGCCCCTGTTCTCTGCTGCTCCCAGGGATTTAGGGCCAAGAACACCCTGTCTCCCCCCTGCCCCCACCCTCTGCAAAGGATGTTCTCAAGATAAAAATACCATCAGAAACATTTGGTGTGACTGCCGTTCACCCTAATGGGGCCAGAACCTCCTGACCTGGCCTCACCTTGGGGCTCACAGAGTGGACATGTGTCCTTTCTGGCTACTCAGGGCAGACAGTCCCTGGTGTTGATGCTTCTAGCCACCATTTTTGGCCCCCTGTGGGTGTGGCCTGTCCTAGTCATAGAAGAAGGAGGCAGCCAAGTCCCGTCCCTGGGGACCTCGAGCTTCTTGTGGTTGTTGCCATTCAGGCAGCTTCTGAGGACCTCTGCCAGACCATGTGGACGGTTCAGGCATGGCCAGCTTCTGTCCTGCAGGGAAGCTGGCTGCACGGTATCAGAGCCTGAAAGCCCCCCCCACAGAGGACACCAGGGGACCCTAGCTACTATGTGGGCTCTGTATGTCAACACCAGAGACAGGACCTCATGCTCAGATGGGGGTCTGAGGCCGAGGGAAGGGCCTTTAGTAGCTACAGGGTGGCTGGACCCCTCTAGGGAAGGATGTCAGCTATTACCTCCTGGAGCCCTGCTGGGGCCAGGTCCTGTGCCCTGTACATACTTCCTGTCACCATGTTTAGTTTCATGGCACAAACTCCAGGAGGCTGGGTAGGTGTCACCTACCTCATTTTTCAGAGGAAACTGTCTCAATACAGGGTGGCAACTTGCCCTGTCTCCTGGGCAATCTCAGCCCCAGCCTTGGCCAATAGGTTTAGCACTGGGGAAGTGTAGGGGTTTGCCCAGGCCCTCCCGCCCTTGCTGGAGGCTGTGGGTCAGCCCACACTGTGGTCAGGTCCATGTGTGAGTGGATGAGTGGATGGATGGGTGGGGGCCCCAGCTTCCTCCCTCTGTCATGGGGAAGAGTTGCCCCTGTACACTCTGCCATCCCCCCAGGACTGTGACTGCCACACAGGGAAGCAATTGGTGGACTTGGAAGGGGTAAAATCATGCTGTGGGCAGCTGTGACCATTGCAGATGGCAGGAGAAGCAGGGACAGGGTGCCCAGAAAGCTGGGTTCTCACCTGCAGGCTGCCATTCACTATCTCTGAGACCTTTGGGATGTCACTTCACTGCTCCAAATCTCAGTTTCCCCCTATGTAGAGCGAAGCTGATTTTGCCTCCATCACAGGTGACAGCAAATCTTGTGGGTCTGGGAAGGCCCCCTTCAGGAATGAGAGGAATAGGGAATGAGGATGGAGGTTAGAAGAGCCCTGGGCAGGAAGTGGGAGGGGCTGCTGGCCTCACCTCTCATCCCCCATTGCCCTGTGGAAACACCCTATCTTTTCTGTCCAGAGTTCCAGCCTGGGTGAGCAGGGCTGTGAGGGTGGGGACACTGAGGCCAGCTGCTGGGTGCACAGGGGGCAGGGCATGGGCTCAACTCCCTGCCATGAAGATGCCCCACTGTGTGACAGTTTGTGATGGGACTTGTGGTCAGTTTTGAGAGCCAAAGGGCAGAGCAAATGCAAGCGTGGGCCATGGCAGCTGCTGAGGGAGTGATGAGGGAGGGGAGGCAGGTGCTGAGTACTGGGAGTGGAGAGTAAAGAGGGCCTGAGGGTCCACTGAAGATCAGGCAGGATCCCCTTACAATGTAAGGGGATCAGAGAGGGGAAGTGACTCACCCCAGGCCACACAGCTTGTCAGGGACAGAGCTGGGAACTGAACTCAGATCTGTGTGCCTCTAAACCACTGTCACCTGCCACAGAAGGCTTATGATGTAGGGATGACTCACCAAGTTTCCTTAATCCCAGCCAGAACAGCCACTGTGAAAAACTTGCCTTGGCTGTAAACTTGCAAAGGGTGGCGCCCTATGGACTCAGAGGCTGGAAGGTAGAAAGGTGAGAAGCATCTTGAGGTAGCTTGCCTCTGCCTCCAGAGTGTCTCAGGCCTTTCCCACCATCCTCTCTTCTGACTCTCACAGCACACTGGAGAAGATGGTAGGGGGCCTTTTTCACAGATGGGAGAATTGAATCTTGGGGATTACAGGATTATTATAGGTTCATGTATGAGCAAGGCAAGTCTCTGGCAAATTATTGGTTGGCACTCATCCATGTGCACATCCACTCATCTATCTAGTCATCTGTTCCACTTACCCAAACACTCCATCCATCCATCTACCCACTTATCATCCACCCAACCACCCCTCTATCCCTCTATCCATTTATCTGCTCATCCCTCCTACCATTCTTCATCTACTCATCTACCCACATACCCATTTACATTCCTCCCTACATCCATTCATTCATCCATTCATCCATCTATCCTCCTGTCCACTCATCCACCCACTCATCTATCTATATACCCATTCATCCATCCATCCATTCGTCCATCCACCATCCTTCCATCCACTCATGCATCCATCTGTCCACCCACTCATCCATCCATCTACTCATACGACTGTCCATCCTTCCATCTGTTCATCCACCTACCCACTCATCTGCCTGCCCACCCACCTTCCCATCCATCTGACTGTCCATCCATCCATCCACTCATGCATTCACATTCATCCTTCCATCTATCTATCCATCCATCCATCTACTCATGTATCCATCCATCCACTCATCTGTCCATCCACCCATCCACTCATCTGTCCATCCACCCATCCACTCATATGCCCACCCACTGTCCATCCCCCCAGCTGTCTACAGCTAGCTCTAGGGTTGGCATTGGGAAGGCTCTGCAGGTGGTAGCTAAGGTTAGGGCTTCAAGTTCCTATTTGTGATCATAGGAGAATTATATTATCTACTTCTCTGGAATGGGAATAGCAACAGTTCTAACCTTGTGGGGTTGTAAGGATTACATGAGATGATGTATATAAAACACCTATGATAGCGTTTGGATGCAGTAAGCATTCAATAGTTTTCAGGTGTTATTTTCTTTGAAGACCTATCTTGTTCTGCCCTTCTCTGGATCTGGATGTTTGCTCTGGGCATGGCTTGGGTCCCACAAGGGTGTGGGGCATCAGAGGTGCAGGGTGAGATCCCTCTACCTCCTGTGGGGCCCCGGGAGAAGTAAGCAGAAATGAGGGTTCATGTGGAAATGTCTTACTTCTGAAGAGCAGCACCATCTACAGTAACATGGCTTTGCTCTGTTAACTTTAGGATATTCTAATGTCTGGATCCTCCCCAGCTGGTGCCTGGGAAATGGCAGTCACTGCTAATTCAGCCTTGAAGACAGTCAGTAGACCGCTAAGCACCATTACTTAGAAGGTAAAATTCAAGAGGTAAGATTGAAGTCACTGATGTGCACCTGTGCATCTAGTCATCCTTCTACCAAACATCTACAGCCACCCATCCTCCCGTCCATCCCATCCATCCATTACCTGTGCATCTAGCCATCCTTCCACCAAACATCTACACAAACACCCTGTCCATCCCATCCATCCATTATGTGTGCATCTAGCCATCTTTTCCACCAAACATCTACACAGCCACACATCCTCCTGTCCAGTACTTCCATCCATTACCCATTCTCCCACCAATTCATCTGCTCAGCCATGCACCACCCACACCTCACCCACCTAACCCATCCATATATCTGGTCACCCCCATCCATCCACTCACCCACTCATCTCTTAGCCCAATTTATCTGTCCATCTGCCTGACCACCCACTTGTGCATTTATCTGTGTCCTCATTCATCCCTCTATTCAGGTGCTTAGTCTTTCATCCTTTTGTTTGGTCAGGGAGCATTTCCTGAGTGTCCCTTCTTTGCCAGGGCCTGCACCAGCCTTTCTGGGCCTCTGAGGTTGGTCAGAGATGGGGTCTGGATAAGATCAACTCTTGTACTTAGAAAGTAGCTTCTGGCCCTATCAGGAAAAGCCCAGGCCTAGAGAATTCTAAAGGACTTCGAGGAGTAGGAGGAGGAGGGGGAAGAGGGAGCTGCTGGTGGTGTGGGGCATCCAGGAAGGAAGCTTGGGTTCAGGGCCTTGGCCCCATGAGGAGGTCCTAGGGGACAAAGGTTCTAGTGCAAGTTGCTTAGTGGGAGGTGATCCCAGGAAGTACGGAAGTGAGAAAGGGAGGAGGGAACCAATAAAGGGCGCACTGCTGATATGTCTACTGCTGGAGCCAGCTGGACTGCGGCCCCTGGGACGAGGAGATGGCACAGAACCTGGCCTTGGAGTTGTCCCATCTGAGGGGCAGTTTGCTGGGCCCTTATCCACCTGCTCCTGTCTGTCACTGACAGAAGGCTGATCAACTGCCCTCTGCATGGCAGAGCATCCTCCAGTGGCCAGAGAGAACTTCTGGGTAGAAGACACTGGTGTTGGCTGTTGGAATTGGGGCTGGTAGTGAGGGCTAGATATGAGCAGACACTGGCCACCTGTCCTCTACACATACTAGCATGTCACTGCTGTTGCTCTCCTGCAGCGTAGCCTGGGCTTGGCACTGCATTGATCCCAAATGTTTGCAGGCCATGGTGATGCCAGAGGCTGTCTGAGCCTCTGACAGGTGGAGTTTGGCCTGGAAGGGTGGCTCTGGCTCCCTCCTCTACTGGCAGTGCCCCTCCTTGCTGTCTGCACATGCCCATCCTGGCCTCAGTGTGGTCCCACACTTTGGGCAGAGCGTGGCACAAAGGACCCTGCGCCCTGCAGCCTCGACTGCCTCTTAGCCATCCCAGAGTCTTGCTTTCCTCATCTACAAAGTGAGGATTGGGCTTCTCGGGCTCTGAAGTTAAGTCTGATGGATGGTGACAGGATTAGGAAAGACTCTGAGGGTGTCCTGGGTGCAGTGGAAGCAAGTTCTGTGATTGACGAGTGATGTCTGCTTGGGCACAAGGTGGAGGAGGAGGCGAGGTAGGCTTGCAGCTTGCACTCTCTCAGGGGCCTCAGTGGTGTGGCTTGATGGTGAGGCAGTGAGTGCCGCCTCCTGGGATGTTCCAAACAAGGGTGAACAGCCATGGTTGGGATGCTGGTGAGGCCCTACACCTGTGCTCCCCAAGTGCTGGTGGGCAGGCTGTATGTCTTGCCATCAGGTAGAGGTGCCGGGGCTGGAGGCCTGAGTGGAGCACAGGGTGGAGGGTACTTATTTTGCCCTCACACCCCAGACTAGAAGCTCCACTTCTTAAATGGTGTGTGACCCTCTGCAAATGACTCAGTCTTTCTGAGCTTCAGTTTAGTCATCTGGAAAGTGGGGATAATAGTCACAGTGTCATGCAGGGATTAAGTGAATTAATTCAGAGCTCTCAAAGCAGCCGAATATATATCAACTATTGTGCTTGTGCTTTGGAGGTGTCCCACCTGCTGAAAGGCCCTGGCCTGGGGGTGGGGGCTGCTGGCACTCCTCCTCCCCCCCCAGTCCCAGGTCTTCTCCCTCCATTGTCCCTTCTGGTTAGCATGCCTTGGCATCTGGGAATGCGGGCCCAGGCCTTACCCGGGTCTCCTCCCGGATGTCCTGAAACATGAGGAGCCCAGAGCCTCAGGGGAATGGGCATGGGGCATCCTACTCCATCCGGAGGCCCCTCCTAGTGACTCCTGGGCCCCACCCCTGGGTCACGTGGCAGCCACTGGCTGGCATCCTCCCTAAAAGCTCCTAGCCCAGGCCCTGGCCAGTGCTTCAAGCAGACTGATTGCTGGGGAGGCTGTGTCTCCAGGTGCTGTGGCCAGCAGGGAGCTACTGGGCTCCCAAAGGCAGAGGCCTGGCTGTGCCTTCTCCCAGGCTCTGAGGGGTCTGTGTGCTTTGATGCCCATCATCCAGTGCTGAAACTGCCCGTCTGGCTCAGGTAATATACCCAGTGCCTCCCTCTCATGCCCCTCCAGAGCCCCTGGGACCCCAGTTGACCAAGCTGGGCATCTGCAGAGGCTGATTTTAACTATAATCTTGGGCCATAAGTTGTTGTATGCCCTGGGATGAATCTCTTTCTCTTCCTGTCTGGGTGCTCCCATCCATAAGACCGGGATCTGCCCTTGCTCACTGAGGCCTCCTTCAGCCTAACACAGTCTCTGCACCGTATGCACCCCATTTGAGGAAGAGCCAGCCTGGTGCATGTCCCTGGTGGAGGGTACTGGCCCATATTTCTTACAGTGAATTTTTAAAGATCACAGTTGTGTAACTTTGCCACACCTGTTTGTGGAAGAGTGTCCTTGGATATTTAGCAAGTTTGTGGTGCTTGTGGTGAACTCCTATGTCCTCTTCTAGGTGTGTCTTTGTGGTGCTATACACCAAGGGCCAGTGTGGGGCCCACACACCCCTGCTGGTTGGGCTCTTTCTCTCACAGCAGGACAGGGTGGAGGTAGGCTGAGGACCCTGGTATCCAACTCTGCTTTGGCTATTCAGCTTTTGGGGTACTTTGATCTGAGTTAGCTTCTGGCTCTGAGAAATGGGGGAGTGGGGTGCAAACCTGACCTTGTTGATTTTCTCTGTGTGGTTTTAGGAGGAATGTCAACAGAAGCAAGGATTCCCAGACCTGTGTGACACCATCTGGGTGGGTCCCAGGTGCCCAGCCCTGGTAGAGACGCCAAGAGCTGCTATAGCACCCTCCCCTGCCTGGTGCCTGCTAGGTGTGAGGCCACCAGCATGGGGAACAGGGTGCGGGCTGGGCTCTCTGGCCTTTGATTCTTGAGATTCTGTTCTCTGTAGACCTCAAGCTGCTCAGAGCACCAGCTGAAGCAGCCATGGCCCACTGGATATCCCTCAAGGCCCTGGGGCCACACAAACCCTTCCCCTGGGATCTGGTGGCCACGCGCCAGCATCTGAGTGCGCCAGCCCTGATTACTTCCCACTGGAAGGCCCAGGAATCTGGGGCTAAGCCATCTTCCTAGCATATCCCTGGGGGTCCCTGGCCCAGGCAGAAGCAGCATTGGCTGTTATGGCCTTGGGCCTCAGCACCTCAGACCCATGGTGAGGTGGTCACCTGGAGTAGCCATGGGGGGGCAGATGGCAGAGTGAGGAAAGGCGTCCCTCGAGGAGCCTAGGGGCCCATGGAGGGAGACCATGAGTTAAACAGAAGCAGTTTAGATCTCAGCTTTCCTGCTTAATAGCTGTGCGGCTTGAGGAGTCACTTCCTCCATTCTCAGAGTAAGGTAATGAGGCAGCTGCTTTGCACTGCTGAGAGGTGGCCTGAGAGCACTGCTGATGTGTCTGGCCCTGAGGGGTGCCAAGACCTTGCCTGCTCTCCATGTGGCTCCCTCAGGCAGTAGCTGCTGTGAGTGCCTCGCCCTCCAGGCGCCAGAGCTCTAGCAGCACCTGGGGATGCTCAGCCTGCTGGCTGGTCAGGCCCCACTCCCACCTGTCTCCCAGGTGTTTGGAGCAGAGATCAGAGACTGTGGCTTTTCTAGGTCTTGGCTAGCATGGACTTGGTCGGAATCTGGTCACACAGTCATGTGCTGAATCCTGGCATTGCCACCTCCTGCTTGTGGGACTCAGATGAGTCGCTTCCCATTTGTGAGCCTCCAGTCCCTTGTCTGTAAAATGGGGCAGCACATTTACCCTCCCTGGAGGGCCCCTGCGGTCTGCCGACGGCTCTGCACAGCAGCTGGCCCACAGTGGAGGCTTGGCCAGCCTGGGACCTTCCTTCTCCTGGGGGCCTCCAGGTCTTACAGGTAAAGTGGCTGCAGGTGCTCAAGGGCCCAAGGCCCAGTTTAACTCTGACCTCGCAGTGCAACTGGTGGGAGATGTAGGTGTGAGGGGTCCTTGTGGGTGGGGAGAAGCTCTTCCTTGGCATCCCGCCCATGCTGGCAAGTCCCAGGTCTGCTTTCTTCCAGCATAGCCCAGCCAAGGCAGGCGGGAGTCCAGACAGAATTGGTGGCCACAGGGCCAGGCGGTGCTGTGGCCCCATCTCACAGACGCCCCACCTTGGCACTGACAGGCGATGTGGAGCCCGTGGAGTTGGGGAAGGGGCAGCCGTGGCCTGTGTCAGCAGCTTTGTGCTGGCTGCCCTGGGGGCCCAGCAGTGTACGAGGGTGTGTGGCAGGCTGGTCTCAGCCAGGTGCTCTCCACAGCCAGCCGGTGACAGTGGTGGGGATAGGTGACACTTCTGAGTGCTCCCCACATGCCCGGGTAGTGGCTCTGCCATCTTTATTTAGAGATGAGGAAAGCAGGGACCAGAGACCCTGGGTTGAGGTCACCCATTAGGTTGCTCTGTTGGGCACTGGCTCTAGGCCCTGCCCTCCACACCACCAGGGATGGGGCCCTCAGGAGTGGTGTGCAGGTGCCCAGTGGGCATTTGGGAGTCAAAGGGCTGCAAGTTCCCCACTAGGCCCTTGGGTAGGATGGCAGGGAGCAAAATAGAAAACTCCCCACCCTTTTACAGAATGGCATTCTCAGGTTGGAGACAGTGTTGCCTGGGGTACATTATCAGTGTTGCTGTCACTGTTCTGTCAGAGGGGTTGGTTCTGTGGATTCATGGTGGGGACAGGCATGCAGTCTTCCTGGGGCATAGAGAGGCCTCCAGAGACAGCCGTGTGGAGCAGTGTGGAGGCCAAGGCCCAAAGGTAGAGAGGCGGCAGGAGGATGTCTTGGAGGAGGGCATCCAGAGCAGGTTTGAGGGACGGTCCAGGGACTGAGGTGTGTGGCAGTGTGAGGGGAGGAGGCTTGGAGGGAAGGTCTGAGGAGGCTCATGGCTTCCCAAGCAGTCCTAGATGTCCCACTGGGAGGACTCTGGCTGTGAGGAGACAGGCAGGAACAGCCTCTGACTCAGCTTCCATAGCTTTCTGTGACTGCTGTGGCAACAGAGGGGCTGGTATAGATGCAGGAAGGCTGGTGAGGGTCCCCCTCCCTGCGCTGGTCTAGACAGGCAGTGACAAGGACTCAGGCTGTGAGGTGGGGAGAAGGGGTCAGATTCTAAATATATTCTGAAAGCAGAGCCCTGGGTGGAAGAGGCACTGAGATGACTCTGAGGATTCTGGCTGGAGCTGCTGAGAGGGTGGAGGGGCCATTCTCCCCACTGAGCCGGCAGAGTGGGCTTGAGACAAGTGGTAAGGCCAGAGCTTGCCCATGGGTCCGTCGGGGCGGGAAGTCTCCCTGGTCAGGTTTGGGCCCCAGGTGAAGAGTGAAGGAGTGGTGAGGCTGAGCCAGACCTGCTGTCCTCTCTGTTGCAGGAGCCACCCCACCTGGACCTGGCCTGGGGGCAGGCTGGGGCCCCCCTGCCCCCGGGATGACTGCAGCCAGCCGGGCGAACCCCTACAGCATCGTGTCGTCAGAGGAGGACGGGCTGCGCCTGGTCACCATGGCAGGTGCTAATGGCTTCGGCAACGGCAGGGTGCACACAAGGCGCAGGTGCCGCAACCGTTTCGTCAAGAAAAACGGCCAGTGCAACATCGAGTTTGCCAATATGGACGAGAAGTCGCAGCGCTACCTGGCTGACATGTTCACCACCTGCGTTGACATCCGCTGGCGCTACATGCTGCTCATCTTCTCACTGGCCTTCCTTGCTTCCTGGCTGCTGTTTGGAGTCATCTTCTGGGTCATCGCAGTGGCGCATGGTGACCTGGAGCCGGCTGAGGGCCGGGGCCGCACGCCCTGCGTGATGCAGGTGCATGGCTTCATGGCGGCCTTCCTCTTCTCCATCGAGACGCAGACCACCATCGGCTACGGGCTGCGCTGTGTGACGGAGGAGTGCCCAGTGGCTGTCTTCATGGTGGTGGCGCAGTCCATCGTGGGCTGCATCATCGACTCCTTCATGATTGGCGCCATCATGGCCAAGATGGCAAGGCCCAAGAAGCGGGCGCAGACGCTGCTGTTCAGCCACAATGCCGTGGTGGCCCTGCGAGATGGCAAGCTCTGCCTCATGTGGCGTGTGGGCAACCTGCGCAAGAGCCACATAGTGGAGGCCCATGTGCGTGCGCAACTCATCAAGCCCAGAGTCACGGAGGAGGGTGAGTACATCCCTCTGGACCAAATTGACATTGACGTGGGCTTCGACAAGGGCCTGGACCGCATCTTCCTGGTGTCACCCATCACCATTCTGCATGAGATCGACGAGGCCAGCCCGCTATTCGGCATCAGCCGACAAGACCTGGAGACAGATGACTTTGAGATCGTGGTCATCCTGGAGGGCATGGTGGAGGCCACGGCCATGACCACCCAGGCCCGCAGCTCTTACCTGGCCAATGAGATTCTGTGGGGTCACCGCTTCGAGCCTGTGCTGTTCGAGGAGAAGAACCAGTATAAGATTGACTACTCGCACTTCCATAAGACCTATGAGGTGCCCTCCACACCCCGCTGCAGTGCCAAGGACCTGGTTGAGAACAAGTTCCTGCTGCCCACCACCAACTCCTTCTGCTATGAGAATGAGTTGGCCTTCCTGAGCCGTGACGAGGAGGACGAGGCTGAGGGAGATCAGGACAGCCGCAGCCGAGATGGGCTCAGTCCCCAGGCAAGGCATGACTTTGACAGACTCCAGGCTGGTGGTGGCGCCCTGGAGCAGCGGTCCTACAGGCGGGAATCTGAAATCTGAGCTACTGGTGGTTTAGGCGCAGCACCCCCCTGCCTGGGAGAGGAGAGGCAGCAGTGCCCCTCAGGGGCCCAGTTTGAGCAGAACCGGGAGCCAGGTGCCCCAGGTTGTGGACTCGGTAGCATTTTAGTCATTTTATGTTTCTTCGCAATGGCCTCAGAAGGTTGGTGGGAGAGTGGGTGGCCAGAGCAGGTGGCTACTGGTCTCGGAGGCCGCCGTAGGCTCAGGGCAGGGAGATGGCTTCTTGGGGGCCAGGTCACAGGAGCCAAGGGCTCCTGCTTGAAGATAGAGCTGCAGCCTGCCTGGAAGTGGCCCCACAGGGCTATGCCCTGCTGTGAGCGCTGGCAGGCTGCAGCCTCCTTTGCAGGTTTTTAACTTGGGGAGAAACACCGGGTTTCATCTTTCTCAACCTTAGCTTGGGTAAGACTGTTTACAAAAAAAAAAATTAACATGCAAATGAAGAAAAGTTTTTTTTTAATTCTTGGGGGGGACATAAAGGGCAATTAGAATTCCATGACTCTGCCAGGATGCAGCAGCTGGCTGGAGGCTCCTGTAGGTTCCCAAGGTGGAGCTGGCTCCCCCTCCTGGCAAGCTCGGTGCTCGAGGACCTGCACTTCACGCTTATGGGGCCAACTAGGTTCTGTTGTGAGAAAATCCAAGACCATGTTAATGATCACAATAAAAGCTTTCTACTGTCCCTGGGGTGGAGGGTGGGGCTGGGACGAAACTGGTTTGAGCTTTTTGAGTTTGACTTTGTACCTTAGAGGTGCGTCTCAGGGCCAGATACGGAGGGTTCACCCCCCACCCTGATTCTCATGTTTTGCTTCTCTCTTCATTTCTGCCCGGGGGCCTTCATCCCTTCCACAGTGGGGGACAGTTGGGAACCACAGGTGTAGATGGCTCCTTGGGAAGGGAAGTCAGGATCCCAAACTCAGAGGAAGCAGATCAGCCCCTGTCCCCTCTGGGCCCACAGTGTGAGCCGTGCCTTAGAGACTCCGGATTGTCTTGCTCTAGTTGTTCCTGTCCTTTTTTGGTTCTCTCGTCTCCCCACCTCCACTGCAGAAGCCCCTGCCAGCCCCTCCATCTGCCTTGGGAAGGTGGCAGTACAGGGAGCCCAGGCAGCGTATAGCCAGGCCTGGTCTGCTGTTGAGTGGCAGAGGAAGCTCTCAGGGAAGGAGAGAGGAATTGTCACACATACACCCTGTCTTTAAAGCACCCCCCCCCCCATTCAAAGCTGAATTGAGAAACTGGCCATGGAACAAATACTTCATTTTTTACTGAAGAGTTTCCTGCACCCCCAGCCCCACATGTCCAGGCACTGTGGCCCCTTTGTCAGGAAGAGGTTTGTGTCACTGACTCTTGTTCTTGGCAGCTGATGGGGGCCAGGCCTCTGCTGAGGAAGCCTGTTTCCTTGAATAAGGCCCCTCAAGAAGGCAGTAATTAGAAGGAGCTTGCCTCCTGCTTTAACCTGTGCCTGCCAAGACAGCTTAGAACCAGGAGGCACCAAGGACTCTGTGGCCCAAATGGGGAAACAGGCAGAGAACACAAAAGGGGATGTACTAAGTCGCAAAGTGAGTGGGTTGGGTAGGGAGGGAGGGGCCGCTGCCCGGGATGAGGTTGCTGCCCTCACTGAGGATGAGGCCATGAAGGGTCTAGACATGGGCTGCCAATAAGACACAGGGGCCCAGAGACACCCCAACCCCAGATCACAGCCACAGCCTCTGACCCCACCTTCATCTCTGACTGGACGATGCAGCCC
Source organism: Otolemur garnettii (assembly GCF_000181295.1). Taxonomy (NCBI): domain Eukaryota; kingdom Metazoa; phylum Chordata; class Mammalia; order Primates; family Galagidae; genus Otolemur; species Otolemur garnettii. The sequence continues at coordinate 2,925,271 of NW_003852577.1, forward strand.
AGTGGTTTTTTTCCTCTCAGGATCTGTGGGAGGGGCCTTAGCTCGCCCCTACCCCTGGGCCTGGGCCTGGCCCTCCCCTGCTAACCCTGCCTTAGCCCTGGGCACCGAGTAGATTTGGTATGCTAGTTCTTACCCTTTTCCAGACAGCCAGACAAGGGGATGGGTGGCTCCGGCAACTGGCCTGAGATCTCACTCTGCCCCTCTAGTCCAGGGTGGACTAGGTTTTTCTTCCTTCCATCCAGAGCAGAGCTGGGGCCCAAGTCCCCCAGGCCTGCCCCCTGGCCGTCTCAGGCCCTGCCAGGAAAGCATCCCCTAGCTGCTTTCCGTCTCACTAAGGCAGGCAGATGCTTCAAGTCCAGACTCTCCTGCCCTCTTTCTTCCTTTCTTTGTATTTATTTATTTATTTATTTATTGCTTGTGCTAAAGACCAAAATAGTCTCCCTCTTTAGTGTACTTGAGGTGAGAGGGCAGATGTGAATAGCCAGGAGTAGGAAGACTTGGCCCCTGGGGAGTGGTGTGGACTGTGCCAGAGCATACCTGTGGCGCTTATGAGCAGTGCAAATATGCACACACAGCTCTCCTATGGTGCGACTGGACTCTGATGCAGATACGGGATGTGTCCATGTGCATATGAGGTAGTTATGTGTCCATCTGCCCACATGCATGTCTGTGTACATGTTTTCTACATGTGGGGCTGGTTGAATGCTCACCAGTCTGGAAGGCTGTTATGGTGGCCCCAGTCATTGGCACAGTTGAACCTGGAAGCCCCCCACTTCCACCCCTTTCCCAATTCTGCAGGTTAGTGGGTGAATGGAGCTTGTGTTCTGGCTGAGGCATCTGGAGGTGAGCACGTGTGCCCGGGTCATGTGTAGGAGGCCATGTGTGTCTGTGTGAACACGTGTGTGCAGCCCTGGTGTGCTGCTCAGAGCGTGGTGGCTGTCCCTCAGCTTTGCTGGTGCTGTGCCGCTGGGTCCCCCCTGAGGGAGGGTCCTGGGGGTGAAGGGAGCCACCGGCAGGAGGCCTCTGCACAGGATGTCTGCCCTGTGTAAGTCACAGAATGTCAAATCTATTTTAAATGGTGAAACCGGAGAATTTTCATGTTATTTTCAATTCATAGCAGTATCTAAAGACTTAGGCAATGAGACTAGACCACATTAAATGCATTTTGATCTCTTTGAGGTCCACGGTGTCAAGATGTGTATCTGAAAGTCCGCCGCTGCACTGCATGCTGGGAGCTTGCCGGGCTCATTCACCCTGCACTGGGCACTGGGGCTCCCAGGGCATCGTGTGTGGCAGGCAAAGCCCAGGGCGGGGATCGGGGTACAGCCGAAGCAGGTCATGGCTGCAGCTGCGAGGGAGCAGAGAAGTTTCCTTCTCCAAAGGTCTCCCTGCAGCACACAGGTGCACGTTCCTTCGGGTCCCAGCCTGGCACCCGATGCCTTGTCTTCTTTCTGCTAGGAAGCCCTTCTGGGGGAGAAGCCCTGCTCCAGCCTGTGGTGGGGGTGAGGAGGAATTTCAGAGTGTGTCAGTGTGGTCTCTGCTAAGATGAGCCTCAGTAGAGGCTGTGACTCCTACACCTGTACAGTGACTAGACTCTGGACAGGGGTTCAGACTCTGGGATCCCCGTGGTCTTCCAGCAGAGATCCTCAGAGAATTCTTCCCTTTGCCTAAATGGTTTTTATGACACAGAGTTCATGAAAGAGCAGAGTTCATAAAGGACTGAGTCATCCCTCATTCTGCTGGATTTAGGTGATGATTCCAGATGATCCCAATGAGAAAACTCTGACACATTCCTGGGGGTGGCGCACCCTACTCTGCAATATGTGGGGGCCGAGAAGGCGCTGGACCAGGAGGGAGGACCCTATGCCTGCTGGGGATCTGGTGGGGGCCTCCCTGATCCTGAAACCTTCCTGGGACTTCAATAGTAGAACGTAAGCCAGTTGGGGCCAGAGTGCTGTGGCAGATTGACTGAGGGGTCCTGACCCCAGAGCATGAGACTGCCCCCAGTTGGTGCCCCCCCAAAACTTTTACAGAGTCCCTAGGTCCCTGGGGCTAGCTGTGCTAATACCCCAAAGGGCCCTGGGCAGACCCCAGTCCGCTGGCTTGCTGGGGGACCTTGAGTGCATTCCTACCACCCTTCAGCCATAGTCTCCCATCCCTAGAAAGAGGGTGTTTCTGAGTTCTCCTAGCTCATAGGAGAGGAAGGATGTTCACTCAGCCAGCACTCTGTGGCACCCTGCTTTACACTAAAGTGGTGTGTGCTGCTCCTCCTCACTGTTCCCCAGGCACAGCTGGTGCACTCAGAGGAAATGTGACCCACTTGAGGTTGCAGTGGGGGATGTCTGGCCCAGACCTCCACCAGGCCTGGGCACTGAGCTAGGGGGAGGGGGGATTGTTTAGTGAGTACCTGTTCACTCAAAGTTTGAGGCCTGTGAGACATCCCCCTTTACCCTGGGCCCATCCCTGCCAGGAAGGCCCTGGAGACATTGCTCACCTGTTTTAGAGGAAACTGGTTGAGGGATGTTATCCCAACTGGGATCTGGATTCTTACCTTCCTCCATGTCTGGTCAACTGACCTAGACGCCTATGGACACTGCTGGGCACTGGGCCCCTTGAGGCGTCTCAGCCTGCCAGTGGCAAAGGCTAGGATTAGAGTCTCAGCCAGTGTGGGACAGTCCAGCCAGGGATCCTGCCCTGGACTTATTCCAGTTTGTCCTTCTGCAAATCAGCCTGTAAAGGTGCCCCTCATGACTTGGAAGGATGCATAAGTGGAGATTAGAGCTGCCCATGTGCTCCTCGGCAGCAGTAGGGTTCCCCAAAGATGTATCCCATCCCACTTCAGCCTGCTCTTCACCCAGCACCAGACTGGTCTTCTTACAACCAGAATCAGGACGTGAAATCCCCTTGCCTAAAACCCTCCCTGGCTTTCTACCACACTAAAAATAAAATCTTGCGGCTTTCCCCATGGTGGAAGTCTTTCCTCCTGCTGCTGTGCTGCAGGCATGTTCCTCCTTCAGTTCCTTGAGCACCCCCACCCTATCCCTACCCCAGGACCTTTGCACATGCTGTTTCCTCTGACCCACACTCTACCTTCTACCCAGGTCTTAGCCAATCTGGCCCCTCATCCCTCTGGGTCTAGGCCTTGCCTGACCCTCCCTCTCAGGCCATCTGCAGCTAGCTATTGTTCCCTGTGCTTATTTGCTGTCCCCACTAGGCTGTGAGCTCCACAAAGGCAGGGGTTGTCATTGCTCATTTTCTGCTGGGGGCCTGGTGCTGACCACAGGCACAGCTGTGCTTCATGTGCATTTGGATGGGTGGCTGCCAAGTCTGCGGGTGTCCTCCCACACAGAGGGCTCTCCAGGCCTCAACAACTTGCAGCTCCTTCCCACTGACCCAGCCTGGACAAAGCCTGGTCACCAACCATGCGGAGGGCAGAGAAGCCCAGCCTGGGGGCACCCAAAACTGGGAACCAGGATCAGAGTGGGGAGGGCTTTATGCTGGAGGGTATCTGAACTCAAGGAAGGTTCTGGGCCCACTTTCCTCCTTGGTGCCAAGAAAACACAGCAAGGGCCCTCCTCACCCAAAGCTAACTGGGACCAGAAGGCCTAAAATCTGGGTTATGCCCTTCAAGTGTTTATGACTGGTCAACTCTGGGCCTCAGTTTCCCTACATAAAATGAGAACTCCATGAATTCCCTCAAGTGTAAACCCTACTGTGCACTGCATGCTGCTGGTCCTGTCAGTGGTGGGGTGGGAGGTTAGCCAGAACTGGCCCTTGAGGCGTTCAATCCATGGGGCCGAGCGACAGATGTTGAACAAGGGTCTTGATCCAGGCCTCTGGAAATGGGGATTCTGGTGCACTGGACTGGCAGAGGGAAGCAGGAAGGGGCTGAAGGAGGAATAGGGGTCCAGCTGAAGCCCAGGTCAGGCTGACTCTCCACTGGGTGTGGAGAGCGGTTGTCTCTGCTGAGACTCAAGGTGGCCATCACAGTTCCGTCACTTAGTCCTTGCAGGTGGCAACTCTGGGCAAGATGTGCCTATCCACTGGAAGCTTCTCCACAGAAGGCCACTGGGGGAATGTGCTCCTCCCAAGAAGGAAGTGCGGTGGCCATGAGCTACACCCACTGCAACTTTGACACTGATTGTAATCTACCTGGTTCAGGGAAGCTGGCAGCTGGGGCACCAGGGAAGCAACATTTCCTCTCTGCTCTGAGGGATGAGTGGGGGGTTGCCAGGTGCCTGGAGAAGACACTCCCAGGAAGAGGGGCCTCACAGGCGATGGTCCTAGTGGGGAGAGGGGAAGGAAGCATGGGGCAGGGATGGGAGCTTATCTTGTGGACCTAGGCCCGAGTTGGGCCCTGGGCCCCCATGATGGCCACAGCAAACTGCATCGCCCTTCCCTGATGTCAGCCCCTCAAGGGCAGAACCTTTTGTTCTTCCTTGTCCACACTGTTTGCTGGCACCCAGAAGAGCAGCGCCTTAAAATGCTTGGCTGTGCCAGGAAGATGGAAAGGAGCTCAGGAGTCAGAGGTCAGGGCACAGCTGGCTTGTCCTGGGAGTGGGTGGGGAGCCGCCACACAGGCAGACCCCAATCTCAGGGTCAGGGATCCACCACCAGGATCCATGAGCTTTCCTTTCAGAAAGACATTTTGAAAGGCACAAAATACAAGAAAACATGTAGGATTTGAAAAGTGGTGATCAGAATACATTTGTGGTGTACTGATGTCTGGGCTTCTTCTCTAACCTGCAGCTCCTTTCCCACTGGTACCCAGCCTGGACAGCAGGGGCCTGACAGCATTGGCCTCCCCAGAGGAGTGCCAGCCACAGTCCGTGTGAAAGTATGCGACTCTGTGGGGACAGGACTGCAGACACGGGCTACCCTGGTTGCCTCCCTCCCTAATGGAGGAAAACTTGAAATTTCTCTGGGAGGTTAGGCACCATGGAGGTGGGAATATTTCTCACCCAAGTGCACATGCCCCTGGGATTTCTCCCTGGATCTTGAGGGAGTACTGACCATAAGTGCTGGGCTGGGGTAATTTCTTGAAGCCTGTTCTGAATTTCAGAGGCAGAGCTTCCCTCTCTGTTCACTCAGCCTGGTGGCCCCCATGGAGTGGTGGAAGGGTCCAAGGGGCCATCCCCTCTCCTCTGAGCTCGCTGAGAGACAGGGACAATGAGGTGTGGCTTAGTGTTCAGTGGGCATTTATAGGGCGCTTCCTCCGTGCACCAAATGATAAATGGGTAGCAGAGAACAAAAGTCATGAGAAGGACCCTTGGGGGTGACTCTCACACTGGCCATGTCAGTCCTGTAGCCACTAGATGATGCATCTGAGAACTCTGAGGACTGACTCCCTGGGTGGGACCCTGGTTCCCCCATAACTCTGTGCCCCTGCAACCCCTAGAGGGTGTGTCTGAGAACCCTGAAGATTGACTCCTGGGTGGGACCCTGGTCCCCTCCCTAACTCTGTGCCCCTGCAACCCCTAGAGGGTGCGTCTGAGAACCCTGAAGACTGACTCCTGGCTCGGCGCCTGTGGCTCAAGCGGCTAAGGTGCCAGCCACATACATCTAAGGTGGCGGGTTCGAATCCCCAGCCCGGGCCCGCCAAACAACAATGATGGCTGCAACAAAAAAATAGCCGGGCGTTGTGGTGGGCG
>NW_003852577.1:2931194-2936026 GCF_000181295.1 Otolemur garnettii
CATATCAGATATTTACATTACGATTCATAACAGTAGCAAAATTACAGTTATGAAGTAGCAATGAAAATAATTTTATGGTTGGGGGTCACCACAACATGGGGAACTGTATTAAAGGGTTGCAGCATTAGGAAGGTTGAGAACCATTACCCTAGAGGGTGCATCTGAGAACCCTGAAGACTGACTCCTGGGTGGGACCCTGGTTCCCCCCCAACTCTGTGCCTCTGCAACCCCTAGAGGGTGCGTCTGAGAACCCTGAAGACTAACTCCTGGGTGGGACCCTGGTTCCCCGCTAGCTCTGTGCCCTGCAACTCCCAGTGAATTGACTTCTTTGTGCCGCAGTTTCTTCCTCTGTAAAATGGGGATGATCACAAAGTAGCATGTGAGGGTTAAGTGAGAGGCCAGCAATTACCTGGAACAGCACCTGGAGTAGTGCCTGGTGCACAGAGGGGCTGCCCGCATACAAGCCCCTCTGTCTTGCTGCCCTTATCCAGGGGACAGGCATCCTGGGATGGGGGAAACCTTGGATTGGTTTCCCCTGCGCTTGAGGGGAGGAGGAAGGCCAATGGGGCTGGACCAGAGCTAGGGACAGAGTCTAGGCCAGGCAGAGGGATATGCCAGGCAGGGTTGAGATCACTTTGGGGCTGTGTAGGAAGCAACTCAGGGAGGCCAGTGTGGGGTTGGACAAAGGCCTGGGCTGGCATAAGGGACTGAATGTGCCACCGGCCAAATGGCTTGAGCAGCTGAGTGTGGGGGTAGGAGTGGGTCAGAGTAGGAGAGGCATTGGCTGAGGCGACACAATCCCTGGATATTTTAAAATGCAAACAAAGACACAGCCACTTTGGAGGGTGATTTGGCAGTTTCTATAATATTTAATAAAGTTGAGCATACCTTTATCAGAATATCCAGCCATTCTACAACTAGATGCTACTCAGGAGAAACAAAAACTCACATTCACACAAGTTGTAAGTGGGTGCTTACAGCAGTTTTTTCAATATCTGCCCAAACCAGGAAGCAGTCCAGTGTTCTCCACCTGATGAGCAGGTAACTGAGCCATGGTCCATCCCCACCAGGGACGCTGCTAAGCATGGAGGAGGAGCTGGACACTGTGTGGCTCGTGGGTGCATCTTGAGGCATTAGGCTGCATGGAAGCTGGACTCCAAGGCTTCCCCGCTGTGGGTTCCACTCATGGGTATTCTGGAAAATATATAACTACTGTGTTGGAGACACATTGATAGTGCAGGGGTGAGCGATGGAGGGGTGCTCACCACCAAGGGGTAGGAGGGAGTTTATGGGGTGATAGAATGTTCTATATCTCAATTGTGATGGTGGTTACATGAAGGGAGCCTGAGAGAGGGGGAGGCTGGAGGCACTGAGAACAGCAGAAATAAATTGACAAGAAGATGACCCCTAGATAAGACAAGCTGGCCAGGTAAGCAGAAAGATGGGCAGAAAGGTGGTCAGAAAGACAGACACTCAGAGAGGGTGACAGATTAGCAGACAGCCCTAATGGGGCATCAGGTAGAAAGGCAGATCATAGATGTAAAGACAGAAAGGCAGAGCGATGCTGCACGAGGTATCTGTCAGACACACAAGAACAGATGGGCCCAGTTATGAGTGAAGAAACTGATTTTTCTCTCCAGTATTGTAGTTGTTGGGTCTATGTGTTTGTCATTAACCTGTGTCCTCCATAAAGCCAGTGTTTGCAGAGGAGAGGACCCCTCCTCTGTGTCAGAAGTCTCTCCTAGAATGGGCCCAGGAAGGCATGGTAGGCTGGGCACCGCAGGTGGCATGGGCTCTTACAAAGGCAGCACAGACTTCTGAAGTCCTTTTTGCAGTTATCATCCGGAGTGGGGTGTGTGCATGGGGAGTGGAGTAGGGGGTGGCAGGAAAATGGAGCTTTCTGCCTTCTGAGAGGAAGTAGGATCTGCATGGATAATGACAGGAGGGCTCCCATTGACTGTATTTTCCTTAAAATGCACAAAATGAATATATTGACTTTTGTTTGTACTGGCAATTACTCCTACCTTAGAGAATATTTTCATTTCCAAGTGTCACACTTTGCCCTGTAAAGCAGACACGCCCACAGCAGGGCTGTGCCCCAGGCTCCCAGAGCTGTGGGTTGCCACTTGGCTGAGAAGGGTGAATGAGAAGCCCTCCTTTCTGCCCATGGGGAAGAAGGGACTGGCCAGGCAGGAGTCCACACGCTCACAGGCAGGAAAGAGGAACCCATGTCTGTAAAGGGCAGAATCAGAGCCCGAGGTGTGCCCTTGTCACATGGAAGGTAAAGGGTAGAGATGTGCAGGAGCATGTCTGCGCCCAGCTGCCCCAGGGGAGGAGGTCCAGGCACAGAGCTGGAGAACGTCCTCAGAGAGGTGTGGCTAGAGAAAGGGACTTGGGCCACTGCTTACGCGGAGGTCGAATGGCTCTGAGCTGTAGTGACACCTGAGAGAGTCCGTGTTGGCTGGTCCCAAAGCCATTCTGGGTTCTGCATGTGTGTTCCCTGTGTGTGTCCCTTTGTGTGTGTTCCCTGTGTGTGTTCCTGTGTGTGTCCCTTGTGTGTGTGTTTCATATGTGTGTGTTCCCTGTGTGTGTTCTTGTGTGTGTATTCTGTTGCTGTTAGAGTCTCATGGAAAAGCCATGTCGCAGAGAATAAGCACGTTTATTGAAATTGTGTTTTAAATAAAGATGACCATTTGCTCGCTCAGGCTAAATGGCGAGCTTCTTTATTTGCAGTTGGTTTATATAGGAAATTTTGTACATGTGCACAATACAGCAGTGACCTCATTGATCCATTTAAACATCATGTGACTACCTTGTGATTGCCTTCTGATAATCCACTCAACATACACCTTTTGACATAACCCTTTCAACATAACCCAATTTAACATAACTTAAGGGAGAACATGTTACTCCATTACTTCTTTGTTCTTATCTGATGATGCCTGAGGCTATGGAGGAACAAGGTAGATTGGATATCTGCTCTTGCTGGCCTTGCCGTTTGGAGGCTGTTACTTTGGATCTTTAAATAAGCCATAAAGAAACTTCTTGGGCATACAGGAATTTGTGTGCAAACCTCTGCTCCCATGTAGGCCTTAAGTCAGGGGGGTTTTGCTGGAAACTTTTATAAGGAATTTTCAGGCTAGACTTCTCAAAAGCCTTTCACAAGCCCAGGTTTCATCTGTGCCATTAGATACCTGTATGCATTGGGTAAATTCCTCTTCTCTTGAGGTCCTGAGCACATTTCCATTCCTGGACCCGTCAGCAAGTGATCTTTGTTACTTACCACAGATCAGGCAAGGTTACTGAGGGGTATCTGGCCAGTTTTCCAAAGGGCTTTTTCACTGGCCTTATAAAGTCAACCCTAATTCCTTAAGGCAGTAAATGCTATTCCAGTGGAAGCCTTGGTCATGTTAGGCTCACAACCAACCTTGCCACATGGGATTCTGCCTCAGTTTCTCACAAGTATGCCTGCACAAAGTCTTTTCACTGCTCTCTCTCAAATGGCTTTTTTGGCCAGAGGCATATAGGTGTTTCGCCTATACTGTTCTCTGTGTATGTCCCCTGTGTGTGTGTTCCCTGTGTGTGTCCCCCCCCTGTGTGTGTCCCCTGTGTGTGTGTTCCCTGTGTTTCCTATGTGTTTGTGTTTCTGTTTGTGTATTCCCATGTGTGTTCCCTGTGTGTGTGTCTGGTGTGTTTGTTCCCATGTGTGTGTCCTGTGTGTTTGTGTTCCCATGTGTGTTCCCTGTGTGTGTTTTCCTGTGTGTGTGTCCTGTGTGTTTGTGTTCCCGTGTGTGTTCCCATGTGTGTTTTCCCATGTGTGTGTGTTCCCTGTGTGTGTCCTGTGTGTTTGTTCCTGTGTTTGTGTTCCCGTGTGTGTTCCCATTTGTGTTCCCTGTCTGTGTGTGTGTACCATGTGTGTTCTCTCTGCGTGTGTCCTGTGTGTTTGTTCCCATATGTGTGTTCCCTATGTGTGTCCCCTATGTGTGTGTTCCTCTGTGTGTGTTCCCCTGGTGTGTGTCCCATGTGTTTGTTCCCGTGTTGTGTGTGTCCCGTGTATTTGTTCTCTTGTGTGTATCCCCTGTGTGTGTTATGTGTGTGTTTTCCTGTGTGTGCGTTTCCTGCGTCTGTATTCCTCTGTGTGTTTTTCCCATGTGTGTGTGTATTTGCCTGGTGCCTTCATAGAATGAAATAAAAAGTGTTTGGTATATTAAGTAAGACATATACCAAAGACTTGACTAGATGTTGGTTGTAGCACCTGTTGCATTTTTCCTGCCTTTGAAAAGCCTTTCACGTAGGAGGCCCTGGGTTTAGAAAACGACATCGGGGAAGTCATGTCCCAAGACAGTCATTATTGAACTCTGATATTGTGACGCTATGCTGGGTGAAACATGGTGGAGTCATGCTTATGTTTGAATGATACTAATTTAAAGGGCCCAACAAGGAAAATCTGAAATCTTAGGATCAGAATACTTTCTGCTCTTTGACTGAATATATACACCAAGATTTTCTTATTTTTATTTACATATTTTTGCTTGTTTTGTGTTTAAGAGGAAACTTCCATGAAATTGTACCTGAAGCCATTTTCACAGTGGTCAACTAAATAAGAGATTTCCTTAGAAGCCAGCAGAGGGCAGGAAAACTCTAGTCATTCAAAGGTGTGTGTCTGGGGCAGAAGTAAAATTAAGCTTGGGACTCTGTTGTCTTTGGTTCTTGTGATTTGGCTAATGAATTCCGGGACCTCTATCACATCCACACGTCCTTAAGGACCTCAGCCCAGCACTTTGTGTTTTCACCAGCACTCGGATACCCAAGTATCTTTTTTTTTTTTTTTT
>NW_003852577.1:2937057-2939877 GCF_000181295.1 Otolemur garnettii
TATCCCCCTGGGTAGAGTGCCATGGCATCACGCTCACAGCAACCTCCAACTCCTGGGCTCAAGCGAGTCTCCTGCCTCAGCCTCCCAAGTAGCTAGAACTATTGGCACCTACCACCATGCCCAGCTAATTTTTCTATTTTTAAATCACTCTTGCTCAGGCTGGTCTCAAACTCCTGAGCTCAAGTGATCTACCCACCTCAGCCTTGCAGAGTGCCTCTGTGCTCTCTTAATGAAGCATAGTATTTGTGATAGATGAAAATAAAATGAAATCCAAATGTGCTTTGGGACAGTCTCATGCTTGCTCATTTACAGATAGTCAATGCCTGCATTTGTACAACCACGGAAGGAATGTGTAGTTGCAACAGAGACCATATAATTTCCAAAGCCTGAAATATTTAATATCTCATCATTTCTAGAAAGAGTTTGGAGACTTCTAATGTAAGCTTCGAGAAGCAGCCAAGTTTGTTTAGTGCACTGGTGCATTCTAACTCACAAGGCAGGCACTCACTTAAATTTGTCTTTATGGATGGACGAAGGGATGGTTTTCACAAGGTGGTGAAGGTGCTGGACCACATGTCTGTGGCAGCAAGAGCTACAGTCACATGGGAGCTTATCCACTTACTGTGAAGAGGGCTTGGCAGAGAGTAAGAGTGGAGCTCTCCCAGGAGGAGCTGAGGGCGGTGCAGCAGGAGAGGGTGCCAGTGGAATTCACCACAGGTTGGGAGGCCTGGGTGCTGAAGGACAGGAGAGAGAGTGAGGGGCAGTGGGCTGCATGCCAAGGGTACTCATCACGGGGAGGAGGGGATAGGAGCGTGAGGCCTCACTGAGGACCCCAGATCTCAGGGTGCAGAAAATCTCTACTCTCTGACCAGCATGTTCTGTGCCTGCATCCACATCGTTCCCTACATAATGAAGGGCTTTTCCATATCTGGCTCCCCCCAGATTGTTCCACCAAATGCATCAGAGCTGATTTGTCTCATGTTGTAGGCTGAACTGTGACCCTGAAATGCACATGTTGAAGCCCCAACTCCCTTGTCTCCAGCAGCTCAGATGGGATTGCATTTGGAGGCAGGACCTGTAAAGAAGTGACTAAGGGGAAATGACATCATACAGGTCATCCAATATGACTGGTGTCCTTATAAGAGGAGGTGGTTAAGGGCGGTGCCTGTGGCTCAGTGAGTAGGGCACCGGCCCCATATACTGAAGGTTGTGGGTTCAAACCTGGCTCCAGACAAACTGCCACAAGAAATAGCTGGGCATCATGGCCTTGCACCTGTAGTCCCAGTTACTTGGGAAGCTGAGGCAGGAGAATCCCCTAAGCCCAAGAGCTGGAGGTTGCTGTGTGCTGTGAAGCCACGACACTCTACCAAGGGCAATAAAGTGAGGCTCTGTCTCCAAAAAAATAAAATAAAATAAAAAATAAAGAGAAGGGCTCGGCGCCTGTGGCTCAAGTGGCTAAGGTGCCAGCCACATATACCTAAGGTGGTGGGTTCTAATCCAGCCCTGACCTACCAAACAACAATGATGGCTGAAACCAAAAAATAGCCAGACATTGTGGTGGGTGCCTGTAGTCCCAGCTACTTGGGAGGCTGAGGCAAGAGACTCACTTGAGCCCACGAGTTGGAGGTTGCTGTGAGCCGTGATGCCTCCTTTCAGAGGGATATCAGTATCCTGGTCACCTCAACTCAAATAGACCTTCTCTGAGGCATATTGTGACGAATTTATCTAAAGTCGAGACAAAAGAAAACATTTTGCAGGTTGCCAGGAGTAAGCGCCAATTGACCTACAGGGGAAAACCTATCAGGGTGACCATGGACTTCTCTAATGAAACTTTTCAAGCTAGAAGACAATGGTCATCTGTCTTTAACCTACTTAAACAGAACAATTTCCAGCCCAGAATTCTATATCCTGCTAAGCTAAGCTTTAAAATTGACAGAGAAATCAAATCTTTTGTTGATATGCAAACACTGAGGAAATTTGCCTCAACAAGACCAGCTGTACAGGAAATATTTCAATCTGTCTTACACACCGACCATCACAATGGACCTTCAGCAAAGTAAACACCCAGAAATTAAAGGACAGAACCTAGTGTCCACAATGATGCAAAAGGCAAAACTAAGCAATGAACTTTCACAAAATAAGATGAATAGAACGTGACCATGTTTGTCAGTTATCTCAATAAATGTCAATGGCTTGAATTCCCCACTGAAAAGGGGGACTGATTGGATTAACAAACACAAGCCATCTATTTTCTGTCTGCAGGAAACACACCTCACGTTGAAAGACAAATTAAAACTCAGAGTTACTGTTGGAAATCAATTTTTCAGGCAAATGGAAGTCAGAAGAATAGAGGGGTTGCAATCTTATTTTCAGATACATGTGGATTTAAAGCAACTAAAGTTACAAAAGACAATGATGGTCACTTCATATTGGTCAAGGGAAAGATACAACAAGAAGATATTTCAATTCTAAATATTTGTGCACCCAATAATTATTTAAATGCTCCTAGATTCTTGAAACAGATCTTGCTTAGTCTGAGCAATATGAGATCCTATAACACCATAATAACAGGGGACTTTAACACCCCTCTCTGTTTAGAGGATCAGAGCTGGACAGATCCTCTAAACAGAAATTAAACAAAGATATTAGAGATTTAAATGAGACCCTAGAACAAGTGTGCTTGATAGACATATATAGAACACTCCATCCCAAAGATAAAGAATGTACATTCTTCTCATCATCCCATGGAACATTCTCCAAAATTGATCATATCCTAGGACACAAAGCAAACCTCAACAGAATCAAAAGAATTGAAATTCT
>NW_003852577.1:2941638-2944789 GCF_000181295.1 Otolemur garnettii
AAGCTATCTATGACAAACCCACAGTTAGCATTTTACTGAACGGAGTAAAACTGAAAGCTTTTCCTCTTAGAACTGGAACCAGACAAGGTTGTCCTCTGTCACCATTACTATTCAACATTGTGCTAGAAGTTTTAGACAATACAAGAAAATAAAGGGCATCCAAATGGGAGCAGAGGAGGTTAAACTCTCCCTTTTTGCTGATGATCTTATACCTGGAGAACCCCAAAGACTCAACCCCATAAGACTCTTGGAAGTCATCAAAAAATACAGTAATGTCTCAGGATATAAAATCAATGTCCACAAGTCAGTTGCCTTTGTATACGCCAACAACAGCCAAAGTGAGAGGTTAATTAAGGATGCAATTCCCTTCACCATAGCCCCAAAGAAAATGAAATACTTAAGAATATACCTAACAAAAGAGGTGAAGGATCTCTATAAAGAAAATTATGAAACCGTAAGAAAGGAAATAGCAGAGGACATCAACAGATGGAAGAATATACCATACTCATGGCTGGAAAGAATCAACATTGTTAAAATGTCTATACTTCCCAGAGTAATTTACCGATTCAACGCCATCCTTATTAAAACACCAACATCCTACTTTCAAGATTTGGAAAAAATGATTCTGCATTTTCTATGGAACCAGAAAAACACCCATATAGCTAAGGCAGTTCTTAGTAACAAAAAAAAAAGCTGGGGGTATCACTATACCAGATTTTAGGATGTACTGCAAGGCCATAGTGGTCGAGACAGCATGGTACTGTCACAAAAATAGAGACATAGATATTTGGAATCGAATAGAAAACCTGGAAATGAAACCAATAAGTTGTACCCACCTAATCTTCGATAAACCAAACAAGAGCATCCACTGGGGGAAAGACTCCCTATTTAATAAATGGTTCTGGGAGAACTGGATATCTACATGTAAAAGATTGAAATTGGACCTGCGCCATCCTTCACTCACAAAAATTGATTCAAGATGGATAAAGGACTTAAATTTAAGGCATGAAACAATAAAAATCCTCAAAGAAAGAATAGGAAAAACACAGGAAGATATTGGCCTGGGGAAAGACTTTATGAGGAAGACTACCATGGCAATAGCAACAACAGCAATAATAAACAAATGGGATTTAATGAAACTGAAAAGTTTCTGTACAGCCAAGGAGACAACAACCGAAGCAAATAGATAACCTACTGAATGGGAAAGGACATTTGCATATTTTGAATCAGACAAAAGTCTAATAACCAGGATCTATACAGAACTTTAATTAATCTACAAGAAAAAAACCCAACAATCCCATACATCAGTGAGGAAGAGAGATGAACAGAATCTTCTCTAAAGATGATAGATGAATGGCTACTAAGCATGTGAAAAAATGCTCACCATCTCTAATTATTAGAGAAATGCAAATTAAAACCACCCTGAGATATCGTCTAACTCCAGTGATAATGGCCTATATCACAAAATCTCAAAACTGCAGATGCTGGTGCAGATGTGGAGAGAAAGGAATGCTTTTGCACTGCTGGTGGTACTGCAAACTAATACAACTTTTTTGAAGGAAGTATGGAGACACCTTAAAGAACTCTACCTAGACCTCCCATTCGATCCTATAATCCCATCACTGGGCTTCTATCCAGAAGGAAAAAAAACACTTTTATTATAAAGACACTTGTACTAGGCTGTTTATTGCAGCCCAATTTACAATCTCTAAAATGTAGAAACAGCCTAAATGTCCATCAACCCAGGAATGGATTGGTAAGCTGGGGTATATGTATACCATAGATTATTATTCAGCCATCAAAAATAATGGAGATTTTACAGCATTTGTATTAACCTGGATGGAGATGAAACACATTATTCTTAGTGAAGCATCACATGAATGGAGAAGTAAGAATCCTATGTATTCAACTTTGATATGAAGACAATTAATGGTAATTAATGACACGGTGGGGCATGGGGCTAGGGGAGACCAGACAGAGAAGGAGGGAGGGGGTGTGGGCAAAGGAAAAAAAGAAAGAAAGAAAATAGTGACTAATTCTCATATAAATTGTATTTAATTTTGACCAAAGTACATTACTTAAGCATTAATTTTTAATTCAACATGTTAATATGTTGTTTATCATATTGCATCCTCATTTATAAGTGATACATGTTTGTAATTCCCCCTTTATAATAATATATTTTCTCCAATTTTAATATCAGGTGTATCCAGATTAAGTAGAATGATTTTGAAGTATTTCTTTTTCTATTGTCTATAAGATTTGTCATGATCTGTTTTTTTAAAATTATCTTTTACTTTTATTTATACATATTAGTTGTCTATTTTTTTGAGACTTTGGAAAAAACAAAATAAGAAGAAGTTAACTGATCAAAGTATTCTATAATAGACATACTCTTATCTGACAATGTGAATGTTACTTTCTTTGCATTATTACTATTATTATTGCTTAATATTTTGTTGCAGCAATAGTCTGATTTCTTTTCTGAATGTATTTATCTTCATTCGTTCTTTATGAGGTTTTTGTTTTCGGTCCTTATGTTAAATATTGTTATTGTCATTAAATTTAGCCTTGTTAATTCTGTGAAGGCCAAAGTGGAAACCTGATATACACATGTATAAGAAAAATAAATTAAAAAAAAAGAAAATGACAAGTTGTAGAGAGAGCCATGTGGCAGGGAGCAGATAAGCATGAATTCTTAAAAGTTTGGTAACATTCAGAGTTCGTGTGTACCTCAGCTGGGAAGGGTGCGTTGAGGTTGGTATACTCATCAAAGGACGGTAACTACCATGGCTTCCAGTGCTTTAGTCAAACTTCAGATGCGTGGCCTCTTGGCCAGGTGCCTGCAGATTCATATTATTGGAGCATTTGTTGTATCCTTGGGGGTTGCAGCTTTCTATAAGTTTGCTGTGGCTGAACCAAGAAAGAAGGCATATGCAGATTTCTACAGAAATTATGATTCTATGAAAGATTTTGAGGAGATGCTACTAGCAATGAAAGCTGTCATAGACAAAAATAATTTTATGGTTGGGGGTCACCACAACATGAGGAACTATATTAAAGGGTCAGGGCATTAGGAAGGTTGAGAACCACTGTGTTGGAGAGACCCACTTCCACTTCACTGGAAGTTCACTGTGCTTTTTTTTTTTTT
>NW_003852577.1:2944912-2955380 GCF_000181295.1 Otolemur garnettii
TCACAGCTCACAGCAACCTCCAACTCCTGGGCTCAAGCGAGTCTCCTGCCTCTGCCTCCCAAGTAGCTGGGACTACAGGTGCCCGCCACAATGCCCGTCTATTTTTTGGTTGCAGCCATCATTGTTGTTTGGTGGACCCAGGCTGGATTCAAACCCGCCAGCTCGGGTGTATGTGGCTGGCGCCTTAGCCGCTTGAGCCACAGGCACCGAGCCTGAATTTACTTTTGCTTTTCTATTCTGTTTGTGCCCCACTCCGAGGCTTGCCTCAGGTGAACATGCTAGTTTCACCCAGTGAATGAACCAGGTCAGTTGGCTTTGGGAACTGGACCCTGTACCCAGCAGTTTCATTAGTATCAGGACTTCCTTCACTGGAGAGAGGACAGGGACAAATGTGGAGCCTTGAGGCAGAGCCCAAACCTGTTGGACACCAGGAGACAATTAAGCCAGTGCCCAGAACCTCCAGAAGAGGGTGGGGTAATGGGTGCAACCAGTGCACGGGAAGTAAGGAGACCTCATGCTGTCATTACACCCCCGCTACCACCAACAAAGCAGAGGCTGAGGCCTGCACCTCACAGTCTCCTCATAGACGAGTGATTTTTGGCTGGTGTGCCATGGTGTTATTGGAAGTTCCTTCTTAGTAGGTCCTTGGTCTTGGGGATTTGAAGAATGAACTCACAGACCACAGATCAGTGATAAGATAGGATTTATTAGACAGAAAGGAATATAGAAGAAGTAAAAAGCACCAGCAGAGCTTCTGGATAGGACTGAAAAGCACCAGAGCTTTTGGCAGAGGGAAAGACCCAAGTGGGAGGTCTCCATGTGGGTCCTTGTCTAGGGGTATAAGGTCTTGAGAATTACATTTGGCCAGGACTGGGTAGATGGGGACACTTTTTTCAATGTTAAAGAGTGTTATTGACAAATGAATGAAGGCAGTCCTTCTAGCTTGGGGCAAAAGGTCAGGACATTTCCCTCATGAAATTGCCCAGGCCTAGGAAACCTGGGGTCCCTTGTCCAGTCTTGAATGAGGGAACCCTGTATCAATGGCACTTAGGTGTGCCACAAAAATTTTTAAAGATCACATTAAATTATTTTTGAAGGAAGTTCAAAGCATAGTAAGTACATTCTTTTTTGTGCTCCTTTTGATCAACATAATTTAAGGATGCCATGGAAGTTTAACTATAGGTTCAATTATTATTAAACAATAATTTAATGATGCTATGGGAGAAAAAGGGTTGAAAAACAAATGTCATAGATTAGGTGCTCCAAGCAATTGGAAAGTCGCAAGCAAAGTCTGAAAAACTAAGCCAACTGCAGTTCCAGGCTTCCCAAGGAACTTTGCCCCCAGCCATGTCCCAACATCCTGAACTCAGAGTGGCAGATCCATGGGCCATCCTTACCCCTGTCCCAGGGTCAGTCTCTGGGTAGTAGTCCCCTCAGGTCAGCCAGAAAGTCCTCCTCCATCTCCCACCCCACTGCCAGCAAAATTTCTCCAAAGAAATATCTCCACATAACTGGAGATCAATGGCTCTCACGTTTCACATGCATTGAAGAGGATGTCCTGTTTCACACACTAATTCCTTCCAAGTATACCCATCTCTTCTTCCCAAGGAAGGAGAGGTTTTTTTATGCTGTGTTTGGAGGAAGTTTTGTATCCTAGGAACTGGTGCTCCTTGAGGACAGGTGTGGACTTCTAACAAGGGTGGGCAGGGGGAATTCTTGAAACTGACAAGGGTTAGGCAAGTGTCACAGCCCCCGGCACACTCAGGGCCGTCTCAGTTTCCTTTACCTTTCTCTGTGAGTATTGCCTTCTAAAAACAAATACACCCCCCACCAACAAACCCAAACACTCAAGGACTTAAGAAGTGAGAAGATCCCTTATAAAAAAACCCCAGACCTGGATGTGTGGGTCCCCCCTCTGCTGAGCTGTATGCAGCCGGGACTACACAGGCACTACACAGTCCCATTTTTACTATTCAGGCTCTGAGACAAAAAGGAGGCAAGTGTCAATCCAAGTGTGTGACTGAGGCAAAAGTCTCAATTGATGGAGGTTTATTAAGTCAAACTGAGGATGCTTAGTCAAACCACGGCAGACCTGTGGTTGGTTTTCTGAAGGGGAATTTGGGAGCTTCAGCCTTTAAGGGCAAAAGAGAGAAAAGAAAAGTCAGTGAGGGAGGGAATGGTTGATGCAGCACAGTCGCTACATTTTTTTTGAGGCCCAGGAAACCTGCATTTTACATAAATGAAAGTGAATGTTAGAAGAGAAGGTGTAGAGGAGGCAGTGGGTGGGTAGAAGGTGAAAGAATGTCTAATTTCCTCTGGTCTTCCAGTTCTGTTACCTAGAAAGATAAGCTTGTAATTAATTATTAGTATAGAACCCAGCACTTCAGTTTTAGGAGCTGCCAAGGGTGTCCAGCTCTTATTTCTTCTGGGTACACATTGGAAGGAGATTTATCTTAGGCCACACAGTGAATTCATACAAACACTAAGGAAAGCTGATGGGGGAAAAAGTCCAAGGTCTGTGCACACTGTCAGTGATGTCTGACACCACAGATAAGCATAAAGGTCCTCACAAAGTCAGCATGGAGCCAGGGGCCACAGAATGGACATGCCCGTAGACTAGCTGCTGACAACGTGGCAAGTCCCTGTCCTTGCTTATGTGAGGTCAGCAGGGCACTTCCTTCAGCAGGGCACTTCCTTCTAGAGTGCTCTGTGGGCAGCTCTTGTGCATAGGGAATGGATATTGTGGGGAGGGAGCCACTCTGAGATTCTAATTTTCCTTTTATGCAGAACATTTATATGTCCCAAGTATGGAACTTGAGTTTGGGAGTCTTGAAGCCCCATTTGGATGATAATAGCTTCCATATGTCCCCTAGAATTTTAGGCACCCCCGAAGGAGGATGGAGGGACCAGCACTTCCCTGGCTCCTGGCTTGGCCTCTGTGGACCCCCATCACCCCTAATCCCGCTGCCCCTGTCCTGTTGCTAGCCCCCATGGCAGGTGTGGGAACTGCAGGGAATCCAGTGCTCCTGGTCTTAACAGAGGCCAGTGGGGCAGTGGCAGGGCCAAAGATGGGGGCTGGGATGGAGCAGCAGGGAGGGGTATAGCCTTGGCTTGCCGGACTGGGCAAAGAGAAAAAGGAGCACAAGCACATCGTCAAGTAGCACTGGGCTGACTCTCCAGTCCCTAGAAGAGAGCCCATGCCAGGCTATGAGGAAACCACCTACAGCCCTGCCTCCCAGCACAGGGTGTCCAGCCTGGAGAGATAAACTCACCTTCCCTTAAGTGCACACAGAGGATCAAGGGAACTGGGGCAGCTGAAGGCCTTTGGGAAAACAAAACAAGTCTTCAGAATTTGAACACCTGCTATAAAGGCCATGTGGTGTGCTGGGAGGACAGATGTGCTGATCAACAGAATAGGGAGGGGCCCAGACAATGTGCCTGCCTGGTTCCTGATAAATGTGCAGAAGTAGCTCACGGGGGAAGAGTGTCCCCTCCCAATGCAGTGTCCTCCACTGTGGCAGCTGGGCCAGCGCACGAAGACAGCTGGAGCCTCACACCTTGGACACCCACTCAGGTGGACCAACCTTGTCAGTGTGAAATGTAAAACTGTAAAGTTTCAGGGAAGAGAATCCTAAAAGAAAAGTTTGGCATTCAGGGCTGGTAAAGAGATTTGAAGACACAACCCCAAAAGCATGATACATAAAGAGAAATAGATAAATTGGGAGTCATTAAATGAAAACTTATGCACTATGAAAGACCCTTTTAAGAGGATGAAATGACAAAATACAGACCAGAAGCAAATACCTGCCAACCACCATCCAGCCAGGGACTAGCACCCAAAATGTATGGGAGCCATCAAAATCCTCTCACAGCTTTTGGCTGGGCTGTGGGCACCTCCTGACCTCCCCTGCTGGCCTCGCAGTTCCCAGGCTAGGGGCTCTCCCTCTCTCTTAGTCCTGCGGGCCCACAGGATGACTCTCTGTGTCATGAGAGCAAAGGGTGCCCGCCTGGAGGCTCTGCTCCTGCCCTGGTGGGGTTAGCATTTACTGCATGGGACACACGGGCAGAGAGGTTGTTACACCAAGGACTGGGGACGTGTCACATGGGGCAGGGTAGTGGGACAGAGTGTTGCCCCAGGTCACCAGGGGGCTTTCTGGGGACATGGCATGAGTCCTGATGTGGCAAGATAAATGGGGCTTGGGAAGCGGAGGAGGAGGGACAGGCCTCCCAGGATAGGCCAGCACCTTCCTCCCTCTTCCCTTTGGTCCTTGCTCACTCACCAGTCGTGGGGGCAAATTCCTGAATTCCTAAGATTTCTCTCCCCAGGAGCACTCAGTGGCTGTCCTGCTGTCCTGCCTGCCTCTTTGAGGGCTCTTTCCCTTCACGGCCACCTGACAGCCCTCACACACAACTCCATGCCTGAGCAACTATGAGTGTCTAGAATCCTGCAGCCCCTGCCCTGCCATCTGCCTCAATGGGCTGAGACTGTTATGGGGGGGACACCAGCAAGACAGAGCCCAGGGAACATCACCCAGCCTGTGACCCAAGAGAGGACAGTGATTCCAGGGAGCTGGAGCCGTGTGTCAGTTGAGAACCAAACTGGATCTTTGTTTACACACACTCATTCTGAGAGATTTCAAATGGAGACCAGGAGTAAACTGATCCACGTGGACCAGGGAGAGGCTCTGAGCAGGTGGAACTGTGGAGCTGGAGCAGAGCCAGGAGCAGAGGCTAAAGGTGGGAAGATTTGTAGTATGTGGTGTAAGGGGCTGTGAGTCCAAGTCAGCTCCTGGTGAGGCCCTGAGTAGAACGCCTCTTAGGCATGGGGAGCCTTGGAAGGTGTGGGAGTGAGAGAGGACACAATGAAGAGTGGGTCTGATGGTGTAGATGAGCAGCCCAGACCCCAGCTTGCCCTTACCCTGCGGGAAGAGGGAGCGTTCCCGCCCAGGTGCCCAAGGTGCAGTCTGTGACCCAGCATGCGGGACGTTCTCTCTAGGCTGGTCCTCCACCTGTACTCAATCCCACTCAAGGGCCGGCTCCCAGGGGTTCTTATCACAGATCTCAAAAAGAAAAGGAATGAAATGAGAAGAAAGTTGGGTGCAAGTTAAGTACATTCTACAAAGGAACTGACCATGAGGGTTTCCTGGATCAACAGCACCGTAAGCCTTTCAAGTATCACAGTGAGTACAAAGGAAAGTCATTGGAACCATTCTTTTGGCAAACACCCAAACACCATCTCTACTAAGGTTCCAGAAGGAGCAAATAAAACCTTTCTATCCCTAGGCATGAAGTTATCATAAAGCTGCAGGGGCATGAGGGTGCCCGAAGTAAATGAGTGCATTTGAAAAAACTGAGTTCCTTTCTACTGGAAAGGGGAAAATCCTGGAAGCACCTGGAAGCAATTGGGATGAGGGCAGCTAAGCATTTAAATATGTATATTTTATACATAACATATATATCTTATATGTATTTTCTACCAGATATAAAATATGTGTCTCTGCTAAAGCTATTACAGACAGCTCAGCAATGGGCCGACAGACCTTGGAGAAGAATAAAAGGTCTGGAAATAGTCCCAGCTGTGTGCAGAAATTCAGCCTGTGATAAAGGTGTCATCTCAGATCACTGGAGAATAAAGAAGGATTTTTAAATAAATGGTGCTGGGAAAACTAGATGGCTGTTTTGAGCAAAGCTATGAAATCAAACATATATCTCACAGGTCACCGAGAATAAACCTAGACCCACTGGAGATATAAATGCAGAAAATGAAACCATAAAAGAACTAGATGCACACATGGGTAATTCTGTGAAAACCTGCGTGTAAAGAAGACTTTAAAAAATTTTTTTTTATTGTTTTTTGAGACAAAGTCTCAGTCTGTCACCCAGGCTAGAGTGCTGTGTTATCAGCCTAGCTCACAGCAACCCCAAACTCCTGGGCTCAAGCAATCCTCTTGCCTCAGCCTCCTGTGTAGCTGGGATACAGGCACCTGACTGCCTAGTTATTCTATTTTCAGTAGAGACGGGGTCTTGCTCTTATTCAGGCTAGTATCAAATTCCTGAGCTCAAGCAATCCATCTACTTCGGCCTCCCAGAGTGCTAGGATTGCGTGTGTGAGCCACTGTGCTGGCTGAGAAGGGTTTTGTAATTATATTTAAAAAATTCTGATGTGTTCTGAAGAACAACTTGGCAAATTAATACATAAATATTAAACAAAAAAAATTTATTTTTTTTCAGTTTTTGGCCGGGGCTGGGTTTGAACCCACCACCTCCAGCATATGGGACTGGCTCCCTACCCTTTTGAACCACACGCACCACCCAAGACAAAGGCTTTTTACACAGCCAAAACATAAACCAAGTCAAAGTACAAGTAAAAAACACAGCACATAGACAGAAGGTTGATCTAGCTAATATTTAAAAAGCTCTTAAAATGGACCAAAAAACAAACAAACAAACAAACAAAAAAAAAAAAACAACCCCAGAGAAAGAGAGAAATGTCCTTATAAGTATCTTCGACTATTTCTAGTTCAGATGGAAACATGAGAAAGGGAAGGAGACAGGGGAATCCTGATCTCAGCCCCCTGGGGGAAGAAACAGAAATGAGATCACCCAGAAATGTGCGGTGGCCCAACAGTCCTCTCTCTGCACCTGCTGTCCAGACTTTCCCAGCCTCCACCTGGCCTCTCCCAGGCAGGACAGAACCACCCTGGTTCTGCAGAGGTTCTGCAGAGAAGGCAAGGAGGTCCCTATAGAACGCTCGTGCCCACCAGAGTAGACTCACCTCAAGGGCCAGTGGTCCCAGCCTAGGCACTTGGTGACTGTGTTGGAACCATAGCTGGCATCTGAGTGATTCTGCCTGCTCTGGGGATTGGAATGACTGACCACAGTAAGTAAACCACAGCCAGTTAGGGCCACTTTGGTCAAGGCACATCCTGTGGCACTTTGGAGTCCTTTGGGCTTTGGCTGACTAGGTGTGAACCAGGATGGGCTGATGCCTTCCCCCAGAGTCCAGTCTCTAACAGAGAGGTAGGGTCATGTCTCCTCCCATGAAAACCAGGTGGCTTCAGTGACAGCTATGCCATCCCCCCCCCCCCCCCCAAATCAGGAAAGAGTCCCTGTGCTTGGTTCTGGCCCAGGAATGTGGGCACCAGCCTCTCTCCCAGCCTGTCTTTTGAGGCTCTCTGTTCATTATCTCTGAGTCCCCGGGTGAGAAGTCTGACCACCCTGAAATCCACAAGCTAGAGGGGCCAGGTACAGGTGCTCTGGTGACAGCCCTTTTAGGGCTATGCTCAGTCATGCAGGTCTCTGAAACCAGCCAGACACCAGCTGAAGACCACTGTGTGTGTACAGCACAACCACATGGTGCAAAAGAATCTTGTGGCGGCGGGGGGCGGGGGGACTCAGGGTTCCTAGAAGTGCTGATGATGGGACGGGTATGCAAGTCTGTGGAAGGACATGTAGGAATTATGATTGAGTTTGTTTTGTGGAAATATTACCATTAAGAATAAATCTGAGCTTGTTTCAGCAGTAGATACACTAAAATTGGAACGATAGAGAGAAGATTAGGATGGCTCCTGCACAAGGATAAAATGCAAATTTATGAAGCATTCTGGATTTTAGCACACCTGCCCATGAAAAGATGAGCCGAAATGAGAAACACAGTAGACTACTCTTCTACCACTTTCCTGGGCCCAGGTTCCTTGGAACTCAGTAGACTTCTCGCCTGCCACTTTCCTGACCCAGGTTTGTTAGAACTCAGTAGACTCCTTGACTGCCACTTTCCTGGGCCCACATTCCTAGGAACCCAGTAGACTCCTTGACTGCCACTTTCCTGGGCCCAGGTTCCTTGGAACTCAGCAGACTCTCCTTCTGCTACTTTTCTTGGCTCAGGTTCCTTGGACCTCAATAGATTCCTCGTCTGCCACTTTCCTGGGCCCAGGTTCCTTGGACCTCAGTAGACTCCTTGTCTGCCACTACCCTGGACCAAGGTTCCTAGGATCCTAGTAAACTCTGTGTCTGCCACTCTCCTGGGCCCAGGTTCCTTGGACCTCAGTGGAGTCCTCGTCAGTCACGTTTGTGGCCCAGGTTCTTTGGACCTCATTAGACCCCTTGTCTGCCACTTTCCTGGCACAGGTTCCTTGGAACTCAGCAGACTCCTCATCTTCCACTTTCTTGGGCCCAGGTTTCTTCTTTGTAAATGACTTTTTTTCTTCATGTGTCTGTCTTGCAATGATGTCACACCATCCATCTTAATTTCAATTTAGCTTTCACTTTGTCACTAGAATCAGAAGATAAAGGAACAGGAAAAGAATGCGTTGCAGTAATTTAGAAAGGTGATAGCAATACCGCCTTGTATGTGATAATGCTTTAGTAGGTGAATTATTCTATTTATTTGCATATTTTATAAAGAATAAAGTTTTTGAAGTAAATGTAAAGTTATCCACATGGGACTTACATAATTCCAAAGCATAATACATATTAAGGTAAAATATTTTTTAATGAAAGGATAAATTACTTTTTTAGTACCTTACATCTTCAATAAATGTTAATTAGTACTTCTGAGGAAAAAAAGGTAAATCTTATTAAAGGATGTGGGAGTGGACTGAGGAATGAGTCTCCTCTGTAGACCGAGGGTATGTGTTTAGATCTGCTTTATACCTACAACTCCTCAGGAAATTTGCACCAGAAACTCTTAACCAATGTCCATATCTTGGAATGACAGCCAGAGGGCTTGAGTAGAATTTTATTTTGATTTCACACACACCCTCTCTGGTATGATCATTTTATACTAACTATGCATAATATAATTTTTTTTTTGAGAAAGAGTCTCACTTGTCACCCTCGGTAGAGTGCCATGGCATAATAGTCTATAGCAATGTCAAAATCTTGGGCTTAAGCGATTCTTTCCTCAGCCTTCCAAGTAGCTGGGACTTAGGTGCCCACATCACCCGGCTATTTTCTTGTTGCAGATGTCATTGTTGTTTTGCTGGCTCAGGCCAGGTTCAATCCTGCCAGCTTCAGTGCATGTTGCTGGTGCCAAAACCACTACGCTATGGGCACCAAACCAAAATATTCTAATAATTATTCACATAAATATGAGATTCACAATATGAGAATAAATAATTCTAAAAACAAAAGACTCAGGCAGTTGTATCACATGTAATCCAATCCTATCGCTTTTAGTTTATCCAAAGGAATTGCTATACACATTTGCAAAAATTTTTAACTAATGCAGGTCTTAGATCTCGATAAAAGTAACAAATTAGAAGTGTAACATTAGTCTCACATTGAGTGTTGCATACAAACAGCATTTCAACCGCAATCTTTGACCTGTGCTGGGAGTCAGGGCTGCAGTGGTACCAGCTCCGACTGGTTGTGGGATGGTAGGTGCACTTGGTAAGTCTGTGTGTCCCTCTATGTCCTCCAGTCTATAGGCACCCTCGGTATCATTTAGAATTATTTTTGATCCTATCTCATTGATGGGCATAGTCATTTGTCCATGTAATAACAATAAAGGCAAGACCCTCTTGCCAGGTCTTTCACTGTGGACATGCACGAGACACCTCTCAGACGACCAAGTGTGTGCTACTATGGAGGCCTCACCTCCAGGTGTGGCAGCCACCCTTGTTGCTGTGGTTCCTCTTCCCACCTTGCAAGATCCCTGCAGTGGCCAAAGAGCTAAGTAGATGGAGGAGGTCAGAGTGGCACCATGAAAGTGTCTGGATGGAGTGAGTTTACCCCTCCTCCCAGCATCAGGTGCCCTCTCTGGGCATCATGGCAGAGGTCACAGACACCCCTGAAGATAGCTGACTCCTCTGCCCACCTCCCCTCCATGACAAGTTAAGAATATTTCTGTGGCCATCATCTACTGTGAGAAGTAGCCACTCTATGTGGTGGCCCATGGGAACCAGACCCTGGCATGCTCTGATATCTTTTACTCTGTAGTAATGCATCAACAAACCCCTCAAATAAGGGAGGAGGCCCTAAAAATCTTGGAAATTTTCCTTGAAAGACTTGTATGAGACCTGGAACATACTGAAATTATATACATAAAGAACACAAAGAACTCCCCCTAAAACAGGTTCTAGGCCAGGCGTAGTGGCTCACTCCTATAAATCCCAGCACCCTGGGAGGCCAAGGTGGGAGGATCTCTTGAGTTCAGAAGTTGAGTCAGCATGACCAAGAGTGAGATGGGGTTTCTACTAAAA
Source organism: Otolemur garnettii (assembly GCF_000181295.1). Classification (NCBI taxonomy): domain Eukaryota; kingdom Metazoa; phylum Chordata; class Mammalia; order Primates; family Galagidae; genus Otolemur; species Otolemur garnettii. Next base: position 2,955,115 of record NW_003852577.1, read on the forward strand.
CCAGAAAAGTTAGCCAGGTGTTGTGGTGGGTGTCTCTAGTCCCAGCTACTTGGGATCTAGGAATTTGAAGTTGCAGTGAGTTATGACGATGTCACAGCACTCTAGCCCAGGGAAGACAGTTTAAAAAACAAAAACAGGCTCTGTGCCTGTGACTCAAGCGGCTAAGGCACTAGCCACATACACTTGAGCTGGCAGAGGCCCGCCAAACAACAATGACAGCTGCAACCAAAAGATAGCCGGGCATTGTGGTGGGTGCCTGCAGTCCC
>NW_003852577.1:2956300-2958728 GCF_000181295.1 Otolemur garnettii
CCCTACCCCCGCCGGCTGCCACTTGGCCACCGCCCCTGGGCATCCCCGCGGGGAGCGCTGAGGATTATTTGACCCATGTGTCCTCCTAGGCTGCCGCCATTTGGCCGCAACCCCCTGAGCACCAGAGCGGGGCGCCCAGGACTATTTGACCTGCCCACCCCCACCCCCGCTTAGCTACCACTTCCTGGCTGCTCATCCGTACTTGAGTGGCGGAGGACTGTTCTACCCGCATGGCTGCTGCTACTTGGCTGCCCCCCGGCACCCGATTGGGGCACACCGAGGACTGTTTGAGCCTCAGCTGCTGCCACTTGGCAGCCACTCCAGGGCACCTTAGCAAGGCCGTCCTTAGCCCAGGACGGTTTTACCTGTGTGTTCCCTGCATAGCCGCGACTGCTTGGCCGCCAACCCTGGTCACTCGAGCAGGCACGCGCCCCCCTAGGCTGCCGCCGCTTGGCCACAGCCCTCTGGGCACCTGAGCGGGGCACCCCAAGACTGTTTGACCCACGTTTCCCCCATGCAGCTGCCACTTAACGGCTGCCCCGGGCACCCAAGTGGCGGAAGACTGTCCGATTCGCAGGGCCCCTGCTGCTTAGCTGCCACTGCCAGCACCCAAGCGAGGTACGCACAGGACCGTTTGACCCACACGTCCTCTGCATTGCCACTATTGCTCAGCCGCCAACCCCGGTTACCTGAGTCAGGCACGCAGAGGACTGTTTGAACTGTGTGTCCCCCTAGGCTGCTGTCCCTTGGCCACGGCCCCCTGAGCACACGAGCAGGGCACCCCAGGACTGTTTGACCCATGCAACCCCAACACAGCTACAGCTTTGTGGCTGCCCCCAGACACCTGAGGGGGGCACCCCTAAGACTGTTTGACCCACTCGGTCACTGCCCCTGGGCACCTGCGCACAGAAGCGCCCCGGACTGTTTGACCTGCGTGGCTGCCGCTCATTGACAGCCACCCCAGGGAACCTGAGAGGGGTGCTCCCAGCACTGTTCTACTGGGCGTTGCCCGCGCTACCACCGCCGGGCCACTGTTCCCCATGCACCCGAGTGGGACGTCCTGAGGACTGTTTGACCCTCACATCCCCCTGCAGCAGCTGCTGCTCCCCCTAGGCTGCCACCGCTGGGCCGCAGCCCCCTGGGCACCCGAGCTGGGTGCTCCGAGGACTATTCAACCTATGTGTCCCTTGCAGCTACCGCTGCTTGGCCGCTGCCTCCCGGACACCCGGGCAGGGCGCCCCAGGACTCTTTGAGCTGCACACTCCCTGCGCACCTGCTGCCTTGTGGCTACTCCCAGGCACCCAAGTGGCAGAGGACTATTTGAACCGCATAGCTGCTGCTGCTTGGCCACAGCCCCCAGAGTCCCGAGTGGGACACCCCTATGACTGTTTGCCCTGCTCAGTCACCACCCCTGAGTACCTGAGCAGGGCGCACCCAGAACTGCTTGACCTGGGGGGCTGCTGCTGATTGGCAGCTGCCCCAGGGAACCTGAGGGGGTGCTCCCAGCACTGTTTGACCCACAGGTCTCCCGCAGCTGCCGTCACCTCCCAGGCACCCGAGTGGGGAGCCCTGAGGACTGTTTGACCCGCACGTCCCCCTGTGGCTGCTGCTGCTTGGCCACTGTATCTGGGGTACCTGAATGGCCCCACAAGGACTGTTTGACCCGCACCAGACACGCCGAGGACTGTTTGATGAGTGCATATCCTTAGGCTGCTGCTGCTTGGCCACAGCCCCCTGAGCACCGGAGCCGGGCACCCTGAAGACTGTTAGACCCGAGCATCCCCCTGCAGTGGCTGTCACTTGGCTGCAATGCCCTGGGCACCTGAGTGAGGCACCCTGAAGACTGTTTGACCAGCACATCCCCCTCCAGCACCTGCTGCTTGGGTCTTTGCCAGTGGCAGCCACAGACTGAAGGGTTTTGGGATAGTCTCCAAATGGTGCAAACCCACCATGGGGTGGAATCAGCAGAAAAACTCTGGTAACCAGAACAACCAGAGTAGATCAAGTCCCTCGAAGAAGGACAGCGCAGAAGCATTTGAAGATTCCCTCCACAAACAAATGGCTGAGATGTCAGAAATCAAGTTCAGAATTTCGATAGCAAATGAGATTTATAGAATGAAAGAAAAGAGGCAATTAGAATTTCAAGAAATCATTCAAAAGATATCTCAAGAAATCATTCAAAAGCTGTCTCAAGAATTCAACAATTTCAAAGATAAAATGACCAAAGAGTTTGAAACACTGAGACAAGAGGTTGCAGCCCTCAAGGATCTGAAAGATACCGTGGATTCCCTCTGTAACAGAGTGCAACACACAGAAGAAAGGATCTCTGACATTGAAGACAAAGCTTTTGAAGAAACCCAGGAATGCAAAGACCAAAAGAAATGGCAATTAAAAATGGATCTTACTCTCAGAGAGCTCTTGGATAACT
>NW_003852577.1:2962666-2971022 GCF_000181295.1 Otolemur garnettii
TGTACACCATGGAATACTATGCAGCCATAAAGAAAGATGGAGACTTTACGTCCTTCATGTTCACATGGATGGAGCTGGAAAATGTTCTTCTGAGCAAAGTATCATAAGAATGGAAGAAAAAGTATCCAATGTACACACCACTATTATGAAATTAATTTACACCTTTTATATGAAAGCTATAACCTAATAACAACCTCAGAATACGGGGAGGGGAGAATGGGTGGAAGGAGGGGGATTGGAGGGATCACTTCTGTGGTTTATCTTACAAGCATACAAGTGAACCTTTCTAAGAGTAGAATATGAACATTTTGGCACAATAACTAGGTAAATGACATGAAGGCTATGTTAACCATTTGATGAAATGTTTCAAATTGTATGTGAAAACGCCACACTGTACCCCAGAAGTGCATTAATGTACATAGTTACCATTCAATAAAAAACAAACAAATAAACAAACAAAACCCCCAAAACAGTCTAGTGAAGCCACTTACAGTGTCCAGGCCCCTTTTACAGAATAAAGCAGATGAACCTGAAATACAACTGGAGAGGGGCTCTCAGGGTAACTATGCTATATTTAGAAGCAGTGTTCTCAGAGGAAAGCTGTGTGATTTGATCTCTTGATCAGCTTATTTGTATTTAGAAGATTGAAAACAATTCTACATGACATATTTGAAAGTATCTCTGAATGGATGCAGTGGCTCCTGCCTGTAGCCCCAGGTTGGGAGGCTGAAGCAGGAGGATTACTTATAGCCAGGAGTTTAAGAATAGCCTGAGCAACACAGGGTGTCCTTATGTCTACAAAAAAATAGAGAAATAAGCCAGACATAGTGCCTTGAAATGTTGCAGGAAAACGGTGAGTTAAAACTGATAGGCACTTACATCAAAGATATAGAGGAAGGAACCTTTAATTGCTGGTGAAAACTCAGGTGCCTCAAGGCGTAAAATGCAGAATTCTGGGAATAGTTCTTTCTAAACTCGTTTATATCTTTCTTCAGCTCAATATCAGCTACATAGTTATAGTTACAGATGTTAGATCAAAGGCAAGTTTTTAATTAGCAGGAGAAAATGACAAGGAGTACAAAGAGTTAAGGATTATATTTCTCAAGAAACCAGGGTGCTGTTATTTGTTCCATAGTCTCTTTTTTTCTTTTCAAGGTTATTTCAGCTCAGGGTAAAATTTATTATTTTTGGAGGAGGAGTTCCTCTGTAGCTGCCTGCTGCTCTCTCAGGAACATTAAGAAATGTAAGATTTATTTCTCCTTCCTCAACACCTGTAATCTCAGCTATTTGGGAGGAGAGCTGGGAGGATTCCTTGAGCTCTGGAGTTCAAGACCAGCATAAGAATGAGACCCTGTCTCTACAAAAAATAGAAAAGTCAGCCTGGCACTGTGTGTGTGTCTGTAGTTCCAGCTATGCAGGAGGCTGAGGCAGGAGGATCACTTGAGCCCAGGAATTTGAGGTTGCTGTGAGTTATGATGATGTCACTGTACTCTAGCTAGGGTGACTGAGGAAAACCCTGTCTCAAAAAAAAAAAAAAAGTGTCTCTTGATAAATTTATTTGTTCTTGAAGACAAATTACACAGCTTTCCTTTGGGAAATAATAACCCCAAGAAATGTCCCCATAGCCAGAAAACACTTTGAACATTAGTTATATGGTGACATGGATCACAGTGGTCATGCTGAGTTCCTATTGCTATGGAGACTGTCAATGCATTGCTGATAAGGCCAAGTGTACGGGGTCCCTGTCAGTGGATGTGCTTCTATCCCAGCTGATGCTGTCAACTGTCCTCTGTGCTGTGTGGATTTCCACACCTCTGCCAGAACCTTGGGTGCTGGTTATTGAGGCACCCGGTTTCCAGGGAGTCTAGGGGCTTGAGGGATCTCAAATGGACACATGAGGTCCCCCAGGGCAAAGCCTAGAGGCAGGTGGGAGAGTGACTTCCCACCAAGGATCTGTTCTTAACACATCACCCTGAGCACTGTGCGTCCCTGTCGTGTCTTTTCGTCCAGGTTGCAGTTAAGTCTTTCTCCAGGACTTCAGATTTCCTGGGGTCAGTAATTAGGACACTATTTGTGGATCTTCATATGATGTGAATTCAACTGTAGGAATGTCTTAGGATTAGTTTAGGGAGACACCTATAGCAAATGACATGACGACCCCTGGAATGCCCATCCATGATAAACTGAAATCATTCAGCATGACTTAATGGTGTCTTTAAAAACACAAAACAAAATCATTTCTGTTAATTAGAATAATTGCATCAACTTAAGGGTCTTAATACAAAAACATGGAAATGTGAGTTTTAGTATATGCTGCCAACTCAAGTACACTTGTTTATTTCATCAGGGAACTGAGACTCAGAAATGATGAAGGACAAAAAAGCAAAATTAGAAAATGGGGAGATATTTTGTAGTTGTTTTCTGTCACATTGGATACACCATCCACTTTAGGTATCTTCTGATTGACAGAATTAGTTTGGAAACTTCAGGTTTCAAAAGGCAAACTGTTTTTGTGAGATAAAAACAATAGAAAAATATTAATAATAAAAAATCTTAGTTTGTTTATAAAGAACTACCTTGTGGTTTGAATATTTAATTTAAATAATTGTTTATTTTGTTGTTGTTGTTGAGGATTCATTGAGGGTACAGAGAGCTGATTGCATTTTTTAGGTAAAGTCCCTTTTATAATTGTATTCCACCTCCAAGAGGTGTGCCATATACCATAACCCCCCACTCCTCCCTCCTTCTCTCTCTCCACTCCCCCCTCCCCCCCCATGTACTAGGTCATCAGTTGTCTTCATATCAGAATTGAGTGCATTGGATTCTTGCTTCTCCATTCTTGTGATGCTTTACTAAGAAGAATGTATTTCAACTCCATCCAGGTTAATACAAAGATGTAAAGTCTCCATCTTTTTTAGTGGCTGAATAGTATTCCATGGTATACATAGACCACAGCTTGCCAATCCATTCCTGGATTGGTGGGCATATTAGGTTGTTTCCACAGTCTGGTAATATAAATTGATCTGCGATAAACAGTTATGACATATGACTAGAACCTTCTCCAAAGAAGACAGGCAAATGGCTAACAAACACATGAAAAAATGCTCACCATCCCTAATTGTCCGAGAAATGCAAATCAAAACCACCTTGAGGTATCACCTAACCCCAGTGAGAATGGCCCACATCACAAAATCTCAAAGCTGCAGATGCTGGCAAGGCTGTGGAAAGAGGGAACACTTTTACACTGCTGGTGGGACTGCAAACTAATACAAACTTTTTGGAAAGAAGTATGGAGAATCCTCAGAGAACTCAAACTAGCCCTCCAATTTGATCCTGCAATCTCATTATTGGGCATCTATCTAGAAGAAAAAAGAAATTTATTGTAAATAACTGCTTATCTTTGCATTTAAAATAAAACCAACTTTCCTAAATCACCGCAGCCTTGAATTAAGACACTGCTGGGTACTTTCTGCCACCTGCTGGCAGAATTCATTCCCCACAAGACGTCGGTTCTTGAGTTTTGAAGATGCAGGGAGTGAAGCTGGCAGCGGGGAGAAGTGGCAGGCTGGGCCCTTCCTTACACCAACGCTGTCAAAGTTTCGGTTTAAGCTGTGACGGCATAACTGACCTACTGACGGGGTGGTTCCTGATGATCTGTGACTACACACATGTGGAACAGCTCTGAGAAGCACCCCTGGATTGAATGAGGAAAAATATAATTAATTTGAACCTATTTCCATTTATTTAAAGAAGTGAATATTCACAGGGGTTTCCACATTTTAAAAAACTTCTTTTAGGGTGGCATCTGTGGCTCAGTGAGTAGCGCGCCGGCCCCATATACTGAGGGTGGCGGGTTCAAACCCAGCCCCAGCCAAACTGCAACAAAAAAATAGCCAGGCATTGTGGTGGGCGTCTGTAGTCCCAGCTACTTGGGAGGTTGAGGCAAGAGAATCACCTAAGCCCAGGAGTTGGAGGTTGCTGTGAGCTGTGATGCCACATCACTCTACCGAGGGCAATAAAGTGAGACTCTGTCTCTAAAAAATAATAATAAATAAATAAAAATAAAAAACTTCTTTTAATTCAAACATCTAAAATAAAATATGATTGAGTTAAAAACCAAGTTACATTTCTTCCTGTAGCACTCAGGCAGTGGGAGCCCTCAATTTTAGGACAGGGCGGAGGTGGAGGGTTCCCTGCTGGGACTACCATGATTCAAAGAACTTATGAGGAGATGATGATAGAACTGTCTGGTGCTGAAACATCAACATTAAAATAGAAGGATAACTTCAAATGATCTTACATAATTACAGTATAAGTGGTAGGGTAATTGGGAAAGCCATTAATGTTGGATTATGTATGTGTATGTTAAACCTACAAATTCAAAGCTAAGTTTTTCAGTGTTATTTATGGAAGTTATGTGAGGTAGTGCTTGTTCAACAAAGAACATGACAGTCCTTGGTGCTGGCATTGTCTGATTAACTGGAGAAAAAAATTGCAAAAGAACGTATTTTTTCAAGTTATATTTTAATGTCCTTTCATTTCCATATAATAAAATCATTGTGATTCACTTGGTACTTTTCAAGAAATTCTCAATATTGGTTAATATCCTTATTTTAAATTTTAAGTAATTCACACAATGACAGACCATAAATATATTTCTTACAGGTAAAGAGGACTTTATTTGTATAAATTAGACAATTTTAATGTAAAACCTGTGGCTCCTGTCATATTTTTTGTGTTAATATCATTGACTTTAAATTTATAATAACAGAGCATATTTCAATGTACACATTTCGTTTTACATAATTTTGCAATTTCATTGTTTTGCAGAAATTTCTCTGAACATTCATCATTGTGTTGTTTGTGAATGAGCATGGCCTGGGATATTGCTAGATGACAGTCCCGAAATAGACTTTCAAGGTGTTATATTTCACTTTTTGTGTGCCTGAGGCAAGAGAATGTGTGCACTGTCACATGAACCCTCAACGGACACACATACCACACAGAAATTAAAAAAACAAATCTATACTTTTTCACTGCTCTGGTTCTCTATAAAGAGAAGAACAATAGATTTCTAGAATCAATTTTTTGATATTTAAAAAAGATCATTCTTTAAAAAAAACTTTGGTTGCATTATTATTTTTTAAAATTTCAAAATATTACAGGGGTACAGATGATGTTGTTGCATGGATACCTTGTACAATGTGTGTCTTTCACCAGAATAGCAGTTAGTGTACCTAGGGAACCCTTCCCCCCCGCCTACCTGCTCCCTGTCTTGGTTCCCAGTGTCCCTTACATCTCTTTGTGCACATGTGTTCCTTAGCTCCCAATTATTAGCGAGCACATGTGGTGTTTGTTTTCCCATTCCTGAGATATTTTACTTAGGATATGGTCTCCATTCAACCCAAGTTGCTGCAAAAGACATGATTTTGTTCCTCTTCATGGCTGAGTAGCGCTCCATGGCATATGTTATACACATCACATTTTCTTTATCCATTTATGAATTCATAGGCACTTATTTCAACTCCACATCTTTTGCAATTGTGAATTGTGCTCTGACAAAGTTCCAGTGCAGGTGTCTCTTTGGTAGAATGACTTCTTTTCCTTTGGGCAGATACCTAATAGTGGGATTGCTGGATGGAATGGTAAGTCTACAATTATTCCTTTGAGGAATCTTCATGCTATTTTCCATAGGGGTTGTACTAATTTGGAGTCCCCCCAACAATGTATAAGTGTTCTTTTCTCTCTGCATCTATGCCAGCATCTATTGCTTTGACCAAGAAGTACTTTTTCTATGGCCAGGTGCAGTGGCTCACGCCTGTAATCCTAGCACTCTGGGAGGCTGAGGCAGAAGGATTGCTGAGCTCAGGAGTTCTAGAGCAGCCTGAGCCAGAGTGAAATCCTGTCTCTAGAAATAGCTGTGTGTGTGGTGGGCACCTGTAGTCCCAGCTACTCAAGAGGTTGAGATAAGAGAATCACTTGAGCCAAAGAGTTTGAGGTTGCTCTGAGCTAAGATGTCGCAGCACTCTACTGAGGGTAACACAGTGAGACTCTGTCTCCATTAAACAAACAAAAAAAGAAATATTTTTTTTCTGCCAGGATAATTTTTATTAATTTTGTGTAGAGACTGGGGTGTTATGCTATGTTGTTCAGGGTGGTCTCAAAGTCCTAAGCCCAAGTGATCCTCCTGCTTCAGCCTTCCAAACTGCTAGGATTCCAGGTGGGAGCCATGGGGCTGGCCACTGAGAAAAGAGCATTGTAATTACTGTAATAACTGAGCAGCACCATGTTCTTGGAGTGCCACCCTAGAGGGGGCATTCACTTTAGCAATGACTAATTTCTTTCCGGGTTATTATTCTCTTTAGTCAAATTAAAGAACTAGATAAGGTGCGGCACCTATGGCTCAAAGGAGTAGGGCACTGGCCCCATACACTGGAGGTGGTGGGTTCAAACCCGGCCCTGGCCAAAAAAAAAAAAGAACTATGTAAGAATTCTGGGGAATAGGAAGAGGCTGTGCCTTCCCGGGCACAGACATCCCTGAGCTCTCATGGAGGGCTGATGCCCCTGTGAGCTCAAGGGTGGTGACCTGGCTGGGCAGTGACAGGAGGGTGCATGGCCATCTCACCCTCTCAGCAGGGCGGCTCACCCATTCACCTTCGCAGTAGAAGCCTAAGTTATTTTGTTATATCAACTGCTTTTTCCAGTGCCATGAATGTTTAGTGCAAAGTGCTTTCCATGGTAGAAATTTCTACTTCCTATCCGTTTTGGTTTGACCTATTACTGGAACATTCTCCAAGCCCACCTGCTCTGTCATGCTCCTCATGGAAGGCCGCACCTGCAGGGAGGGCAGCTTGGCTTTTCCCACCCTGACCTCTGGGCAGTCTCAGGATGGGTGTGGGGGGTTTGGCTGTGGAGGGGCCGCAGAAGGGCGGCCCCTGATGGCCTGGACGCCGGTGCTTTCCTTTGCCAATGTCATGGGTGCCACCAGCCTCATCTGCCTGCCTCCTGGACCAGCTCCTTTGCAGTCACCTCATCTCAGACAGGTTTTCCTTTCATCCCCTTCATCCCAGACCACAGTGACAGCAGACGCCAAGGCTGGTGCTTGGACCTTGGCTTCTCGGTCACTTACTGCCTGTCCAACTGGAACCAGCTGCCCAGGAAAAAGGTCTATGAAGAGCCAGGGCGCACACTCACTCTGCCACCTGTCCTTGCAGCCCCCACAGGATGGAGCAATAAATCTGTTTTTTTCCACTACAGGTGTATTCCTGGCAGTGTTTGGCTGGACCTCATTGGCCTATATACACTTCTGTGTATAAAATACGAACACGTGCATGACTATAAACACATACTATCCTTTTTTCTCTAAAACCTGAATGCATATCCTTCCAATTTTAACTTTGAAAGGCCAAATGGACCCCAATTTGCACTCTTTCCTCCACCCCTTCAGCACCCTCTTCAGCAGTAGGCCTTGCAGAAATGGGCTGTTAAACATATCCTGTGGAGACAGGGGATTAGCCCAGAGCAGACCCTTGTAACACTGCATTCGCCAACCTGTAGATCTAACCTTGCAAAGCCTCCTTCACCATAAGGACTCCTCTCCCCAACCCTAGCTGAAAGAAAGGCATAAAAACTCCTTTCCTTCCTCATGAAGGTGCCCAGAAATTTGAGGTGTGAAAACACTTCTCAGTCTTCTAGCCAATAAAGGACCCCATACCTAATTTGAACTCAGCGTGCTGGTGTTTTCTCTATAATTCCACTCAAGTTGGGTACAACAACCCCATTTCCAAAGACTGAGAGGCTGAGCCTGAGCAGAGCTCCCTGGGGGGCTACACCCAGGAAGGGAGGGGTGTGGCCTGATGGGGAACCTGAGTGTCTGGAGAAATCACAGTGGTTCTCTATGGTCCTGCTGCCCCTGGCCAGGCACGCTGAGGCTAGTCAGTGGCCAAGGAGGGGCCATCACAGCCATGGGAGGACAACGTGGCAAAATTCTACCCAGGGGGGTCTTGAGTGGAAGGTCAGTGTTCTGTTATACTGCTGTTGCAGTTTTCTGTAAGTTCTGTAATTATTTCAAAATATAATGTTTTTATTTATTTTATTTTTTCTTTTATTGAATGGTAACGGGGTACATTAATGCACTTCTGGGGTACAGTGTGGTGTTTTCACACACAATCTGAAACACTTCCCTCAAACTGGTTAACATAGCCTTCATATCATTTTTTTTGTTATTGTATTAAAACATTCATATTCTACTCATAGAAAGATTCACTTGTACCCTTGTAAGATAAACCACAGAAGTGAACCCTTGAATCCCCCTCCCTCCAGCCATTCTCCCCTCCCTTCTCCCTCCCCCCTCCCC
>NW_003852577.1:2973755-2977457 GCF_000181295.1 Otolemur garnettii
TTCCTTTTCCAGTTGCTTAAGATGTCCCATTAAGTTGTTAACTTCCTCTCTTTCTGTTCTCTTGAGGAAGGCTTGTAATGCTATAAATTTCCCTCATAGGATTACCTTTGCGGTATCCCAGAGGTTCTGATTTGTTTTTATTTCTGAGTAATGTCTTGGCTGTAAGTTGACCACCCAAGGGACTGTAAAAAAGGGGTCAACATATGGGATGATCAACATAAGGAACTAGGTCTACTGTACTGATACATACATGTGGTGCATGTCTGGTCTATGAAAGTTAAGTCAACTTAAGTAGGTGGTTGGTGTAGATAGGTGGTCAGCTATGGAGGTTCTACTGTATTTTAATGTATAGATATAATAGGATGTTTGTGACATCTTGCACACCCATGAATATTTCAGTGCTCATCTTCCCATTATACACAGTAGATGAACTCCAGTCTTGGCAATATAGCACAATTGGAGTAGCTACAAACCTTTAGTCTTGATTTCATTCTATGGAAGAAAAAGATAACTTATAAAATGCTTGATGCTTCCCAGTAATAGGAGTCAAAATTTATTAACAATTTATTCATTATCTTTTTTTTATAAGTGTCCTGATGTCATGTCCAGTGACACTAAGTTGCTGAAGCAGCTGCTTTTCTTTTTATGTTTTTATTAAATCATAACTGTGTACTTTTTCATTATCTTAACATCATATGTGAGTTAATGAATTATCAGCTTTAATAGTTAAGTGGATGCAGTAGGTAGAAAACTGAATATTTCACCATACCAAATACTAGCTCAAAATTAAGAAAATAGTCACAGATGACTATACTGCATATAGTATCACAGAGACTCTAAACTCCCTTTGAGATATAACTTTTGTTTACCTTTCAAAATGCCTCAAATCACTGAATCTACAAAATTTTACTTAACTATGTCTGGGGTTCAAGGATACTTCATCTCCCAAAGATCATTAATAGTATATGAAGACTCAGCTTTTTAAAAGCTGGATTCTGGCTGGACAAGGTGGCTCACACCTATAGTCCCAGCACTCTGGGAGACTGAGGCAGGAGGATTGCTTGAGGGCAGAAATTCCAAACCAGACTGAGCAACATAGTGAAACCTCAGTTTTACAAAAAATAGAAAAAAATTAGCAAGTTGTGGTGGCAGGAGCCTGTAGTCCCAAATGCTCAGGAAGATGAGGTGGAGGTGGGAGGATCAGTGGAACCCAGGAGGTACAGGCTGCAGTGAGCTATGTTTGAGCCTCTGGAATCCAGATGGGGTGACAGTGAGACCCTGTGTCAAAAAAGAAAAAAAATTTTTTTTTTTTACTCTCTCACAAGAGAGGCTATGCAGGCCCAGATTGTCATAACAGTTGGAAACAGCAGCATGTGGGGCTCTACAACCTTGAGCTTTACCTCTAGGCCTGGGGTTCCTAAAGTCTAGACCAGGTTAAACTGGAGGGCTGTGGATCTCCCAGCACTACGTCCTCTACGGGGCCCTTGTAAAAGTTAGATGTGGTCATTGGTGTCAACTCTTTGCACAGTAACTGGTATCTATCTAGTTAGTGCTCAACCAGATGTTAGGAACCCTATTATTATTATTATCCAAAATCATCTCTAGCCCCACTTCTGGGGGTGCAGATGAGCCCCAAACTAGGGCTGTCCAGGGATGTGCGGGGTGGTCATTTGTTAGCAAGGACTCAGGGACAGGTTAGGGAAAGGGAGGACCAGACATCTGTATTAGCTTTCTTTTGCCATGTGACAAATTGCCCATACTTAGTACCTTCCAGACCCTTCCCCAGGACGCAGCAGAAGACCTCCTGGGGCCATCAGGAGACTGTTCCTGCTGCTGGTCTCTCTGACCCCTCTCCTTCGCTGGGGAAAACCTCCCTTTTGATTACCTTACAGTTGACTAATTGGGAATTGGAACTACATCAAATGCCGTAGGTTGCAATGAAGTCGCCTAGTTAGGAGAGAGTATCCAACACGGTCCAGGCCCCCTCCTCCCCCACGGAAGTACACAGGCTGCCCCAGGGCAGACCCTCAGCCTGAAGCTCAGATGCAAGGAAGAGCAGAAGCAGTGCTGACAGGCAGTGCAGGAACGACAAGGAGGAGGTGATACAGGTTTCACCCTCACCTGACCCAGACAGTGTGACTGATCTGGTGAATTCTCCCTCCTCTCTCCTTCCTCCCTTATGCCCCTTTTCTTGCCCCGTGGGGAGTCACTTTCCCTCTGTGGTGGTTTGGACCATTATTTTCTGGCCAGACCTCACTCAGATCTCCTCTCTTGGCCTCCTTTTCTTCATGTCTGGTTGTCACCCTCTCTGGTACCTTATTTCCTCTGAGCTGGGTTTGTCCCCATGCAAGCCATGTTTCCTTATTCCCCAAGTGCTGGACTCAGTCCTCCCTCCCAGCTCCTCAGAGCCTCCCCCACTCCTGACCCCCCTGCTCCCCCAGACTCACTGGTCTGCCCTTCTGGACCCTCACCAGCCCCCATGCAATCCTGGCACCCCACTTACCCCCCTAGCCCCTGCTCTCGGCCCTGGCTTACTGCACCACCATGCCTGTCATCCTCATCTTTGTGGTCCTCCACTAGCTATTCCCTGGAGACCTCACCTGATCCTTTGCCTGTTTCTTTACTTCTCAGCTCAGTGGGTGCCCCAGCCTCCCCACTGACTGCAGAGTGGGCCAGGACTTGGACGCTGTGGGGTTGCTGGGGGTGTTGAATCCAGGTTAGTGTCTTCCCTAAATATCAAGGGTCCCCTGTGTCCTTCTGGGGCAGCTCTGGCTTCGGGACTCTGCCTGCCCTGCCTAGGTGGTTGTCCCAGACTCAGGGCAAAGGTCACACATGAACCTTTGACTCCAAGGAGGACATAGATGTACAAGAGGAGAACTGATGTGTGAGGAATAGTGACCTCTAAGGGACTGCTTAGCAGTAGCTTCCCACACTCTCCTAAAACGGGATTCCTTCCTGGGACCAAGGTCCTGCCTCTCTCTGGCTGTCCTTCTCCTCCTGACCACTCCTGTCTGCAGTCCACCTGGACCCAGTTTCTGGGGAGCAACTTTCCTTCCCTCTCTTGCCCTGATCCTTGTTCCAGCTGGGAAGTCATATCTGACTGCAGAGATGATTCCCTGACTGTGGGAGAAGACACACAGATTTTGAATTCTGTGCTGAGAACTGTGCATGGTTAAGTCCAGGGCAGGCTCCCAAGGAAAAATGATGTGAGCATGGCAGGACAGCCAGGGATCAGCACCCCAACACTGAGGAAATTGAGATCCTCACTGGTGCGAGAAGTACCCCTCACACCCAGCCCCAGACGGTGAAGGCTCTTGTCACTGGTGTGTGCAGCCAGGCTCAGAGAGGGTGAAGATTAAATGCTTCCACAGGGGAGTTGGGGCTGCCCTTTATTTTCATAAGTAATCCAATAAACAGAAACTCCACCAGCACAACCTAGAGTCTATGTGGAGAAGCCGAAAGCCTGCTCTTTTTATTATGGTAGTCTTGGACCCTGGCTTAGTCCTCAGAATGGAATTGTCACTTAGTAAACATTTAATTCACTTGTGTATTCATTAAAAAATAGTCGTTAATGGCTTGGCGCCTATAGCTCAACCGGCTAACGCGCCAGCCACGTACACCTAAGGTGGCGGGTTCGAATCCCCAGCCCGGACCTGCCAAACAACAATGATGGCTGCAACCAAAAAATAGCCGGGCGTTGTG
>NW_003852577.1:2977591-2989933 GCF_000181295.1 Otolemur garnettii
AAAAAAAAAAAAAAAAAAAATAGTCGTTAAGTTCCCAGCACTATCCTGGGAGTGGGAGATGGAGTAGCAGGAAAGACATGATGTTGTTGTGACAGTGATTCTCATCAAATTCAGCGCTGACTTCCCTGGCATGTAATGGTTAATGCGCCTGCATGCTCCGCAATCCCCAGCACGCAGCAGCCTCATCAAATGCAGACTGTAGTCCGTTGCTGGGGATTTCTGTCCTCGTAAGCAGCAGTGTCTTGTGCCAGGCATTGTTGTAAGGTCTTCATATCCTCAACCCAGTCTAGCCAAACCACTGTATGAGTTAGCTACTTTTCTTACTCTCACCTATGAGCCAGTAACACGCACATGGAGAAGTCGGGTAACTTGCTCTGGGCCATACGGCTGTGAAGAACAAAGCTGGGATCAAAACTCAGAGGTCTGGCCAGAGCTACCCCTTGGGGTCCTTGTTCCTTGTACAGCAAGTAGATTCTGTACATTGTATGAATGTTTTCAAAGATGGACAGCCTATCTTCTCAACACTTGTTGAATCTGTGGCCCAGCCCTCATTTATTTCAAAAATAACCTTTATTCTGTTATCAGTCCTTACATCTGTATGAGTATTTGCCAGGGACCTTTTGGGCTATTTTGCTTATTTTTATGCCAATATTAACTTTGAAAACGTCAAATTATTTCTTTCTCAATGGAATTTCACATCACTTGCCTTCAAATATGATTTGCAATAGTATATTAAATGCAATTCTAATCATTATTAAAATTATGATCCACTTCTTAAAACTTCTTGAAATACATTTTCCAAAGTCTCCTTTGTCTGGATTCTGTCCCCAGCACTGCTAGTATCATGTACTAGCATCAAATCATGCTGTACACACATCCCATGAACAAAAAATGGAGGACAAGCCTCTCCCAGGTTAGGGATTTCAGTACTACACTGAGCTGGGGGTTAACATGGGTCATTCCTGCAGCCTTGTGTGCAGGCTCAGTGGTCCTCAGGCACAGTCTGCAGTGGCATTACTTATCTTGTCTTCTTTGGTTAAACAGGTGGTATAAGGCTCTGTAGTTACCTGATGGCTGCAAGGAGGTCTGTTGTTCCTGGGGAACATGTCACTACAACCCACGTAGCTGTGGATCCTTACTGAGCATGCTGTCCGTGCTCCGCTCACACCGAGACTCAGCCATGGCCCCACAGCCAGCTTCCTGCAGCAGTGCTTCCCGTACCTCCTTCTGGTCCCAGAAAGGTGGCTGGGGCATCAGGACAGGTGAGAACTCTGTCACCTACTCACCCAAGCCCCACCTACTTCTCCACATCTCCTTGTGCAGCATCTGCTGATGTCACAGAGGCCACTGTGCCACCTGGAACTCATGTCCCCAAGCAGTACCAGGCTTCATGTCACTTCAAAACGTTCTGTTTGGAGACTAGGAATGTGGGTAGTGTGGGGAACCTGCAGCCTTTAAGGAAACTTGTGGCTTTTTGACTGAATCCAAATTTTGCATAGCAAATCCTTTCATTGAAAGTGTGCAGCAGAGAAGGATGAGGCTTTTCCTGCTTCCTCTGATGCTTGAAAGAAGGCAATGGGAAGGCTGCAGGTTCCTAACCCCCATGGGGGACTCCTTTCACGGACTCCTGGCCTCAAGTTCCTCCCATCCCTTGTGTAAAGGAGATAAACATAATGGTCTCAGTCTGTCCTGTGCTTGCACAGGTCCCTGTACCAGGAGCCTCACATCTCACATGTCCCAGGGCCAGAGAGGGTGTGCAACCCCAACACACCAGCCCACATGGAGCCTGGTGGTGATTCCCAGACATGCTGGAGACACGGTCCTGCGCTGTTCTCCCTGCCTGTCCAGTGGTTCAAGTGTGCGACTCTGCAGCCAGGGCAGGGCTGGCTTTGACTCTGCTCTGAGCAGTGGTACCTCGTGGCTCGCTCTGCACCTGTGCGTCCTGTGTGATGACAGAATAGTGCAGTATACAGATCTTAGCATTACTGTGAGGGTTTTTTGAAAAACACAGGAAAGGCATATACTTGTTCACACCAGTCACAGGTTGCACTGGCCTGGGGAGCAGACAGGGTGGGCCTTAGGGAGCCCTAGGGAGCTTCCAAGTCCTGGGGTCAACATACAACTGGCTCAATAAACAAGAATTATTTTCTCAATAGGGTTTTTAGTTCCCTCATAGTTCAAATAGGCTTTCAGTGCTTACATTGTGGCTGGAGCTGGCTGCTAAGTGGCTTTGAATTGGCAGGACCACAACAGTGGGTGTCCCCTCATACGGTGGCCCAGCAGTTGAGTCTCAGAGTAAGCAGAGCATGGACAGTGGTCTCAGTAAGGATTGAAGACCAGACCTTTGCAACTTGGTTGTACTAATGTGTTCCTTTGAATTGCTTCCCCTAGGAATGGTGGAACCTCCTTGCAGACACAAAATAACTGCAGAGTTTTATGCCACCTGTTTGTCCAGAGAAGGTAAGAGAAGTGATGCCACTGCAGACTGTACCCAAGCTGAAAGAATGACCAGTATTAACCCCCAGCTCCTTATAGTACTACAATCCCCGCTCTGGGGGGGACTATTCACCATTTTTTTGTTCATGGGGTATAGATTGTAGTGTGAACTCTCACTGTGCTTGTGTGCCCCACACTCTACCCCCAACATGGGAAGATGCTCACTCCCCTTATGCATTATTCATTTTCTCTTTCATAAAATCCCCCTGACCCTGTGACTTGGAGAGGTGGATTTGACATAGTCTGTGCTCTACCACCTCCCTCCTTGCAGTAGATGTGTTTTCTGAAATAAGTCCTCTCCTCCTAGATAGTCTTTGTGGTCTTGGTCACTGTCTTTCTGTGTGGCAGGGAGGCAGCAACATGAATCCCCTGTGGGTTGTTAACAAATCCATTTTATGTCATGGGCCCTCCTTTCCCAGAAGACTAAATTTGTGAAAACTATTGCATCATGAGCTTGAGATATTTGGGCCATTTCAGAGCTTGGTTTCAAAAAACAAGCAGAGGAGTGAACGTCATGCTTACAGTAATGTGTAGAGGATTGACCATCATGCTTACTATAATAGTCACCAATCTCAGAACTCATCTGAAGAATTGCTGAGAACAAGACATTCTCCTGGCAAGTCTGGAAATCTCTTATCACTTGGAGGCAAGCCGTCAAGTAACTCAGTAATCCCGGAGGAGCAAAGGCTGATGTTAAACATTAAGCATTTTATGGCAGTTCCCTGAAGGATTAGTGGATAAAATTGCATGTAGTCTTTTTGGAGATCATTTCCTTGAGCACATAACCCTCTTACTACCTTTGGAGATAATTTTCTTGAGCATGTACCCTATTGCCACCCTTTGTTTTATCCCTCGATAAATGACCACTGCAAAAGTTGTTCGGCAGATGAGCTGAGGCGAGATCACAAACTCCGTCTTTTCTCCCTGTTTAGATTTAGGTGATGGCAGGACATCTACGTGAAGATGTTCTATAAACAGAAAGAAATCTATGACTAGGGAGAATATAAAAGGTCGAGGCAGGAGAGGAAGGTCTGGAAATTGTCTGCATAGAGGTAGTTGGTAAATAAAATCGGGGCCTTACGCATTCTGACTTGCTCAGGGGACGTGATTTACAAACCACAGATTACTAGTAAAACTCACTATTTTAATTGCATTTATTTTTTAAGTGTTCTGCGTTCTTTCTGGGAGTTGATATTGTACCAAATTTTACACACTTACCTTTTTAGGTAAGAAACTTGAGAGATTTCTGATCCAATTCCTTTAGCTTGTAGAGAGAGGCACAAGGGGGTGAAGTGACATACTCTGGGTAATTGATCAAGTAAATTATCACTTGTTCATTCATGTGCTTAATACAAATGTGTAGATATAAGTGAGTACAAATATAGAATGATTCCAAATTTAAAAAAAAAAAAAGTTGTTCGGGACTCTCCTGCACCTTTGATGAGGCTCACCTCTTGCAGCTTGTACTGTCAATCCATGTCCTGACTGATTCTTTCATGTGGCCATGACAAAAACATTTTTAAAAAATATATGAAACTTAGGAAAACAATTCTGGGGAACCTTCAGACTTCCAAAGTTGGGGTCCAGGTCTAAGTCTCTGAGGAGGAAAGGGGGGCCTGACAATGTCAGGCTGTGGGGGAGTAAAAAGGAACTTGGAGTCAAGCGAAGTAAGGTGGGCACAGTAAATAGGTCATCTCAGAGGGGGAGGGACCTGGAAACAGTTGGCTGTGGGGGCAACCCCAGCTTTGTGACATAGGCCTGGAACTCTGTGTGGAGTCACAGGTTCTCTGGGTCCATTGCTGAGGTGGAAGTGCACTTCCTCCATGGGGAACAGGGACAGGCTCCCCTGTCTGCTGTGCCCTAGGACTTTGGTTCTCTCCTTGCTGTTTTGAGTAGGGTGGAATCTGCCTCCTGGGCCAGCTGACCTGGTAAGGGGGCCCCAAACCCAGCCTCTGAGGGGCTGTTCTCACTCCTACTCTCTGCTGCCTTCGCACCTTCCCAAATCTCCCACCTCCAGGGAGACTGGAGTACCACCTGTGCACAGCTGGGGCAGGGCAGGATGGTAGATCCTGTGATGTGGGGCCTAGGCTGGCTCATTTAGAGCATTGACATAAGGAAGTGATGTCCCCCTAGACTTATCCTCAGCCCATAGGGGAGAGTGGGCCCTGGCTACCTTCCCTTTTCTGGTATCCCTGGGATGAGACCCCTGCCTGAGCCACACTGGACTGGGAGCAGCGCTGACCTCTTGGCTGTCTATGCAGACACTGTTCTGTCCATCCCTGGCATCTGAGGTCAGGTACAGGATTCCTGACTGAGATAGTCATTGATGACCACTGGTAGAAATTATTTTGATTGGCATTTACAGAGGATGGGAGGATGGGATAAATATTTTCATCACTTTAATGACAAATATCATGGACAGAATGCTGCTTGCAGCTGGATCAGCCTGGAAAGAAAGTCAGGGTGTCACAGAACATCTGCAGCAAGCCCGACAGGCAGGGTCTGACCAGGCCAGGCTCTGCCTCTTGTTTTCCTTCCATGAAGC
The DNA here is from genome assembly GCF_000181295.1 of Otolemur garnettii. Taxonomy (NCBI): domain Eukaryota; kingdom Metazoa; phylum Chordata; class Mammalia; order Primates; family Galagidae; genus Otolemur; species Otolemur garnettii. The sequence goes on from NW_003852577.1 coordinate 2,982,633, forward strand.
CCCCAGTGCTTGATCGCAGAGGACCACGGTTCCCAGAGATGACCATCCTCCAGAACAGGGTCTCTGAGGAGATGACCAGAGGGACGGCTTATCCTCACCCTTGTGCAAACCTTGTGGGGATTTGGACCGTGGGGCCTTGCCCCCAAGGTGGCAGTCACCCACGAGGAATATTGGTTGGTACTAGACATTTCCTGGTCCTGACTTGGAGTAGTTACTAAAATCCTGACTTTTCTGACTCCTCCTTGGAGAGAGCTCCTGGCCTGTAAACCTCTTGGGATTGTGGTGAGGGTCCCTGGGGTGATGGGTTGGGAGCAGTTTGCAGGTGACACAGTGGCCTTCCTATTGCTGTTCCTGGCCCTTTGATCTTGAAAGCTGATTGCCTGGTGATCTCTAGGTCATGAGGTTTAATCTTGACAAGGTGCAAGAGATCCCCAGTGGAACATTCTAGAAAGCCTCTTAGGGGGATCCCTCACTTCTACCTCCATATCACATAATCCCTGCTCCTGTTTCCCTGGTTGGCCTGAATTTCTCTGTGGAAAGGTAGGGCAAATTCTTTACTCCAGCTCTCCCTTCCTTGCTGCCCCTGGAATTCCAGGGCTCTGGCACAGTGTTCGCTGGATAGGAGAAGCTCCAGGGCAGGGCTCTGGCCAGGGGTGAAGGAGCGTCCTGGGGTCTGGGTGACAGCCGTCTGCCCTGCATTGCCCTGCTATCCGCTCCCCAACGGGAGCCACTTCTGGAAGTGGCTGGGGCGAGGTCCCTGCTCTCAGGGATTACGGGGCAGCCCTGGAGGCAGATACTCTGTTGTGTGGGAAGCCAGGAAGATGCTGCTCTTTCCCATCACCTTTGGGACGTAAGGCGTCCTCATACCCTCCACCCACCACCAGCCTCCTCACCAGAGGCCTCCCCCTACTGGTGTTTCCCCTCACATGGCATTTCATCACCTCCACCAGTGCGACTTCTCTGCCAGGCCCTGGGCTCACGGTGACTGGGTCTCTCTCTCCAACCCTTCCCTGTTCCCCACCCACACCACTGCTGTGCACATCAATACCACAGCCCACCCTACAAAGCTCACTGGAGGATGCCTTTGGCAGGCCAGGGAGTGGTACTGGGGACATGCAACCCAGACCCAGCCTGCAGACATTATCCCGGCACACTCTGGTGGTGCTCCAGAGGTCCAGGAGGATGGAGCATGTCCTCCAGGAAGAGATGAGAAAGGGAAAAACCTTCAGCCACAAGTTGGAGCAGAAGAGGCCACAGGCCTGTCTAGCCTCAGTCTCCCTGCTCAGCATTTAGGGGAGAGACAAGAAACTTTGGACTGAGTCTTGATTTCCCTGACGTTTGGTTGGAAAGGGTGTTTCCTCCTCCCCCCCCAAGCGTGGAATATCTGTTGGAGATGGTTATTTTCCTCCATTGACCTTGGCACTGAGGTTTGGAGGGGGTTTTCTGTTTCTTGGATAGGCGTGCTCTTCCTGGTGGGTGTATACTTTGTCTTACGGATGCTGGGCCCTTGCCTTTGACTGGCTTTTGTGTATTTGGCAATGACTGGGTCAAAATGAGTTCTCAAAATTCTAAGGCGTGACAAAGTTACACCCTATTAAGCTGGTTATATGCTTAGTTCATCTTCACATCTTATCTTGATGGACCAAATACATGAAAAATGACCTGGAATTATTTATTTATTTATGTATTTTAGACAGAGTCTCACTCTGTCACCCTGGGTAGAGTGCTGTGGTGTCATTATAGCTCACAGCAACCTCAAACTCTTTGACTTAAAGTGATTCTCCTGCTTCAGCCTCCCAAGTAGCTACAGGTGCCCACTACAATGGCTGCCTACTTTTTTTTTTCTATTTTTAGTAAAAACAGGGTCTCACTCTTGCTCAGGCTGGTCTCAAACTCCTGAGTTCAAGTGTTCCACCTGCTTCGGCCTCCCAGAGTGCTGGGATTACTGGTGTGAGCCATGGCACCTGGCAGTGGGATTATTAATACAATAGTCTTTCTGGGGTTCTTTGACCTCTCTAAAGGTGTTATTGCAGGAATAAGTTAAAAAGCCATCGCCCTAAGACTAAGTATTGCAAAGGGAATATGTGGGTCATTACAAAAATTTTGAGATACATAAACATCAAGAAAAGTAAAATCTGTGTGGACAGAAACAAATGAAGCCAAGGGGCAGAGCCTATGGCTCAAAGGAGTAAGGCACTGGCCCCATATGCCGGAGGTGGTGGGTTCAAACCCAGCCCCGGCCAAAAACTGCAAAAAAAAGAGAAACAAATGAAGCCCTCCCAGCAGCACTGATGAACTGAGCAAGTCAAACTTGCAGGGGTGACACTGCCAACTGTGTTTTTAGGAAGTGAAACAAAGAACCATAACACAGTGTGTCTGAAACCTTTTGTGCTGACGCAGGTATATACATTGGGATGGGCAGGCTGGGAGCATTGGCTTATACCTGTACTCTGCACTTTGGGAAGCTGAGGCAGAAGGGCTGATGGAGGCCAGGATTGGTGCACTGAAGCACCTAAATGCAATTATGACTCAAAATTATCCCCGTTCCAAAATACTGTCTGTAATTTAATGGAGACAAAAAATTAAAAGAAAAGAAAGGCTTTAGAAGCTCCAAATTTTTCTGCCTGTCAGGTGCCATTTACTGTCTCTCTACCCTTTACTTCCTGAAGTCCCCAGTAATGTCCCCCTCTTCTGCTTCCAGGTTTCAGTTTATAAAGATTTGGGCTGAGTGTGGGGTTCCTGCCTGTAGTGCCAGCTACTCAGGAGGCTGAGGCAGGAAGATTGTTCAAGCTATGATGGTGCCACTCCACTGTAGTCTGGGTGACAGAGTGAGACCTTGTCTGTAAGAAGAAAAAATAACATTGCCTTAAAATAAGGCCATCTCATGATCCTGGGACTCCCTGATTTTTATATACTTTGAACTAAAAAGCTGAATTTTGTACAATAGCCAAGGAATTACCTAAAGTAACTGAGAGCCCTTATCATTTTGTCAGTGAAGTTACAGACAGGGTACATTCCAGTTCAGGCTTACCAGCCCAGCTTCTCCCATCTTTACAACATGTTCGCCCCCTTGTGGGAGAAGACCAGGCCCAACACTGGATGGCAAAAGCAGATTGGAAGGCTGGGTGTGGTAGCTCACACCTATAATCCCAGCACTTCAGGAGGCCAAGGCAGTAGGATTGCTTGAGGTCAGGAGTTTAAGATTAGCCAGGCAATGTAGCAATACTCCATCTCTAAGAAAAAAAAAATAGCAGACTGAACCAATTCCCAACAGGATTTAATATAATCTTGTCCCCTCTTCCCCAAAATCTGGCCTATAATATTGGGAACAGGCTCAACAACTTGCAAGGAGTTCACTAAGGCCCTCCTTCAAGCCTTTCCTAAGGCCATAGCTTGGAATGAAATTCAGGCTTGTATCCACGAGCCAAATGAACCAGTTCATAACCAGTATAGCAAACTCCAAGTTATGTCCAGAGAAGCTGCTGGCTCTCTGTGTAGAGCACCTTTGACATAAATAACTCCATCTTAGGGAAAGAGTTCATCTCATATTTCAAAAGGCATCATGCCAGCAGAGACAGATGTTCACCTCAGCAATAACGACTACCTCCAGTCAGACAAGGCCACAACTCTGTCCCACCAGCCCTCACCAGAGGATTCAGAAACTTTACAAAAAGCAGGATTTCACTGTGTCCACACCACATTGCCTCAATAGATAATGTCTTGCTGTAACTCACCTGCTGCCCAAGGCTCCACCCAGAGGCTCCACCCAAGGCTCCACTCTTCCTTGCACGTGCAAATCTTGCACGTCTTGTGGACATCGGTCTGGATTAGCCCAGGACACTCTCCTTGGACTGGTTTCTTAACCCCTTTGCCTATTCCCTTTCCTCTTGATAAGAGTTAAACGTTATTCTGTTCCAAGTGAAAATTTTGACCTACAACATTCATATATTGATTAAGCAAAATGCTGGGTGTGGTTTGCAGTACTGGCTGACTGTGGATTGGCTTGGTCTGTGTGCGGTGACTCTGACCACCCAGAGAACTGGCTGTCCTAAGGAGAGCTGCCTCTTTAGCAACTTTCTGTAGCTCATGGCTTCCATAATTGAATTTACATTAGTAAAAGTTTGACCTCATGGAAAGACACAGATGTGTGTGGGCCTTGTTAGGCTTTCAACATCTGCCCACAGATGCTGACTCCACTAGAGTAGCTATTAATTCTATGTTTGGTCTCTCCCAAGAAATTTCTCAATTAGCTCCCTTGGAATGGGTAACTACACTAACTGCTGATCTTGTTAATTTGGCAATTTAACTGGCTAATATCCTAGAACTTATAATACCAATAAAAGGAAGGCCACTAAAATTCTAAATCTCTAATTACAATAAATGAGTATTCCCAGAGAGGACAGCTAGGACTCTAGATGGCACGACTCTTACCCACAAGAGCTTGCTTCTAGAAATTGTTACCATCATAAACAGCTGGGCCATCGAAAGACTCCAAAATTTAGACAACTTAGACGGCCTCCTGCATACAACCCTCTAGTTTCTGCCCCCCCCCCCCATGAAGGAGCTCCAAGGCTTTCCAGGGGTTTCTTATAATTCTCTTTTTGAGTCACTTTGGGAAAACTCCTCTCCAAATCAGAAGTGAGGTCCTGACTGTTCTCACAGACACAGAGCAGCCCTGGACCCAATCCACTAGCCCCTGCCTGGGAGTGACAAAAAATTGCAATGGCATGTGTGTCTAATAAGCCACTGACAGCCTTTCTGTCCCAGACTGTTACTTTCCACCTGGGACCTTTACAGGACACCTACCCTTCCTTTTAGGTGGAGTCTAAGCCAGCTCATTTACTGGGGTGAGAGATTTTTGAGAAATAACATGCTGGCATCTCCCTCACCCCGAAAGGGAGAAATAATTCTAGAGTTTGATGAGCCCTGGTGTGCTTCTTTGTTATGCTGTCCACTGTGCCGAAGACTCCTCTGCTGACTTCCAAAATTCCACACGAGAACAGACGCTGTTTCCTCATGGACCACATCACCAACAGATGCTGGTGGGATTTATACAGCACCTTTGATCAAAATCAAAATTGACCTCACCGAATACTGTGCAGTGCCCTTTGCACCAGTTGGCTTTACAAGGTAGAAAGCCCGTCATTGAAAATGGAAGACTCAAGCCTAATAATCCTGTGGCCACTCCCCTGAACACCCAACCTAATAGTCAAGATTTGCTCAGGACCTCCGTGCCATGTCTGTCCGCCACAGTTCCCCACCACCAGTCCCACTGAAAGCCCAGCTTGCCCTGTGCTTGCCCTCTGCTGTGCCTTAATCACCTCCTGTCAGGCCAATCTTTTCTTGCCTTTACCTGGAAAGAATGACATACCCCGAACAGTGGTGACCTCAGGGCTACACTGCAGGGCCTTCCCACTTCTCCCAAATTCTGAAGGCTGATTCATAAGAAGTCCCTTTTCTCCAAGGCTCCTCCTCACTATAATATGGAGATGACTTACTTTGTTCTCTCTCACAGGCAGCTGGAGGGAAGACGTGGACAGGATGGATGCTCCAACCAATAAAGGTTTCTAAAGAAAAACTACAACCAGCTAAAAGCCAAGTTAAATACGCTGGTCATCTGAGGAGAGGGAGAAGAGGACACAGGGACAGGCAGGAGCAGAGGGAGGGTAGGACATCAGGACTTTTAGGAAAATGAAGAGAGGACACCAGGACTGGCAGTAGGAGAGGCACGGGAGACCAGAAGGCCTGGCAGGAGAGGGAGGGGTGGACATCTGGATTGGAAGGAGTAGAGGGCGCCAAGTTAAATACGCTGGTCATCTGATTTCTGAATCAGATCAGTTTGTTCATCGGCACCTTGAACAAACACAAGGTGTGCCCTAATCCCCTAATCTCCAAACTAAATGACAACTTCAGAGCTTCTCAGTCTCCCTAGGCCCCACTGTAACAGGACCTCAATCTGCCCTTTACAGGCTCAGCCCCTTCTCACCTGACTGACAACTTGTAACCTTGGTGCCATTACATGGGACACATCAGAACACACTGCATTTATTACATTAAAACGAGATCTTAGGAATCCCCATGCTTTATGCCCCCTATCAAATCCATATTCCCTCTTGTTTGTGCACTGGAGGGAGGCGCCTTGGGTGTCCAAACCCAGAGAATGGTGCCCGGCAGGAGACACAGGGGCTCACGGCTGCCCCTATCTGAGTGCGGGCCTCACTGATTAGAGCAACTGAGGAAACTGCCATGAGACCATCCTGAATATTCCATTCCCCAAAATGCTGAAGCTCCTCTAAATTCACATGGGAACCAGTTTTTCTCCACCAGTTTCTCACCTCCTAGAACACTTTGGACAAGCAGCGCCTCACACAGCCCATCCTCATGTGTTACATAAGGACACCGTGTCACGCTAGCACTGCTGAGCTCTGCGGTAAGACAAGTGACCGTTCTCCTGCCAGTCTTGGTGTCCTCCACTCCCTCCCCTCCTGCCAGTCCTGGTGTCCTCTCCTTCTCCTCTGGCCAATACTGGTGTCCTCTACCTCTCCTCCTTCCTGTCCTGGTGTCCTCCCCTTAATCTCCTTTTGCCAGTCCTGGCGCCCTCTACTCCTTCCAATCCAGATGTCCACCCCTCCATCTCCTGCCAGGCCTTCTGTCCTCCCGTGCCTCTCCTACTGCCAGTCCTGGTGTCCTCTCTTCATTTTCCTAAAAGTCCTGGTGTCCTACCCTCCCTCTGCTCCTGCCAGTCCCGGTGTCCTCCCCTCCTTCTCCTCATGCCAGTCCATGTGTCCTCCCCTCCTTCTCCTCATGCCAGTCCATGTGTCCTCCCCTGCCTCTCCTCCTGTAGGTCCTGGTGTCCTCTCTTCATTCTCCTAACATCCTTGGTGTCCTCCCCTCCCTCTCCTCCTGCCAGTCCTGGTAGTCTCTCCTCCCTCTCCTCCTGCCAGTCCTTGTGTCCACCCCTGCCTCTCCTCCTGCCAGTCCTGTGTCCTCTCCTCACTCTCCTAACAGTCCTGGTGTTCTCCATAACCTCTCCTGCCTGTCCTGGTGTCGGCTCATCCCTCTCCTTCTGTCAGTCCTTGTGTTCTCCCATTCCTGTCCTCCAGCCACTCCTGGTGTCCTCTCCTTCCTCTCATCTTTCCAGTCCTGGTGTCCTTTCCTCCTCTTCCATCCAATTATCATGTCCTCCCCTCCCTCTCCTTCTGGTAGTCCTAGTATCCTCTCCTCCCTCTCCTCCTGCCACTCCTGGTGTCCCCCTCTCCTTCTACTCCTGACAGTCCTGGTGTCCTGTCCTCCCTCTCCTC
>NW_003852577.1:2989973-2990695 GCF_000181295.1 Otolemur garnettii
CAGTCCTGGTGTCCTGTCCTCCCTCTCCTCTTTCCAGTCCTGGTGTCCTGTCCTCCCTCTCCTCTTTCCAGTCCTGGTGTCCTGTCCTTCCTTCCCTCCTTCCAATCCTTATGTCCTCCCCTCCCTCTCCTACTGCCAGTTCCGGTGTCATCCCTTTCCTCTCTTCCTTCCAGTCCTGGTGTCCTCCCCTCCCTCTCCTCCTGCCACTCCTGGTATCCTCCCTTTTTCTACTCCTGATGGTCCTGGTGTCCTCCCCTCCCTCTCCTTCTGCCTGTCCTGATATCCTCCCCTACCTCTCATCTTGCCAGTCTTGGTGTCCTCCCCTCACTCTCCTCTTATGAGTCCTGGTGTCCTCCTCTCCCTCTCCTTCTGCCAGTCCCGGTATCTTCTCCTCCTTCTCCTCCTTCCAATCCTGGTGTCCTCCCCTCCCACTCCATAAGCCAGTCCTGGTGTCCTCTCCTCCGTCTTCTCCTGACAGTCCTGGTGTCCTGTCCTCCCCCTCCTCCTTCCTGTCCTGGTGTCCTCTTCTCCCTCTCGCCTCCTGCCAATCCTGGTGTCCTCCCCTCCCTCTGTTCTCGCCAGTACTGGCGTCCTCCCCTCCATCTCCTTCTTCTAGTCCTGGTGTTATCTCCCCCTTCTCCTCTTCCAGTCCTTGTATCCTACCCTCCATTTCCTTCCAGTCCTGGTGCACTGTCCTCCCTCTCCTCCTTCCAGTCCTGGTG
>NW_003852577.1:2992592-2998747 GCF_000181295.1 Otolemur garnettii
TTCCAGTCCTGGTGTCCTCTCCTCCCTCTCCTCCTGCCAGTCCTGGTGTTCACCTATCCTTCTACCCCTGCCAGTCCTGGTGTCTACCCCACCCTCTCCTCCTGCCGGTCCTATTGTCCTCTCCTCCCTCTCCTGCCAGTCCTGGTGTCCTGTCTGCCTGCCCTTATTCCTGTCCTGGTGTCCTCCCCTCCATCTCCTCCTGTCAGTCTTGGTATCCTCTCTTCTCCCCCCTCCCCGCCAGTCCTGATGTCTTCCCCTCCCTCTACTCCTGCAAGTCCTGGTGTCCTCTCCTCCCTCTCCTCCTGCCGGTCCTATTGTCCTCCCCTCCATCTCCTCCTGTCAGTCTTGGTATCCTCTCTTCTCCCCCCGCCCCCCGCCAGTCCTGATGTCTTCCCCTCCCTCTACTCCTTCAAGTCCTGGTGTCCTCTCCTCCCTCTCCTCCTGCCAGTCCCAGTGTCCTATCCTCCCACTCATCCTGCAAGTCCTGGTGTCCTCTCCTCACTCTCATCCTTTCACTCTTGGTTCCTACCCTGTCTCCCTTCCTGACAGTGTGGGGTCCTACCCTCTCTCATCTCCTTCAGTCCTGGTGTCCTCTCCTCACTCTGCTCCTGCCAGTCCTGATGTCCAGCCCTCCCTCTCCTTCTGCCAGTCCTGATGTCCTCCCTACCATTTTCTCTTTCCAGTCCTGGTGTCCTCCCCTCCCTCTCCTCATGCCAGTCCTGGAGACCTCTCTTCCCTCTACTCTTGACAGTCTTGCTGTCCTGTATTCCCTCTCCTCCTGGCAGTCCTGGTATCCTCCCTGCCCTCTCGTCCTGGCAGTCCTGGTGTCCTCTCCTCCCTTTACTCTTCCCAGCTGTGGTTTCCTATCCTCCTGCCAATCCTGGTGTCCTCTCCTCCCTCTCCTCCTGCCTGTCCTGGTGTTATCCCCTCCCTCTTCTCCAATCCTGGTGTCCACCCCTGCCTGTCCTCCTTCCAGTACTGATGTCCTTTCCTCCCTCTCCTCCTGCCTGTCCTGGTGTCATCTCCTCCCTGTACTCTTGACAATCCTATTGTCCTCCACTTTATTTCCTCCTTGCAGTCCTGGTGTCCTCCCCTCCCTGTCATCCTGCCAGACCTGGTGTCCTCCCCCTTCCTCTCCTCCTGCCACTCCTTTTTTCCTCCCGTCCTTTTCCTTCTTCCAATCTTGGTGTCCTTCCCTCCCTCTCCTCACAGTTCTGGTGTCCTCTCTTCCCTCTACTCTTGCCAGTCCTGCCATCCTCTCCTCCTTCTCCTCCTGCCAGTTCTGGTGTCTTCTCCTCCCTCTCTTCTTGACAGTCCTGGAATCCTCCCCTCCCTCTTCCACTGCCAGCGTGGTGTCCTCCCTTCCCTCTCCTGTCTGTTCTGGTGTCCTCTCCTCCCTCACCTTCTGCCAGTCATGGTGTCCTCTCCTCACTCTTCTCCTGCCAGTGTGGTGTACTTCCCTCCCTCTCCTGCTGCCAGTCTTGGTGTCCTCTCCTCCCTCTCCTGTCAGTTCTCGTATCCTCTCCTCACTCACTCTCCTCCTTCTAGTCCTGGTGCCCTCCCCTCACTCTCCTCTTGTCAGGGTGGTGTCCTCCCCTCCCTCTCCTCCTTCAGTCCTGGTATCATCTCCTCACTCTCCTCCTGACACTCCTGGTGTCCTCCCTTCCCTCTCCTCCTTCCAGTTGTGGTGTCCTCTCCTCACTCTGCTCCTGCCAGTCCTGGTGTCCTCTCTTCCCTCTCCTCCTTCCAGTTCTGGTGTGCTGTCCTTCCTGTCCTGCCAGTCCTGATGTGCTCTCCTCCCTATAATCCTGCCAGTCCTAGTGTCCTCTCCTCCTGCCAGTCCTAGTGTCCTCTCCTCCTGCCTGTCCTGGTCTCCACTCCTCTGTCCCCTCCTTGCAGTCTTTGTGTTCTATCTTCACTCTCCTCCTGGAATTGTGGTATCCTTCCCTCTCGCTCCTGCAATTCCTTATGTCCTCTCTTCCCTCTTGCATGAATCAGTGCTGCAGAGGAAAAGTCTGCACTGAAATGTCTGAAAGAGAGAAGACTGCAGCTTACTCTGGCCTGCAGCCCCTAATTTTATTTCTTGCAATCTTATATAGTCTTAACAATGCTACATTCTGCACATTGGTGTATATGATAAGAGTACAAAGAAACCATACAAAGAAACCACAAAAACTTATTCAACCATTTGTCTGAGAAAACTGGTGCAACATGTAACTGAAATGTGCATTAACTTATCTTGTTCTCCACTCCCAAAGTCCCTTCCAGGAAATTCCAGAGACAGCCAGACTCTGCTTGCAGAATCTGCTTCCTGTATGACTAGATTGCTCCTCCTAGATTGCTAATCAGTTTGGAGGGTCCTAAAGGAATATCTCTTTATGTGGTCTCTGACAAAGCTTCTTCAAACATAGGTCAATGGCACTTGAAGTAACATTGAGGTTACATTTCTCCCTTTTCTTTCAAATTATGCAAGATAACGGAAAACACAGCTTGACAAACCCGTCTGCAGACTAAACACAAAACAAAACAAATAATGAACATTATAACAAGCAATCCTGCAGAAGTTCCAAATAAAATAATTCAATTTAGGTGAAGGATTTAACTTTTCTATTTCATTTGACAATTCTTTTAGTATAGTATCTCCATTAACATGTTCAAGCATACGCTGAAACATGGCCTATACCTTCTGTTGTAAGCAAAGATTATTATTAGTTAAATTTTCATAGTTTAACAAATGCTTTTTTTTACTTTATCCCAAGGGAATTCAGTTGCATTATAAAGAACCAGAGTGATACAAAATGAAGTTACATTCCAATCACAACGAAATTTGATTTGTTTTTGTAAACTAGACAATTGATCTCATGACATTACTATTGTTTGTTGTAAATCTGAAAGATCATTGTGGATTTCAGTGTCAGTTTGTCTCTGAGCCATTCAAAGCTGCTCAGAATTATAGTGCCATTCAGCAACTAAGTCCTGAGTCTTGATGTTTTCAGTCAAAGCAACTCCTGCCCCAGTAGCAACAGTAACAGCAATTATTGTTACTGTTGCAAAATTGCTGCAATCAGCTTTCCAGTGAAACACTTGGTTCTCTTCAGGACCTTCTTGGCAATCATCTGGAGCGTGGACAACGCAGGAGATTCTTGCCAAGGATGGGCAAGCTTTACCAGCAACCAGACACTTGTTCTTGCTCTTAAAAGATATAATTGCTCTTTGGAAACATCAAACTGAACAGAACTGTTAATGCATGTATACATAGTACAGGTTTGCAAACATCGGATTTCTCCGTGGTTTTGTTCCAATATATAGAACCTTTAAGCCATACAAAAGGAAGCCTTAAACAGGCTTGAACATTACAAGTTGTGTCTTTGGCAAAAGATAAGATATACTTTTTATCTTGTTGATTATGATATGATTTTTTCTACCCATGCTTGAAGAGGGCTGAGTGCAGCCCCAATTTTCCATAAATGATTTTATTTTGGATATTTTCATAGACTGAGAGAAGAAGGAGAAAATCCTTCATCTCTTCACATAATTTGACGGGATATTGTAGTGGAAATGGATGTATGATTTTCTTTTCATCTTAAAGATTTTAAAGAATTCTGAGGGTGCGTGAAACCTCTATGGCTCCAATCTATGACACTTCCATAGGAAGTATTAGCAACTAAAAATGCACTTTCACCTTTACATTTTGTCCAATGCATCCATTCACTTACTTGTGGAAAGTTGTGCATTTGACAAAGAGGTAACTGAGAAGAAACCAAAGTATCATTAAGTTTTGTTCTTTTAATAGAAAGGGCTACTAAAAGATACATTTTTCTCTGTGGAGATTCACTGGAATGATGGCCTATACTTGTCCAAATTTGATACAGAAAAGTTAAACAATGGGGCTGATTACCAAAGCAAATGGGTGGTCCATTGACACCAGTATTGTAATTAAAAAATGTCATTCCTTCTTTATTGGGTTTTAAAGGACCATGAGTGTCATAAGGTCTGGGAAGCCAAAAAGATTCATTCACATAAATTGGAACTAGGTTCAAACCAGATAACTCTCCTCAGTAGAGGAGGATTTGGGATATATGCCCAATATTCATATGATTGAGCACTTACCTTGGTAGTGAGGAGTGAGATCATAGCTGGAAATAAGGTTGGTGTGGTCATAGGCTGTTTATTTTGTGCCATCCCTTAGTTTCAATGCTTTGTCAGGGACTCAAAAGTTTGATGAACCTGTTGAGATATAAGCATATCCTCTACCCTAATGCAACACCTGTGCAGGCATCCATTTATTTGTTTTTACATCTTTATAAAAAACTGGCCGACTAAGAGGTTCTCTTGTTATTTTTATCCAATGCTTCTGAGCTGGTGTTTTATTATTGTCATTCATGTTCAAAAAATTTAAAGTAAATAAGGCAGAATTAATCTATTCCTGGGGTAATGTTATACTGTTCTCCCCCTTTCTTTTGTTTTAGAAGCATGTTTTTAAGTGTTCTATTTTGTCTTTCAATTATAGCTTGTCCAGTGCTATTGCCTGGGATATCTGTTACATGTTTTATATTATGTAGTTGAAAAAAAGATTTGTATTTATTAGAAAGATATGCTGAGCCATTACCAGTTTTAATTGAAATTGGTTTTCCCATTACTGAAAAGGCTTCCAATAAATGGGAAATAACAGCATCTGCCTTTTCTGATGTAAAGGCAAATGCCCAGGAAAAATGAGAATAAGTATTAACAGAATGATGGATGTGTTTAAGCCATCTAAATTCAGGAAATTGAGTAACATCCATTTGCCATAATTGATTAGACCGGAGACTTCTTTGATTAACACCAGAGGGTAAAGGCGGCATTATTAAAGGCTGACAAGTGGGACAAGAGCGGACAATAGCTCTTGCTGTGTGCCATGTAATATGTCGCACTTCTAAAGATTGAGCATTACTATGATGCAAAGAATGTTTTAAATTGGCAGCTTGTAAGAAGCAATAATAGAGACATCAACTTCAGTATTTATAAGTTTGTTAAGAACAGTGCCTTCAGGAAAAATTACTGTGCCTTTAAAAGCAGCTGCCAGTAGATTAGCCTGGAAAGTCCCAGAGCCAACATCTCCGCAGGCTCTAATATAATGGTCTAAAGTAATTGCATTTTAATTCCTGTCAAAGTTTTTTTTTTACAATCAACATTAGCATTTTCACATGCAAGTGAAAGCAAGAGCACATCCTGTGCCTCTGTACAATTAACAGTTCTTTGATCAGCTGATTGTAAGTGAGCTAAAAAATAAGTATATGGTTCTTTAGGTCCTTGAAGAATTTTTGTAAAAAATTTTCTTATTTCCTCTTGTTCGTGTAATCTTTGCCATGCCACATAGCAAATGTCTCTAATTTGTGCTAGCAATTCATTAGTGTAATTACGTAATTAGTTAATAGCATCCTTCAAAAGTTTTAAGATTTTCATATTAACCTGAAAGTGAGGAACAACAATAGTACCTTTATCATTAGGAGTTCTAACTATTGGAAAAGCAAATGAACTAGGCATTATTGTGGAATTAAGAGAGCCTGGAGAATTTTTAGGGTTTGATTCAGTGTCATGCAAAACATTATACATATCAGGTCCTAATGGAAAATTAAATACTGTTTCCACTCAGGTATTTGGAAAAAGAGGACGTGGCTGCTTCAAAAGTGAAACAACCGTATAAAATGAAGTATTTTTTTTTTTGAGATCTTTAAAGTATGACAGTGGCACTTTAATAGGGATTGCATTAAAGTTATATATTGCTTTGAATAGTATGGACATTTTAACAATGTTGATTCTTCCCAGCCATGAGCATGGTATGTTTTTCTATTTGTTAACATTTTCAGCTGTTTCTTTTCTTAGTGTTTCATAGTTCTCTTTATAGAGATCTTTCACGTCTTTTGTTAGTTAAACTTCCAAATATTTCATCTTCTTTGGCACTACTGTGAACAGAATAGAGTCCTTGACTGTTTTTCCAGCTTGACAATTGTTGGTATATATAAAGGCTGCAGATTTATGAGTATTTTGTAACCTGAGATGCTGCTGTATTCCTCCATCACTTCTAAGAGTTTTGTAGTAGAATCCCTGGTGTTTTCCAGATATACAATCATATCATCTGTGAAAAGTGAAAGTTTAATCTCTTCTGACCCTAT
>NW_003852577.1:2999474-3002874 GCF_000181295.1 Otolemur garnettii
CCATGACAGTATTAATGTACACAGTTATGATTTAATTAAAAAAATAGAATTCATTTCTCAGTTTTTCAGCTAGTTCATTTTTAGTGCATAGAAATGCTATTGATTTTTGTATATTGATTTTGTACCCTATACCTTTACAGAATTCTTCAGTTATAAGAGTTTTTTCTTTTTCTTTTTTTCTTTCTTTCTTTCTTTTGTGTGTGTGTGTGTGTGTGTGTGTGGCATCTTCAGGTTTTACTATTCAGAAAATGATGTCTTCCACAAATGGGGACAATTTTACTTCCAACTTGGATGTATTTCTGTTGCCTAATTTCTCTAGTAGAATTTTCAGTACTATATTAAAAAAGAAACATTGGAGGAAGTGGCCGTCATTGTCTTGTTGCAGTTCTTAAATGAAAAACTTTCAGCTTTTCTCCATTCAGTGTGATGCTACATGTGAGTTTGCTTCTATGGGCTTTATTGTATCAACTATGGGCTTTATTGTATCAAGGTATGTTCCTTCCTTACCTAATTTGCTGACAGCTTTTTATCATGAATGGATACTGAATTCTATCTAGTGACATTTTTGCATCTATGGAGGTGATCATATGGTGTTTGTCCTTCATTATGATGATTCAAATGTATCACACTTATTGATTTGCATATACTCCAGCACCCTTGCATCCATGGGATAAATAACACTTGATAATGCTGTATAATCATTTTGATGTACTGTTGGATTTGTTTTGTCAGTATCTTATTGAGAATTACTGCATCTATGTTCATCAGTGATACTGACCTGTAGTCTCCTTTTTTTGTTGTGTTCTTGGTTGGTTAAAGAATCAGGTTAATGCTGAACTTGTAGATGATTTTGGAAGAATTATCTGCCCTTTGGAGGGGGACTAGTTTGAAAAACTATTTTTTTGGGGGGGAGTAGTTTGAATAGAATTGGTGTTGGTGCTTCTTTAAAAGTTTGGCAGAATTTAGTGGTGAAGCTATCCAGTCCTGGGCTATTTGCTCAGAAAATATTTTATTCCTGATTCAGTCTTATTACTCATCATTGGCCTGTTCAGCTATTCTCTTTTTTCTTGGTTCAGTCTTGGTAGATTATATGTGTCCAAGAATTTATCCATTTCCTCTAGGTTGTCCAATTTGTTTTCCTGTAGTTGTCTATCATAATCTTTAATGATCCTTTATATTTATGTGTTATGAACTGTAAGATCTCCTTTTTAATTTCTGCTTTTATTGATTTGGGTCTTATCTCTTTTTTCTTCATCTAAATAATCATTTGTCTATGTTGTTTACCTTTTCAAACAACAAACTTTTCATTTTGTTGATCTTTTGTATTCTTTTAATCTCAATTTCACTTACTTTTGCTCTGATATAGCCTATTTATTTCCTCCATTAATTTTAGTTTGGTTTGTTTTTGATTTTCTAGATTTTGAGGTGCATTATAAGGTCGTTTATTTAATTTTTCTACTTCTTTGGTATAGTAGTATCCAATGTACTCAACCCTATTATGAAACTAATTGTTAGCTCTCAAATGAAAGCTACAACCTTTGTGCTATAAACTTCCCTCTTAGTACAGCTTTTGCTGCATTCTCTGGTATGATGTTTCTATTTTTATTTATTTTTTATTTTATATTAATATAATGGTACAAATGACTAGATTCCATTGTTAGCATTTCTAAGGAAGAGTTCAAGTTGTAGTTGAGCCCTTCATCCAGGGGGTGTGCTGTATACTCACATTGTGCACATTAGGTGAGAGTTTACCCATCCCCCTCTTTCCTCTCCTTTCCCCTTTCTCTGCTTTCTTTCCTCCCCCACTTGAATATACTTTGTTTTTCTCTTGTATGGGTGTGTACTTATTCTTTTCTTTGTTTCATATTAGGATTCACTATATGGGGTGCTTTTCTATTCTTGTGATGGTTTACTAAGAAGGATGTGCTTGAGCTCCATCCAGGTTAATACAAAAGATATAGTCTCCATTGTTTTATGGCTAAACAATATTTCATGGTATACGTGTAGCACAGTATATTAATCCATCCATGGTATGATGGACACTTGGGTTGGTTCCATGTCTTGGCAACTGTGAATTGAGCCACAGTAAACATTCTAGTGCAAATGTCCTTGTGGTAAATTGATATATTTTTTTTCTTCTGGGTAGATACCGAGTAATGGGATTGTGAGATCAAATCACTTTTAAGCTCTTTGATTCTCCATACTTCTTTCCATAGAGGTTGTATTATTTTGCGATCCCATCAGCAGTGTTAAAGTGTTCACTTCTTTCCACATCCATGCCAACATCTGCAACTTTGGGATTTTGTGATGCGGGCTATTTCCATTGGGATTAGGTAATATCTCAGAGTGATTTCAATTTGCATTTCTTTGATGATTAGGGATGATGAGCATTTTTTTCTTTGTTTTTTGGCCATTTTCCTGTCTACTTCAGAGAAATTTCTATAAGTCTCTCGCATACATATAAATGCTCTTTTTTGTTGATTAATATATGTTTTTTAATTTCTTTCTTCATTTCTTAATTCATCCATTGGTCATTCAGGAGCATATGGCTTAATTTTCATA
Organism: Otolemur garnettii; assembly: GCF_000181295.1. Lineage (NCBI taxonomy): Eukaryota > Metazoa > Chordata > Mammalia > Primates > Galagidae > Otolemur > Otolemur garnettii. Next base: position 3,002,037 of record NW_003852577.1, read on the forward strand.
TATCTGTACAATTTCCAAAGTTTCTTTTGTTATTATTTCTACATGTAGTTTTATTTCATTATAGTCAGAAGATAATTGATATCAGATTTTTAAAAAATTGTTGACACTTGTCTTGTGAGCTAACACATGGTCTCTCCTGGAGAATGTTCCATATGCTGATTAGAAGAACATGTATCCTGTAGCTGTTGGATGAAATGTTCTGTATATCTCTAAGGTCTATTTAGTCTATAGTGCAATTAAATCTGATGTCTCTTTGTTGATTTTCTGCCTGGATCATCTTTTGTTTTTATTAAATGATAGCTGTGTACATTAATGCAAACATGGAGTACAGTGTAGTGTTTTCATATACAATTTGAAATCTTTTCATCAAACTAGTTAATATAGACTTCATGTCATTTACTTAGTTATTGTGTTAAGACATTTATACTCTAGTTTTAGAAAGATTCACTTATACCCTTATAAGACAGACCATAGAGGTGATCTTTCCAATCACCCTCCCTCCACCCATCCAACCTTCTCCCTTCTCCTCCCCCACTCCCTCCCCCACTCCCTCCCCATATTCTTGGGTTAGAATTAGGTTGTAGCTTTCATTTGAGAGCTAACAATTAGATTCATAATAGGGTTGAGTACATTAGATGCTTTTTCTTCCATTCTTGAGATACTTTGCTAAGAAGAATATGTTCCAGCTCCATCCGGGTAAACATGAAGGAGGGAAAGTCTCCATCTTTCTTTAGGGCTGCAAAGTATTCCATGGTGTACATATACCACCATTTATTGATCCATTCGTGGGTCAATGGGCACTTGGGCTTCTTCCATGACCTGGCTATTATGAATTGGG
>NW_003852577.1:3014223-3019121 GCF_000181295.1 Otolemur garnettii
AAAAAAAAAAGGAAAAGGAGGGCACCACTAAGAAAAATACTATTCTTTTGAATATGTACAAACAAACTCCTTTTATAAATGCAGTGGGGTTCCAGTTTAAGGGAATAGTTATGCTGCAATATACTTTCTAGACAGCAGGTGGCGGGCTGTGAGTTGTTCCCAGGTTAAAACCAAAAAAAAAAAGGGGGTCTTTGCTGACAGGTTGCACAGATTCTCCCTACAACAGTTCCCCTAAAGTGTAGGGCATCCTGGAGCAGCTTCAGATGCCGGATGGCTGGCCACCCACTCCTATCTTTCCTCCAAACTCAGCATACAAGTCCACTCTTCACCAGATTTTCCACTCAACTCCTACTTTCCTCTCAAACAGGAAATTGTTATGGTTCATGGGAAAAGGGCTGGGTGCATTTTACGTCTGTTGTCAGTCCGTTTTTGCTGGGGGGAGGGGCTGGTTACCACGGTGGTGCACACAAAAGGTGGCACGCACAAAAGACTTTTTGGTGTTTGTAGGAAGGGAACCGATTCCCCCTGTGGGTCACTGCGTCAGTGCAGCTCCACACAGACTTCCAAAATTACAGGATAGATAGGTTCCTGAGAGGAGTCCCTTCCCCTCAAATTTCTGTCTGATTGCCTGGATCCCTGACCCCCCAAACTGGGTCCAAATGGTTCCCTTTTATGGCTGCCAAGTTCCGCTCAGTAGTTCACGCCTCACCACTCTCTCCGTGAAACACCCAAACTCCCTGTGTATTGGGCACAGTAGTACTTCATGGGGAAGGGATTAGTTTCTGCCTCTTAGGGCACCAGCTGCGGACCTGGCACTGCTGGTCACAGGTGCCGCAGGTCGCAGCTGGTGCCATTTCAGCTGATGCTCTGAGTTTTTTCTGGCAGACACCATAGTTCTGGGCTACACTTCCAATCCAGCAATTCACCTCCTTGCTGCATGCCCTGTGCTGCTTGTCCGTGGCAGCACTCCAGGAGGGAAAGATCCAGCAACCCCCTCCCACCTGAAACCGTGAGGAGAGTTGACCCAGGAATGCATCTCCTCCACCATCTTGCTCTGCCTCCAGCTAAATCTTTTCAATGCTAAGAGTAGGTGGTAAGAGCATCAACTATTCTTGAATGAAATATCTTTCTCCTTTTCATCCAATATTTGCTTTATCACATATCTGGCTAATCTATTGTTGGGGCATATATACATTGTATTTACAATGATTATATTTTCTTGCTAAATTGATTCCCCTTAACATTATCATATGATAGCCTTCTTTGTCACTTTTTACAGTTTTTGATTTAGAGTCTATTTTATCTTATGTAAGTATGGCTGCTCCTATTTCCATTTGGTTTCTGTTTTATTAGAATATCTTTTTCCATCCCTTCACTTTCCTCTTATGTTTGTCTTTATGTATCAAGTGAGTTTCTTGTAGCAGCATATAGTCGAGCTTTTAAAAAAAAAAATCCATTCCGACAAGCCTATGTCTTCTAATTGGAAAGTTGGTCTGTTTCCATTCCAAGTTATTACTGGAGGTAAAAACTTACTCCTATCATTCTATTGTTTTCTAGTTGTATTGTATATCCTTTATTTCTTTCTTGAATTACTATCATTAAACTTTGCAGTTTAGTGTGTTTCTGTAGTGATGAAGTTTGATTCCTTTTTTGTTCTCATTTGTACATCTGCTCAATTGATGAGTTTTATACTTTTTCACATTTTCATGATGATAATCATTCTTTTGTTTCCAGATGTAGGACACCCTTAAATGGTCTAACGGTGATAAATTCCCTTAATTTTTACTTCTTTGGAAAATACTTTATTTCTTCATTTTTGGAGGATGGGTTTCTTGGGTATAATATTTTTGGCTAGCAGATTTTTTCTGTCAGCACTTTGATATATTATTTTATTCTCTCCTGGCCTATAAGGTTTCCTCTGCATCATCTACTGTTGGCCCAATAGGAATTCCCTTATATGTGACTTGACACTTTTGTCTTGCTTTTTAAGAATTCTTTGTCTTTGCCTTTGACTATTTGATTATTATATGCCTCAGAAAGGACCTTTTTGGTTTTCATCTATTAGGAAACTTTTGTGATTCCTGAATCTGGATGTCAATATGTTTCTCAAGCCATGGGATGTTCTTAGTTATTATTTTATTGGAGAGAATTATCTACACCTTTTCTCATTTCTTCTCCTTCTGAATTTCCCATGGGGCAAGTATTTGTTTGAGGAATAGTGTCCTGTAATTCCCATCAGCTTTCTTCTTTCTTTCTTTCTTTTCTATTACATTATAGTCGTGTACATTAATGCAATCATGGGGTACAATGTGCTAGTTTTATATACCATTAGAAATACTTTCATCAAACTGGTTAACATATCCTTCACTGCATTTTCTTAGTTATTGTGTTAAGACATTTATATTTTACACTTAGTAAATTTAACATGTACCCTTGTAAAATGTGCCATAGGTGTGGTCCCACCAGTTACCCTCCCTCCATCCATTCTCCCCAATCCCTCCTTCTCCTCTTCATTTTTTCTTATTCTTTTTTGTTTTTGTCTACCTAGGTTATTTTAAAGATTTGTCTAATGTTTAGAACTTTTTCTTGCTGCTTGGTATAGCCTGATTTTGAATCTCTTGATTAGATTTTAAAATTTCATTCCTTAAATTATACTGTGCCAACATTTATTTGGTTCTTTTTCAATGATATCTATATTTTTGTTGAATTTGTCATTCAGATTATGAATTATTTTCCTAATTTTGTAATATATTACTTATCTGTATTCCTTACAGTCATATTTTTAAATTCCTTCTCAGGCAATTTATAGTTTGTTTGTTGTTATTATTATTTGTTAAATCTTGGATCTGTTATAGGTAAAGTATTGTGGGTTTTTTGAGGTGTAATATTTCCTTGCATTTCATGTTCTTTTTGTGTCTCTATATTGATTTTGCACATCTGGTGGAACAGTTGCTTCCTCAAATTTTATGGATTATTTTTCATAGGGTAAGACTTTTTTCCTTCAATTTTGTCCTATAGTGTCAGCTTGGGTAGGGTACTTTGGCTTTGGTTCAGGTTGGGTGCAATTTTCATGTGATTTCTTCAGTCATAATTAACAGTATCAGTTTCTATACACATCAGTGTCCTAGACTGTGGGTGTTCATGGAAGCAGTGTTGTGGCTTTTTTGGGGGCCTCAGATACCATGTGAGCTGGTTCTCATGCTGTGGGGTCATATGCTTAGTGTGGTGTCACTACTAGTCATAAGGTGGCATTGTAGGAGACTGAGCACCAGGCTTATAGATGCAGTCATTGGCCCTTGAAGAAGGTGCTGAGAGTGAAACAATCTCCAGAATGGAGATGTTTTGCAGCCCAGAGACAAGCCCTCAAGCAGCTACATGTGTTAATGAGATAAGATTGGTAGCTCATTAGCAAAGAAGTGTTATATTTTGTAACATTTGTAGGGCAACAGGATGGAAGTTGAGCCTGGGTGGAAAGAGTATTTAGCAACCATTAAACATGTGATCTTAGCATGTGGGCCCCCACTTCTGTGGTTTGAGGGTTCAATAAAAGGCCAAGAGAGTGGTTTCTCAGGTCTCTTGAAAGAGAGACTGGAAGCCCACCTGTTGCACGCATGCACTTTCAATTTGTGTCCTGGCTGTATTTATTCATAGGGTGGTGGGGTGCCACAGCTGGCACTAACAAATGGCATAGTTGGCAGGATCTGACAAAATCTGGACCAGGTCAAGGACTGAAAGGGGAATTCATTTCAGTCCTTGGAGTTTGTGAAACCTTTGGCAAATGGCAAGAGGGAGTTTCAACTGAAGGGGGAGCCGCACTTGGGGTAAGTGCAAACTTTGGCCCCTTTCAGCCAAAGGGGAGCCACACTTGGAATAAGTGTGAAATTTGACCCCTTCTAGTCAAAGGAGGAACTGTGCTTGGGTTAAGTGCAACCCTTGATCTCTTTCAGCCAAACGGGGAGCTGCACTTGGGTTAAGTGCGACCTTTCGTCTCTTTAGTCAAAAGTGGAGCTGCGCTTTAGTTAAGTGTGACTTTTGGTCTCTTTAGTCAAAGGGGGAGCTGCACTTGGGTTAAGTGGGACTTTCAGCACCTTTTGGCAAACAGTAAGAAAGAAAAAAGCCAAAGGAGGAGTGCCACTCAAAGTAAGTGGGACCTTTGGCAAAGAGAACCAGAGGGGGAGCACTGTTCAAAGTAAGAAGGACCTTTTGGGAAACAGCAGCGTGTTTGTGGAATCAGTTTGTTCATCTCGGTGATGTGTCTGTGTTTGTCTGTCAAATTGTGCGAGCTCCTTCTGTAAATAAAGAAATTTCTACAAAGTAGTGAGACCTTTTGTCAAATGGTTAAAAAAAAAAGAAAAAGAAAAAGAAAAAAAGAAACCAGGGAGGCAAAGTGCCGCTCAGAATAAGTGGGACCTTTGGCAAACAACAAATAAAGAGTGTTTAATTTCATTAAGAGAACTTAACAGTAACTTAAAAGAAAGAGCCTGAGGCACAAATATAATTTAAAGAGTTTATTTGAGCCAAAGTAAGAACAACTGCCTAAAAGAATAAAAATTCAGATTAAATAGTCAGAAGACCGGTTGAATAACCTCACAGTTAAAATCACTAAATGCTGTAATTGTGGGAAGCTAGGGCATATGAGAAAAGAGGGTTGGAAAAGGAATAACAATTAGAATATCAATGGGAAAGGCTATCTCTCATTTAGTAATCAAAAGAACAAGGAGAATGTAAACCCCCAGGTGTATACCCCAGGGATAGAAAGGAATTCCATTGGGCAAATGAATGCCACTTTTGGCTTGATAGGTATGGAAAACCTTTGCAGCAGAAAAACTATCAGTTGGGCTCAACCTGGGGCCCATGGTCAAAAAATATGAGTATGGGGATTTAAACAACCTATTTCC
>NW_003852577.1:3019362-3029136 GCF_000181295.1 Otolemur garnettii
CTGGCCATTTTTTGGTTGCAGCCATCATTGTTGTTTGGCGGACCTGGGCAGGGGATTCGAACCCACCACCTTAGGTGTATGTGGCTGCCGCCTTAGCCGCTTGAGCCACAGGCGCTGAGCCAAACAACCTATTTCCTATTTAAAAAAATCCTGATATGTCTGAATGGGAACCTGGTAATGTATTAACCTAGTAACAAAGGGATCGAGGTTTTGCTTATATCATTACAGAACAACTTAGGCAGTGGCTGCCTATCCATGGGATGAAAAAAACCTCAACACGAGCAAGAAACCTTGCCAGTCTTAAGGATTTTCTAAGTAACATCTTATTACATGTCTGTAAATGTTGATTTACTAATTAATTGATAGAAAAACACATTTGTAAGTAATGTTGCTTGTTTATGTAATCTTTGCAATAGTTTGGCTTGGCATGTCAATCTTACGCTGAACATAGTTTGAGTTTGATGCAGTTTGAAAATAATAGGAGACTTAAAATATTCTATTATAAATTGGACATTAGGTATTAATGGCATGGCTCTACTAAGAAGTTAAAATTTATAGCATAACTGTCTTGAGTGCATTAAAGTTGTTTTTGGATTTATAGGATGTGTCAGCCTGTAGCTACAGACTAGAATATTAAAAGGATAATTAGAAAATGCTAAGACCAACTCTAGATCTGTATATTTGGCAAATTAGAGAAAAAAACTTCCTTATAAGATGCAAACTACCAAAATGCATTTCAAAGAGATCATTATTTTCATTTGCTGTGAAACCTGGATCAACCTCCTCTGAGGAACCTCTAACTGCCCCCCATGTCATCATCCAGTTTCAGCAGGAAGTAGTTTAGAGTGGTCAGCGTCCCTTTTCCCAGTGGCCGTTGGAGCTTATGTTCAGAAAGGAAGGATTGATACAGGGTTCTACCACATAGGGAGTCCCCCCATTCTGTAGGGCCGGGCGAGCTCAGCATGCACTCTCTGGGCTCTAACAAGGTTATGAATAAAGCAGTCAGTTTTATGGTGGTTAACATGTGTTACTAATTCCACTTCTCCATCAGATCATCAGCAGCCAGAGATCTGGTGACACAAGGTGAAACAGCAAACTTCTTGTTTTTGGCAATAATTACATTGACATCGGCAAAGGTGAGAGAATTCCATTTGTTCTGTAACTATATAGAAGCAATCCCCAGTCCTCTCACCGTTAAGAGTGTAATCTGTCACAAGAATTGAAATTATAAACATTGTCAACAGTGTGCCTAGTCCTTCTCCTTTCTCTTCTGTGAGGGCTACAGTAGGAGTGTGCCTACTCCTCTCTTCTCTTCTGATTTTGTTGGAATAACTTTGTTAATTATTTTGTGCTTTTTATTCTTCTACTTAGCAGGAAGGAGAGCTGCTAGATAAAAACAACAGGTGAAACAGATAACTTTGGGTCTCTCCCTTACCCCATACAAGAATATCTTAAATGAAAAAAGAGGGACATGTAGGAGACTGAGCGCCAGGCTTATAGAAGCAGCCAGCAGCTCTTGAAGAAGGCATGGAGAGCCAGACAATCTCCTAGCCAGCATGGAGATATTTTTCAGCCTGGAGACAAGCCCTCAAGCAGCTGCATGTGTTAATGAGATAAGATCCATAGCTAGTTAGCAAGCATTATACTTCGTAACAATCATAGGGCAATAGGATGGGTCTAGAGCCTGGGCGGAAAGAGCCCTTAGCAACCATTAAATATGTGATCTTACCACGTGGGCCCCTACTGCTGTGGTTTGAGGCTTCAATAAAAGGTCCAGAGAGGAGTTTCTTGGGGCTCTTGGGGAATAGATGGGAGGCCCACTTCTTGCAGGTATGTACCTTCAATCTGTGTCGCAGCTGTTCTTATTCATGCAGTGATGGAGTGCCACAGTGAGCACTGACATGGCATCACTGGCAAAGTGAGGCAGGCTAGTTCTTAGGTCCTGAGAAGTATATGGCATGTGGCAACTTTGCTAGTCGAAGTGTGGGGTCAAAGGTAGCAGTGTATGCCAGTCAGGCTGGCCTTCAGTGTTGATACAAGACAATCACTTGAGCTCAGGAGTTTGAGGTTGTAGTGACCTATGATGTACCCTCAAGCCTGGGCAACAGAACAAGAGTCTGGCTAAAAAAGAAAATACCTTAAACTACAATAGTGTACATTGACTTAGAAATGAGTATTTCTTAGATAAATATTTCTACTGTCATTAGATTCCTGTAGAAAGAATGCTTTCCTGAAATTGGAAATGACATGGCAATAACGTGATCTGAAAGTCAAAATTATCACTTTTATGAATTTCATGAGGGGTAAAACAATATAGAAACATTATATTGACATATAATCAATCTCTTTTTTCATAGAAAGGAACTTTAAAGATTAAAGTTGACAGAAAAACAGTTAATGCACATTCAGGATAAGCAAAGTCACATATAAGTTGTCTGATATTATGACTAGAAAACTGGGATAGTGTTTTAAAGACTCAATTGGTTCTTCAACCCCGTAGACCTATGCCACATAATTGTGTTAGCATTAGTATGAAGCTCTCCCTGTGGTTCAAAATTTATTTCTTATCTTAAATACCAAAGAACATCTGAGAGTTTAGAGCAAAAATGATGGTGGGCACATCCAAGGTGCTTCCCAGGACACTAACTTAAGCACAGAACCCCTGACTCAGAGAATCTGTAATCTATAAAACAGTGACCTCAGTCTCTAGGTTTCTTAGGAAGAGAAGATCTCTCTGGAATTCTGAGGATGCATGATAACTACTAGAACTTAATACATTCTAAACTCAAATGATCGGCTGAAAATCCATTTTCAGTGCTTTGATCTACAGTGCTACTTTCTGTGCTATGATCAAGTAGCTCTGATTTGAAATGACATGAAGCTTTTCCATTGCAATGGTTAAGCTACAAGTATGTCTCACTACCGTAGTGGTATATATATATCTTTCTGGATAAAGCATACCTTGAAAGAGTATGGTTTATACAAGGCAAAAATGAAATAAAAATCTAATTGAAAGGAAAAAAAATGAAGTAGATATAAGTAAATCAATATTTAGCTCCATATACCAGTAACATATGTGAGGTTGACATTGAATCCTTCTTTTATATATTGCCTTTTGTTTCCTGATAGCTGACAGTAGAAAACATTAATTTATAAAACACAAATCAAGATAAAGAACATTATACAGCATAGATATCAATCCTTGACAGTAGGTTACAAAACATAAAACATTTTTCTGACTCATAAACATGTTTTGCCGACTTACCATCCTTCTGGCCAGCTTCTCTTGATGTTTCTTTTCATGAGCTAGATAAAATGCTCTTATCATGATAATAATTTGTAGAGGTCATAATAGAACTGCCCATCTAACAAAACTTCAAGAGATCCATTTTTGGTTCAAAAAGAGAGGATTTTTGTCAATATGGACTAAGTCTAGAGCAGTGCTTTTTAACCAGGTAAATGTTACCCCCTTCCTCTACCACCTTCCTAGGGGATATCTGGCAGCATACAGAGGCATTGTTGGATGTCACAACCGCTGTCTGTGTTTATGGGATGTGGTGCTTCTTATGTCTAGTGAATAGTGGTCAGGAATTCTGCTAAATAACCTACAATTAATAGTTTTCTTCCTAACAACTCTGTAACAAAGAATTATCTGGCCTAAAATGTCAATAATGCTGAAATTAAGAAATTATGGTCTGGAGAAATAGTAATACAATAGGTGCTTAGAATGTATGAATCTGACTTTTATAGTGTATGACCAGCATTTGTAATTTGTCCCCATCAAAATAAATGGAAGGTTTTTGTTCATCTTTATAATGATTAGTAATAAGTTCACTATAGCTGCTAATGCATATTAGGCAGGAAGCAAGTGTGCTATCTGGTGTTTGTCACACCATCAGAAATTCCACAGCAGAGAACTGATAGATTGGTTTAGTGCCTCTTTAACTTGAGCATGCCAAAATAATAGTTGTCTGTAAAAGCTCGGTACACTTTAGAGTGCTACTTCCCCGAGATACTGATTCAGTGCATCTAGGGTCAAACCTGAGGTATTTTATTTTCTTGCATTTTTAGAAAAGTTTCAAGAAATGCTGAAGTTGCTGGTCAGCAGACTATATTGGCTTGGGTTATTTTCAAACAAACCTATTACCTAACATGTTTAGTTGGGGGCCTGAACTGTGGTCCTGGGAAACTAAGGTACAGAGAGTCCAGCCATTTGACTGATGAATAAGCTCAGTGAGCTACCCAACACTTGTATCACAGTATATGCTTTGTCTTCAGTTTTCCTCATTGTCATAATAAAAAAGAATGAGAGAAAAAGAAACACAGAGAGAGAATCCATCACCCTCTCATATACCTTATAGTTTTCTGATCCCTAACAGTTCTAACTTTGCCTTGACTTTTCTTCTATTTTACCAAAAGTAGACTGCAAAACTCTACTGTTACATTGCTATCCATGTCACCTCCTGGTTTTCTGTTTGATATTATGTTTTAGAAAATCACGATTAAATCACTGAAATTTTGTATGTGCTCAAATCAATATTCATTTGGCTACAGGAAAAACTCAGATAGAACTTCATGTGTAAGGAATTTGTGATTAAAGCACAATTAGAAATTTTATGGGAATTTCAAACTAAGGAATAGTGAAAGTTAGTACAAGAGGTGAAGTGCCCAGTTTCTTCTTTGTATACTTTATTTTCTACTCAATTAATAATAATTAGTATATAAACCTTCCACTTCCCCTTAAACACTACAGTCTTTTAGTTTCAAAATATATGGAAATTGACCAAATAGCCTATTTGGTATAGAATCAGAATATTCAGTGTTAAAATTATTCCTTAGAATAAATGCCTTAGTATAGATTCCAAAAAAAGAAAAACTTGGGGAGTTATGTTATACATTTCATACCTGGGGATATGTCTAATGGACATAGTGTTATGAACAATGTAAAGGATGTCAATCAGCAGAATTGTGACTATAATGAAACCAGGTCAGAAAGTAGGCCAGAAAAATAACACTGTTTCCTATAACATAAAAAATATATATAAGTTCATCCTCCTCCCAAGAAGAAATAAAATATTTTAAGACCACAAATGACTTAACTCATCTCCATTAAGAATTCTACTTAAATGGATAATTTAATTTAATGGATTTCCTAGTTTAGGCTAAAAGAAATAATATAACATTAATGGAAAGTTTTCAAATAGTAAATTTGTATTCATCATTTGATACATACAGTTAATGACAAAGGCATTCATCTAGAAATTTAAGTATAGTAAGAAATATAGCCAAACCACTGAGCAAGAGGCAAGCCTTGCCCTCATGTAGATGGGGTGTTGGGCAGTACTCCTGGGTAACAGAAGCTAATGCATCATAGCTTTACAGCAGCTAGATCAGAGTATTGTTTGCGGAAGCTTAGGAGAGGGAGAAAGAACCACTATTTGGGCCAGCAAATTCATGATCTGGCTCTATACCCTCACTGGAACTTTGATGGGTTGATATGCTTCCTGTGGGCAAAGGTGGACTTTTATCCATCACATCCTCCTTCCACCATTGGCTTCTTTAGACATAGGTACCAGTCCTCTAGGAAATGCTGCCTCCAAGTCTAGAGCTTCTCCTTTCAGGCTCTGAGTTACGTGAGTGTGGGCAACTGTCCTTAGCTCAATGGCATGAGGATAGAAAATCAGTAGGAAAAAGAACAAAATGCCTCTGGATGAAGTGAGGCTGGGGAACAATAGTTCCTGACTCCCACAGCCATCTAACCCTAAGGTTTGGCTCACCACACCCACTTTCTCAGAAAGTCAGCAAATAGAGGAAATCTGCTGCCTCAATGTCAAGTCTCACTCATGGGATGAGCATGTCTCAGATGCTCACTCCTTAATGAAAGTTTTATTTTTAACTCAGAGAGGGGGTTATTTATGAACTATTATCCATATTTAATAGGCTATTAACTGTTATCTAGGATTGAACTCTTAATAAATGTATTATCTCATCAATTAATGACTGCACTTGCTTGCTTCTCATCATAATGTGTATGTAGACATGTAGACAAATCAGCAGTCTGGCCTCTTTTTGAATTTCCTTTAAATTTTATATATGGGAGGAACCATCAAGAATACACATACATTTTTTTTAATTGAATGGTAACTATGTACATTAATGCACTTCTGGGGTACAGTGTGGGGTTTTCACATGCAATCTGAAATACTTCCGTCAAACTGGTCAACACAGCCTTCATGTCATTTTCTCAGTTATTGTTTTAAAACATTCACATTCTACTCTTAGAAAGATTCACTTGTACCCCTATAAGATAAACCTCAGAAGTGATCCCTCCAAAACCCCTCCCTCCACCCATTCCCCCCTCCCTTCTCCCTCCCCCCTCCCCATATTCTTAGGCTATTTGGTTGTAGCTTTCATATAAAAGGTATAATACACATACATTGTTAAGAGAACGGAGTGTCATTTGCAACAATTATACTATTAAAGCCCAATCTAGGAAAAACTGGGATTTGAATTATTGCTTACTGTGGACCATACTTTTGAGGAATATTATTTTAATAAAGAGAGACACATTTGGCTGTGTTGACCTGAAATTCACAGGTCATTTTGAGATGATTTTTCTAACAGTACAAGATATCTTTATGTGTTGAAAAGAATTCAAACTTACCCTTCCACAAATGCTCAAACCAGAAAGTTCATGGAAAAAAAAATAGCAATACCCACAGACACAAAACGACACCCCATAGGGATGAAAATTTTATCTGAAAACATTATGTCTGTAAATATGAGAGCCATATACAGAAAGATAAGCAGAACTCTAAATACTTTACAATAAATAAAGAAATAAAGAGTGAGAATAAAGATAAAGGATTTTTTGCCTTTATGATTAAACTATATTTAGGCCAATGATCAGATACCAAAATGTCATTTAGCATTAAACTGTGCAGTAGCAAGAAAAAACCATATTACCTTAAAATCACAGAAGAATTGTTCAATTTTTGCCAACAGAAACAGCAGTTGTTAGCAAATCAAAGTTCCAGCAAACCACTTCCAAATATGCTATCATACTCTACTGTTTATAGTAGACACATCAGTTTAACACTCCAAGATAGAACAGGAAATTTGAATTAAAATTTCATATGCCTGTTTGTAAACCCTTCTTAAGATTTGAGAATTTCAGGAGGATTTTATACCAATTTCTCATAATAAAGAAAACCTCATTAATCTGGATAATTCTTAAGAATTTAGTAATAAGAAACAAATGAAAGCCTGACTAACATAAGCCCTTAAAAAACCACTTTGACCTTTAAGATCTTTTTGTCAGTGAGATTTTCAACAAATATGAGACCAAATTCATGGGTGCTTGTGAGCCCAGTCATGGACACATGAGAAGGAACTCACTTACATTATTGAACTTTAAAGTGCTTCCTGAGCCTTTCTCGTACACAGTCTAAACACATTCCTCATAAATTTCTTATACTCTTTGCATAATCTGTAAAGATGAATCAGTCTTCAAAGTACTTTTTTATAATTGCAACTGAGACTCAGTGTCCAAAGCTCGGTGATTAGGGTGCCAGCTATATACACAGGGGCTGGCGGGTTCAAACCCGGCCTGGGCCTGCTAAACAAGGACAACTACAAGAAAAAAATAGCCGGGCATTGTGGCAGGTGCCTGTAGTCCCAGCTACTTGGGAGGCTGAGGCAAGAGAAAAAAATTGCTTAAGCCCAAGAGTTTGAGGTTGCTATGAGCTGTGACACCACAGCACTCTACTGAGGGTGACATAGTGAGACTCTTGTCTCAAAAAAAAAAAAAAAATATTTGCTGGTGTAAATTTACCTTGACTTCCACAGAAAGCAAGGCAAATGTTAAAAAGAAAAGAATAATATAATTGCAACTGAAATTAAAATATTATAAATTCAAAAGAATTTAAATTCAAAATATAAACTCAAAATATAAATTCAAAATATAAAATTCAAAATATAAATTCAAAAGAATTTATATTAAATTATAAATTCAAAAGAAATTAAAATATTATAAATTCAAACATTTATTCTGTAAATGTTTGTAATGTAAACATGTAAAAATGTAAATGTAATATATATATTTACTCTGTAAATCTGTATCATAGTATGAAATCTTACTCTGATGTAGAGAAGAAGCTTGAGTAAAATGTTTCTAGAATTAAGGAGTGAGTGATTCCAGGTGAATAATTTTTTTAATAAAATACTTACAGAATTTGAACATGCATGCTTTGTTAATTTTGTTTTAACAGGCAGGGAAAAAAAAACATTAATATGTGGCTATTAGTCTTATGCAAACGCCATTTCTTTGCAAGTCTTAAAGCCCTGCTTAAAACAAAATTCCAAGATAAATGAGATTACCTTAAATGGGGTACATGGACCATTTGGCAACATATTGGCAGTGGAAATGCTTTTTGCTTTGTTGTTTTCAAATCCTTTCTCACTAATAATACTGAAATTAAATGTTCTATTTGTTTAATATATGTCCTTTTCTAGACATGCTCAAATGCATAAGATGACACAATTAACTACATGATTTTCTTCATCTTTCCACTGAAAAAAAGAAGTAAAAATAAAATTCATCACAGATTTCCTCTAACATACTTTAGGAATCGATAACACAAAGGCCTTCATCAATGTAATTGCAATAACAAATTCTCTAAAAGTATATTTAAAAATGCTTTTTAGTAATAACTAAAATTTTCACTTTCCTGTCTAGAATATATGTGAATAAAATACTAAAGTTTGGATGATTTTCAAAGCACATATTACTGTTATTATATTTCATACATATGTTATTTTAGTTGTCTTATGAGTCTGTCTATTTACAACACCCAGTAAATAGACATCATACCTAGAACTATCACCACTTTACATTTGAATCACCTACAGTTTAAAGAGGTTTTAAACTTGACTTGCTGAGTTTCATGTGAAATTCAAATGCCAAAGCCAAGATCAGTTCCAGCTCTAACTCCAAATTGAAGATTATCACCCTGGGCTGAAACACCAACATTTCTCAGACGAACTATTAAAAATGCCTCCTAGATCTATGCAACGAGGTTTTGTTATTTAAATACAAAACAAAAGTAAACCCATTTTATTTTGTTTGGACTAGGGGAAGAGGAAAGAAATGGTTCCCTTTCTCCATCTGTCTAAATTTTGTCCTATCCCTGGGCAGCTCTGTTAAAGAACTGTACAGCTAATATTCAAACATACAATTCAAGTAAGTAGCAGAATGAACTATTCATTGATGATCCATGTTGAAAAAAGTTCTAGAAAATGGAAATTCAGGATCATTTGAAGAACGGTTGGTATTCCCTAATTTCCCCTTTGGTAGCACTCTCACTCTTTGTCCAACATTGGCAAAGCTGAGGAATGGTTATGGAACTGGGCAAGAGAGAGGCAGAAGAAAAATCTCCTGAATATTTTTGCAGTTCAGCTGCAAGTGATTTTAAGAATGAATTGTTTCATTATAATCAGTCCATGGTAAAATGCTTTTAGAACAGTGCGACAGGAATTACTTCAGGTAAGAATACTCAGAAACAAATCAACATTAATAAATTCCTAATGAACATGAAGAGACCTTTAGTTAGCTAATATTTTCACCTTTTTTCTAAATCTCATGTGCTCATAGCAAAATCTACAAAACTGAGAGCAGGAGGATATCCCTAAAAAATGAGAAAAGACTAGTATTTAAGAGTAAGTAGCGTTCTGCATTCATCTGTTAAGAAAGAAACTTCTTCTTTTTTTTTTTTT
>NW_003852577.1:3039577-3059228 GCF_000181295.1 Otolemur garnettii
GAACTGTAGTGGCTAGATCAGTCCTAGTTCAGCACCCTGGAGCAGCCAGAGGGTAGGGGAATGGCAGCAGTAGCGCAGGGTACACGAGCGACCAGATCCGTCCTAGTTCAGCCCCACCAGAGTAGCTGGGGGGAAGCAGGGGACTACTTCACCATCACCTGTTGGATGTTTGCGGTGCTAGCAAGCCGATCTGTGCCCTCCTAGTGCGGGAGCCTGGAGCAAGGGACTCCTCCACCTCTGTCCAAGGGACGTATGTGGCTCTAGCAAATAGTTCTGGGCCCTCCAAGAGTGGTAGACCCCTCCACCACCACCTGCAGGGCGAGCGTGGCTCTAGCAAGCAGTTCTAGGTCCACCCAGCTTGGGAGCCTGGAGCCGGGAACACCGCCCCTGGCCCCCGTGGGGTGTGTGTGTCTCTCGCAAGCTGTTTTGGGTCTACCTGGATTGGAGGATTTCTCCGCCTCTGCCTGTGGGACGCCTGCAGCATGCCTGCGGCCCTAGCGAGCGGTACTGGGCCTGACCAGAGCAGCAGGAGCCTGCTGCTCGTGAGGCATGCGACTCTAGCAAGCAGTTTTGGGGCCCGCCCAGCTCCCTGAGGGCTAAGGGACCCACTCAGCAACTGGGTTAGTCTGGGAAGGTTAATACCTCCTTCCCTACCTTACACCCAGTCACTCGTGGTCCCCCAGGTCTGAGACCCTATTCACTCCAGTGGGCCACTGCTCCCGGGGTTTACCTGGCAAAATCAGCCAGAAATCTGAGTTCAGCAGGGGGACCTTGCGTGTTTAAATTAGGCTTCTGTCCGGTTAGATTTCTCTCCAAACCTTGGAGTCAGTGGGTGGGGACTACTCAGAGTTCAATGTTGCAGGTGGGGAATATATACAGTTTTATATAGTTCAAACCTTCCCTCAACCATACACCTGGTGTGCCCCTTTGAATAGTCCTTGGGTGGTCTACCAGGTTGGAGGGGTCCAAATCAGTTGTCCCAGTCAGCACCCATTTCAGGTGGAAGAGTTCAAATGTCTCTGGGAGCTAGATAAGAGGGGTCTGCTTGCAGTTCAGATATAACTTGTTCCAGTGCTCCACGAGGGCAAAGGGACCCACCTGACAAATGGGTTAGTTTGGGAAGGTTAATACCTCCTTCCCCACCTTGCACCCAGTCACTCATAATCCCCCAGGTCTGTGGCCCTATTTACTCCTGTAGGCCACTGCTCCCGGGGTTTACCTGGCAAAATCAGCCAGAAATCTGAGTTCAGCAGGGGGCCTTGCATGTTTAAATTAGGCTTCTGTCCGGCTAGATTTCTCTGTAAATCAGAGGTTGCATTTGGCTTTAAACTCAGGTGTCAATTCTAGCCTCTGCCCACCCACTGCCTTTGTCTCAGCTGCATTAGCCCCCTGAGGGCTGGTGCTCCACCCAAGAAAGTTAAGTGCGCCCTGCCTGTGGCTGCTGTCCGGGATGGCGTGCTGCTCGGGATGCCACTGTTTCTGCACTGGTGTCCCCTGAGCTGACTCTCCTCTCCTCACACCCGCACCACAGTCAGCACAGAACAGCACCAGCCCTCTCCCCCTCCACTTCTCTCAAGGAGATGTCCAAGAATCAGGACTCCATAGGTAATAAACCTCCAGATCTCGGAGTGGGTGGGTTGGGACTCCTCGGAGTTCAATGTTGCAGGTGGGGAATATATACAGATTTATACAGTTTTACAGTTTTATGTCTGGCCAGAGGGTGCCGTGGCACGCCAGCAGGGGTAGGATGTCCAGTTTTTAGGGAGTCTCTCCCGTGGAATAGAGTGGAAGTTTGAACTCTGCATGGAGTAAATTGTGAGCCCTTGTTGTGGGGGAGGGGACTCCTGTCCGCTTGGTGGTGGATTTTGTACCTTTTGGTTGTATTTTTGGGGTCGCAGTTCGCCTCAGGAAGGTTGAAGTGCACTCTTCAATCTTCTCTCTTGTCTCTGCTCCAAACCATCAGCTAATTTGTTAAGTTTCTGTCCTTTCAGCCTCTTTCTGGACGGGAGCTTCTGTAAAAAGCTGGCTGCAGTCCGCCATCTTGGCTCTGCCCCTCAGGAAAGAAACTTCTAATAAAATTTCTCTCTTTTATAGACCTTTTTCAAATTTTCAAGCTAATAGAACATTTACTTCTGAAAAGATGGAAAATTTTTTTTCAACTTAGTATTTGTCTGAAAATTCAACTAAAGTAAATATTGTGTACCCACCCTCCTATGCTTTCTGATATCTTTCCATAGTTTTCTTTTTTCCTTTTTGCCTTAACATAAGCCCTGGTGTCCCAAAGAGATCCATCAAAGGCTCCCTACTTGCGAACTTCCAACTGACTTACTCATCTGACTTGTCATGGCCAAATGGCCAACATCTTCATTCCCATCAAGTTTGATGTGTCCTTCTGATGTACTTTAATGACAAACAAATGCAAAAATATATCATTAGATGTTTGCTACTTGAAACAGTGATATGACTAATTTACTTAAACAGCAAGAATTCCCTGAACCTAAAGAAAATAAGATACATAACTTGGCTCCCTGGAAGATCTCTCTTTTTAGAGAGACTAGTAGAATCATTGACCAGAAAACTCTTTTTCTCATAGACACTTTCAACAGTGAATTTGCATATTTCTCTCTTCTTAATCTGTGCTTCTGTGTGTATTTGTGGGTATAATGTAAAAGGATATATAAAAAATGCTTAAAGGATACATATACAGGCATATCTCAAAGATATTGTAGGTTCAGTTCCAGAGCACTGTGATAAAGTAAATATTGCATTAAGAGAGTCACACAAAATTTCTACTTAACTATGCATACAAAAGTTATGTTTAAACAATATAGCAGTTTATAAAGAGCACAATAGGATTATGTTTAAGGAAATAATGTATATACTTTAAAGAACTTTAGAGGCTGGGCACCCTGCCCCATGCCTATAATCCTAGCACTCTGGCAGGCCAAGACGGGTGTATTGCTTGAGCTCAGTAGTTTGACACCAGTCTGAGCAAGAGTGAGATCCTTTCGCTACTAAAAATAGAAAAACTAGGTCAATGTGGTAGCACACTCTTTTAGTTCCCAGCTACCCAGGGAGGCTGAGGCAAGAGAATTGCTTGAACCCAGGAGTTTGAGGTTGCTGTGACTTATGATACCACAGCACTTTAGCCTGGGGCAACAAAGTGAGACTCTGTCTCAAAAAAAAGAAAAAAATACTTATTGCTAAAAAATGCTAAGGATATTTTTCTTTATACCATAATTCAAAAGACAAAGAATATTACACATAGAAGCTTACCATGATAAGACATTAGAAACAGCTAGCAAAACTCTGTATCTCAATACCCCCAACAATGATCATCCCAAATCTCAATCTCTTTGTAAGTTGTGTGAGTATGAATGCAGGTATGGTTGGATATATAGAAGATATATACATGTATTAATTGATTTATATCTTACCTTACACTGGTGACTCCACTCGAGCCCTCTGATTTTAATTCACAAAAGGGATACTAAAAGATCAAGAAGTTATACAATGAGACATCATATGCCTTCCTGTTTTAGTTCATATTAGTTATAGTTATTCTTCAACTCATATATTGACCCTTAAAAGTTTCACATGTAAGCCAGGCATTTGGAATCTACTATGTCATATTCCCTAGAAATGATGTTTCATATGTTTGTTCTAAGTATTTTATACCTCTCCAAAAAGTTAATGACTCAAGATTTAAAACTGTTTCTTAATAATGAATCTCAACCAATGTATGAAAGGTTTTTATGGTGAAATTTATTTTAAATCTCACTTCAGCTCATAGGAACCTATAACTCTTCTTCCATCCAATTTTTTGTTTCTTAAGTCTCTCTACCGTCTCTTTTCTTTTGCCCACCATGGTTGTCTTGTCTATCCCCCAGATAGGATCAAGTAGCTGTAGGCCTAAGTTAGTGCTCTCTCCAATATAATGTTGCTTTTGAGTTTGGGGCAACAGTTTTCATGGTGCCAGAGATCTGGGAGATGTGGGACACCTCCAGGCTCTATTGACTACGTTAACTATGTTAAATTTTGCTGAATTCTCACCTATACTCTGTCTCCTGCTACCTTCTTCTTGCTTCAAATAGGATTATCTCCTCCCTTCACTCTATCTAGTAAAGCAGTGGTTCTCGACCTTCCTAATACCATGACCCTTTAATACCATTCCTCATGTTGTGGTGACTCCCAACCATAAAAATTTTCATACACTTGCATTTGTATGGGGTATATGTGATGATTTTAGGTGACCCCTGTGAAAGGGTCGTTTGACTCCCAAAGAGATCGTGACCCACAGGTTGAGAATCTCTGTAGTAAAGTTTCACACACAGGAATTCTGAAAATTTCCTAAGGATTTTGGTGATTACTCAGGGTGTCAAACACATGTTAAGATCCATAAAAGATAGCAAGGCAGTTATCCATTCCTTCTAAGTCACATCTACCTAGATTATTATGTTGTTTGACATATTATTATTTACCTGGATGTCAGGGCTGTAAAGCTTTCCTAAATTAATCATTGAAGGCTCAGGAAGTTTAAAACAAAGTACTAGTATATATTGCTACTCTTTTTTTTTGCAGTTTTTTGGCCAGGGCTGAGTTTGAACCTACCACCTCCAGTACATGGGGCTCCTTAAGCCACAGGCACTGCCCCATAGCATATTTTAATAAGGGAAAAAAGATGCTGGAAGTATCATAAATTTTATATTAAGTCTTTATGTAAAGTATTAGGATGTCTGGTATTAGATGTTTATTATTCAGAAGGAAAGACATCTTGGAACAGATTAAATTTACTAATAGGTGTATATTTTATCTAGCTGTGAACTTATATATGTATGTTTATTAAGAACAAACTCCTTCCATATCTGACTTATTTCATTTTCTATGCTTACCTTCTCCTGACCTACTAAATTTTTAGAGAGCTGCCACATTAATTGCCTCAGATTTGTTTATATATTCTAAGAGTATTAGGTAAACATCTCTATTGTTTTCTAAGAAACTAATCTTGTCTTCAGAACCTACATTTAAATGCTAATGATCATTTAGTGTCTTTTAGAGATGTTATTTTCTCAGAGATCTTTGTTCATTTGGAGGACTCATGAATTATTAGTTTTATAGTACCATTTGAGTAGCAGACAGTAGTAAGGAATTTTTATTTATCTATACTTTGAGCAAATTTAGTGTTTAGTCTTGGTGGAATGATTTCCATAGTACAAATATAGCATTTGTAGTACACTTTCATTATTTTGTAGACATTTATACCTGGCAGTAATCTGGTTATACTTTTTCCTCACTTATTTTCATAATTTAAACTCCCAACTGCTTTTCATGTCTTCTTTCCTAGAGAAATATAAAAAGGATTTTATGTGGGACAATAGTAATTTTTTATATGTACCTATGTAGGTTTTATAAATTATAGCAGTTAATATACAAGGTGACTTTTTAATGTAATTTCTGTTTTTTACTATAAAATTCAATTCAAAATATACTTAATGTCTCACTCTTTTGTTATGAGATCTGGAGAAGGATTTCCATGCACTTAGTTCTCTTCTTTTTTCTTTGTGTATTTTCATAAATATATATGTAGTCAAAGCATTTATCTTAAAAGTAATAAAATTTAAGAGTTAGAAGAATAGCCTTGACCATCATATCCTTAGACTCACTGTAGTGCTTGGTTGGAAGGAGTAGTCTACTGTTGGTTCTGGTATCTTGTGTAATAGAAATAAGGGGATAGTTTGTGAGAAAATGTTTCCATGGCTGATCTGAGAATTTAGTATGGAATTGAACCATGTCTGACACAGTCATCAAGCTCTACAGCAAGTGGAAATCCTTGCAGCATAAAGGACCAAAACATAGACTTTGACATTTGGTGGCCAGCCCTACTTGTTGCTTAGTATTTGCAGCACCACCTAGTGGGTGCTGAGTGGTCACATTTCCACTGGAATTTATTTATGTATTTATTAAAAAGTTTTTTTTTTTTTGAGACAGAGTTCCACTATGTTGCCCTCAGTAGAGTGCTGTAGAATCACAGCTCACAGCAACCTCAAACTCTTGGGCTTAAGCCTTGCTTCAGACTTCCAAATAGCTGGGACTACAAGGAGCCTGCTACAACGCCGAGCTATTTTTTATTGCAGTTGTCATTGTTGTTTTAGCTGGCCTGGGCTGGGTTCGAACCCGCCATCCTCGGTGCATGTGGCTGGCGCTGTAACCACTGTGCTATGGGCACTGAGCCTGGAATTGTATTTAAATGTCAATTCCTGTCAAGATAGACAATTTTAAGTTTTATTTGAAATAGGAATAGTATAAACTTAGTTCATCATTAAAATATTGAAACTAGAGAAAGTACTTCACAGAAGTGCTTCATTCTATAGTATTTGTCACTATTCTGTTTTTACCTCCCCTTTTATGAACATACTGTTTTTGAAAAAGGAACCATTTCCTATACCTTCCTTCTGCTCACCACACACATGCCATTGAAGCAGTGACCTATCATATATTCTTTTACTGTGGCACAAGAACTATTTTGTTGGATGTTATGGTTGTCACGTCATCGTAGCTTTTCACAGTGTTAAGGGATGCATCTATGACATCCTTTCTTGAATCTGTTTATACTTTTTAATTGAGTATCTAAAATTACGTGAATGGGGTGGTTTAATGGCTCAGATGGAACACTAAATTGTCATCCATCCGAGTTTTCTTTAGGCATATACTTTTTCTCCTAATGATTAGTCTGGTTGTACATGTGAGATCAGAAGTTTCAATACATATTCTGTTAGATTTCTTCCAATAATGACTACTTTAGCAGGTTGGGTAGGTTTTAGTTTGTTTTTCAATTTGATTGTGAGTAGAAATAAACCTCATTTGTAGGAGGGGCCTCTACATTTAACCAAATTTTTGAGATGTCTTTTTCATGTGTGTATGGGGAGGTACTGATTTAATATAATTAGAGATGATTAGAGCATTTATGAAGACAGTTAATTTTCTGAAAAATATAGTGAACATTTTGTGTAATCTTTCATGTGCAGTTTATGGAAAGTTTTCTGTAGATAAGGGAAATGATGCGAAAAAGTGTGTAGCCTTATTCTGAATATCTTTTAAAGCTGTGGTTGTGTTTTTAGTTTTAGAGCAATGATAATGAGGAATACCTATAAGTTGCTAAACTACTAGCAAAAATGTTTGGAGCAAAGAATTCAGAATTGGCTTCTCCAAACAAACCATTTTGGCAGTGCTATCTGGGCAGGTATGTGATTTGAATTTCTTTTTTGAAAGTAAAATATGTTTATATCCATTTACTGTTCTTTAAACCATCATTCACATTTAAGATGTTTTCACTGAAATTATAAAAAAGAAAGGTTTTTTATGTATTGAAAGTTTTGAATGTTGATAATGATTAGCTATATTTGCAATTGCCCTTGTTTCTTTTATTATCCTCAATGATTTTTTTCTTTTCTTTTTTTTTGGGCCAGGGCTGGATTTGAACCTGCCACCTCTGGCATATGGGGCTGGCGCCCTACCCTTTTGAGCCACAGGCACCTCCCTATCCTCAATCATTTTAAAAGATGATACATTTTAAAAGCTACCTCACATAGTATTATAACTATGAAATTAAAATGTATTATTTCAAAGTAGTGACTAATTCCACCTGAAAATACTTCTTATAGCCTCTCCATAAAATGTTATGATGAGACTATTTGGAAATAGTAAAGGATAAGAGTATTCACAGAATGAATAAAGAAATGACTTATGCTCACTTTAGCAGCACATATAATAAAATTGGAATGATAGAGAAGATTAGCATGGCCCCTGTGCAAGGATGACATGCAAATTTGTGAAGCTTTCCATATTTTTGGTGGATTAAAAAAAAAGAAATGACCACATATGTTTCTCTTCTAAACCTCTTTTCTTTATTTCTCAGTTAAAGGAAATGACCTGGGTTCTTTGCGTGCTTTAAATGATGAGCAAAATTCTTCAGATGGTTCTGGAATTTTGAGTGTGTTTGAGTATATTACTTGTCTCTGAGAGGGATTCATTTCTTTACCTTTTCTAAAGGGAACACTGACCTAGAAAATATTAAAAGCTGTAGTGATTCCTTGCCTGAAATCTGCTTCAATTCTGAGAGTGAAGGAGGAAAGACTGAGTACCTGGATTCAAAACACTCAGAAGACTATATGGGACCATGGGATAAATTTTATAGCTTATATGGGTGAGGGGGTGTATTTCATAGAGCAAATGCTTTTTCTCTAATAGGAGACCTGTTTGGTGTTGATTTTGAAGATTTTTTTTCTCTTATAATGCTGAATTTTGTCTCTTATGGTGTTGGATGATGGAAGATTTGGGAACCTTTTCATTTCACAGAATTAGGACATGAAAATATTAAATAGAAACTCTTGGTTTTACTTTAATGTTTTGACATTTTAAAAGAATTTTTAAATTACTATTTTGTGCAAAACACACTTAGCATCTGTATTTAGCCATTTCTTAAACAGTGGTATTTAAACAACCTGCCCTCTAGGCCAGGGAAGGTTGTCTGGACAAAGAGGGCAGATTGTCTAAACGTTACACAGCAATATTAGTTTGTAAAAACAATATAAACTGATGTGTGTGTGCGTAGTTGTAAGCACTAATCTTGCTATAAAAGTCCTCTTATGATCACCTTCACTGTGGTATTAACAGTTATTTCAGCTGTTAAGATTGGACAACCACCTCAATGGGCTGGCTTCTTAAGTAGAACACCAGCTCACCATTAGGGCAACAAGCCACCCCTACAGGAAAACCTTAAAGGGTCTGGCATATGCATATTATCACTGCTTAAAATGTACTATTTCTAAGGATATTAACAGATAGAATGAGGTCCTTAAATTGTGAGTTTGCCAAATTTCATTTGCAAAAAGTTTTATTATGAAAGATGGAACACATTCTCTATTTCATTAGCAAAGGCTAAGAATTGTGTTTAGAAATGTGTACATTTGGGTCCTGTGACTTCCCTGTTTTTCCCATGGTGTACCAGTGAGAGAGATGAAAGATTCCTGAATCTCTTCATGACATGGTTTGTTATTTTAAGCCACAGTTAATCTAAGAAAAGAAAAAACATGCATGAATTTTATATACAAATCATAAAGTCATATATAGAACTCAGTATAGATCACATTTCTAAATCCTTGATTCCACAAGATCTGCAATGTCATGCAATTTTATCAATCCCATGAAACACACATGCTGTATATGCTCTTGGTATCTTAGTTCCAGAAATGGGAAATGGAGGAAAACTTCTTTGAACATTCAATAAAACTTAAGTTTGGCTCACGTACAAGATATTTTTAAGGTTGTCTACTTACTCCAAAGGATTTGAAAAGTGAAACAAAATCCATCTCAACCCAGTTTTATGTCATTATAGAAACTCATTTCTTTCTTTCTTTCTTTCTTTTTTTTTTTTAAGACAGAGTCTTATTTTGTCATCCTTGGTAGAGTGCTGTGGCATCACAGCTTACAGCAACCTCAAACTCTTGGGGTAAGTGATTTTCTTGCCTCAGCCTCCCAAGTAGCTGGGACTACAGATACCCACCCCAATGCCTGTTTTTTTTTTTTTTTCCAGAGATGAGGTTTCTTTCTGCTTCAGGCTGGTTTTAAACTCCCGAGCTCAGGCAATCCACCCACCTCAGCCTCCCAGAGTGCTAGGATTACAGGTGTGAGCTACTGTCCATCACTTTTACTGTGTACTGGGATGGAAATCCCAAAGCTTTCAGACTATTGCCTCATGTTCCAGAGATGTGGCCCAGGCACATCTTTGCATGTGAACCAGGGTGGTCCAAGGCAGAGCCAGATGTCTGGGAGTCCCTCCTTCCAGCAAGACCCAGACCTGCTTATCTGTAGGCAGGCCTGACTTTGCTGGGGCCATTGAGGCTGTGAAGGAGCTCAGGGAAGTACGGTGGTAGGTCTCAGTCTCAGGTCTTGTGACTTGGGTACAACTTTCCCTCAAAGGGAGTGAACTTTACTCAAGATCCTCTTAGCAGTTTCCTTTCCTGCTGCCTTTCAGAATAATGTTTTTTCCCTTAAGTTACTTGTTATTTTTAATTTCTCCAAATTAAGCTTAAGTCAAACTTTCACCCAATTCCTGGCCAAGAACAAAGTTACTGCTACTTGGACCTATATTGCTAGTTGTTACCCAGTCCCCAAGGGACTCTGGGAGTTCCCTGGGAGAGTATAGGAAGGTTAATTAGTGCTCCACCCACATTAGCACAGGGAAACCTTTCCATATATTGGCCCCTGAAATCTCCATCTAGCCCTCTACTCACCTAATCCATTCCTTTAAAACTATATTCTTTTAATTGACTTGGTGAGAATGAGAGAGCAATATTAGCTGACACAGAAAACAAAGGATGGGATGGGACCCCCTGCTCAAAGACCCAGATCCTGACAGCCTTACCTGAACCCCAAGCAGAATCCTGGTGGTCTTTAGATTCTTAGAGAGTGGGGAGTAGAATGAACTTGGTTAATGTGACAGAGAATAAGTGGTGATTCCTTTGAATAGGCCTGGATTAAAACCAAATAGAAAATAGGACTGGCTACTTCCAAGAAGTGAACACTGTCAGCATCCGTGGCCCCTGCATGGAGCCAAGAGCTGGTTACAGTTAGCCCTGTCTTATCACAGGTCATCCATTAGAGATTAACTAAATATCCTCAATAAGCAACAGTCTGAGGCAAGACTATGGAAACCTAAGTCAGGAGAATTGTGTTTGCATCCTTTTGTGTTAATTCGTGGTTCAGTATTTGGTTAGAATTTTTACCATTTTCAGATTTATACTCCTCAGAAAAATATAATAACCTCAAATGATGTGCCTGAAGAAATTTGAGTGTTCTATTGCCATTAAATTATTTACTTAATATTTGAGTCTATGATGAATTTTGTTTAAGTGCTTTATGTCCATGCAAAGAATCAACTATCAGGAATGTTAAAGGGTTATATATTTCTAGGTGGTGGTTTATTACAAGAAATATTGTCTTATCAAGATTCTTCATATAAAATCATTTCACTGTGGGTAAGTTCAGTTGACAAAAGCACAAGTTTATATACACTGCAGGCATGAAACTTGGCCCTCTGGATTTCCTCTCTGCCTGGACCTACTTCCCTTTTCTTAAAAAATAGTTAAACTGCTTGCTATTAAGTTTTGGATAATTCTGTTGCTAATTAGTAAATTCTATTTAAGAAAACTGGTATCTTTTCTATATGTTATGATGTAAGTTTCTCAAATTGTTCAGAGAATTATTCACTTTGGGTTTTAAAGCAAAGGCCCTAAACTGGTCTTAATTATGTGAGCAAAATTGTGTGGCAACTCATGACTGCCAGAAACTTCTGTGGGCCTTGGAGAGTCAGGGAAAGTAACCTTAACTGTTACTGTTTCATTTCAAAATGAAAGATTCTTTAAAACAGGGAGTTTCCTTTTCTCTTTATTGTCAGTATTGAAAAAGTTGTATGTTAGGTAGGCAGGAGTCAGACTAGAGACATCAGTCACCAGATCAGCCCAGAGGAAGACGTTTCTGATGAGAAAGCTGAGCCCAGGGGGAAATACTGAGGGGAAGGAGCCAGAACCCACCCTGACTGGAGATCCCATCAGAAGAAGTGGCAGAGAATATGAAGGAGCAAATTTTGGTGGAGATCAAAGGTGGGTGGGAAAGGAGATGGGAGTGTTTCCCTTTCCTCCCTCACATCTGTGTGATCTGCCAACTCCTGATTGGAGAGAGCTTCTGACCAGGGAAGTGCAGGTGCTGCTGCCAATAGCAAACTGGGAACTTCTTGGGAAGAGTGCACAGGGCCAAGGATGGGATAGAGTCACTTCCCCTCACCAGGATCTCAAGCCAAGAGGACGAGCACCACAGGGCCTACACACAGCAGGTGCCTCTATCCAGCTGGGGAAGTCACAGGCCCTCAGGCTCCCTGTGTGGGGATCCCACACAAACATCCCCCAGCACCTGAGTGAACTGTGACAAACACAAAGAAGCACGGAGACACAGGAGGGAGCCCTGTTCCAGAAGTTCTGCTTGTGTATTGGGCTGCCCTAAGGGGACTGAGAGAGAAGTCCTTTGAATGCTTTGTAGGACAGAAGAAGTTGGGACAGACACTCTGCACCAGAAACCCAGACATAGGGCTGTATAGATACACCCAACTGACTGTCAACAAAACAGACAAAACACCCTAGAGAAAGGATGTCCTGTTCAGTAAACAATGCTAGGAAAAATAGCCACATGCAGAGGGAAACTAGATCCCCATCTCTCACCATACACAAAAATTTACTCAAGATGTATTAAATTTAAGACCTGGCACCATAAAAACTCGAGAGGAAAATGTGGGAAGAAGCAACAAACTTATGATGAAGACCCTGAAAAGAAATATGAGAAAAACAAATAAATGGGACCAAATTAAACTAAAAGTTTCTGCACAGAAAAGGAAATAATCAGCAGAGTGTATCAACAACCTACAAATGGGAGAAAATATTCTCAAACTATACATCCAACAAGGGATTAATATCCAATATCCACAAGGAACTCAAATCAACTTAAAAAAACTAATTTAAAAGTGTGCAAAATATATAATTTGCATTTTTCAAAAGAATACATACAAATGAGCAACAATTTATGAAAAAGCACTGAACATCAGCAATCATCAGGGAAGTGCAAATAAAAGCTTCATGAGATACCACCTTACACCATTATTAGAAAGAGAAAACAAAACCAATGTTGGCGTGGATGTGGGGGAAGGAAAGGCTTATTCACTGTTGGTGGTAGTGTAAATTAGTACAGACTATATGGAAAACAGTATGGAAATTCCTCAAAGGCCTGAAAGTACACCTACCATTCTTCAAAGGCCTGAAAGTACACCCACCATTCATTCCAGCAAATCCACTATGGTTCTTCCCAAAGGAAAAGCAGTCCTTACATCAAAAAGACATATGCACTCATATTTTTATCACAGCAGAATTCACAGTTACAAAGAGCAACCTGAGTGCCCATCAACTGATGAGTGGATAAGGAAAATGTGGCATAGATATACCACAAAATACTACTCAGCCATAGAAGAGAACAAAATAATGTCTTTGCACCAACTTGAATGGAACTGGGATCTACAACCCTATTTAAAGTATCTTAAGAACAACGAAACTACTACTGCACGTACTCACTTGTTGGAACTGAATGATGAGTATACGTGTCACCCAGGGTAGTATAACAGACTTTAGAAACTCAGAAGTGGGCAAGAAGTTAAGGGATCAGAAAACTACCTATGAGGTACAAGGTATATTATTCAGGTGACAGGTGGACTAAAAGCCCTGACTTACCGCTGTGCAATTCATTCATGGAGCAAAACATCAATGGTACCCCTAAATCTATTGAAATTTTTTGGAAAGAGAGAAAAGTAAGGACAGTTTAGTAATTTATTAGTTGTTTATTTATTTTTTTATATTGAACATAAGTGGATCTTTTTTTTATTGAATGGTAGCTATGTACATTAATGCACTTCTGGGGTACAGTGTGGTGTTTTCACATACAATTTGAAACATTTCCATTGAACTGGTTAACATAGCCTTCATGTCATTTTCTTAGTTATTGTGTTAAGATGTTCATATTCTACTCTTAGATTCACTTATGAAAAATCAACTCTACATAAAACCAAGAAAAAAAATAAATAAATAATACTTCTCTTGTGAAAAAAGTAAAATTAAAGATATATCTTCTTCCCTCAGCCAGCAACTATATTTTCCCGTTTACCTAATCCCAGTATGTACTATGCCCTATTTAGATTATTACTATGTGAATTTTAAATGAAAAAAGTCACAACCTACATTGTGCCCACATTTTTCTGTAACATGAATGACAGGGAAATTTTTCACTAATAACTGGAAAAGAAATTAAAAATATGTTCTGTGATCTTCTTCACCAAGGACAGCCTAATGTGAGGGAATAAAGGAAGAAGTGACCTTTTGGGGGATAGTTAGAAAATAATAAAAAGTCCCTACAGCCAGGCTGTCTGCCACTCTTACAGAGCTCTTAACTCCTCCCAGGGCAACACCTGTGTCACAACAACTTCAATCTCTTGGACGCAGTTGATCCTCTTGCCTCAGCCTCCCAAGTAGCTGGGACTACAGGCACCCGCCACAAGGCCCAGATAGTTTTAGAGACTGGATCTCACTCTTCAGGCTGGTCTAGAACTCTTGAGCTCTAATGATTCACCCACTTTGGTCTACCAGAGTTCCAAGATTAGAGGCATGAGCCACTGCACCCAGCCAGAAAATTATTAAAAAACAAGGAATAACCCAACTTTCATTGGCACTTTTCTAGGAAAGAAGCACATAAAGCTTTTCAGATGTAGAGATGAAGCATATATAGTCCATGCATTGCAAAGACTGGAAATAGATGAAGAGAATTTGAGGACAGTGTCGCACATAGAAAAGCCAGCACAGACACTATATTAACACAGAGATAGAGGTCTAAGCACGGGACCTAAGAGTAATTTTATTTCAGAGGGAAAGGATTCAAGGAGAGTAATTAAGTGGATGAATACAAATTTTGGAGTTAACGTATTTTAGACCACTTTCTCACAAACAAAATGCACCAGATGGGATGTTGAAATTCTAGTACTATAAAAGATAGATGGCTACAGAGTTCTTTTAACTGCACTAATTATTGATCCCTTCATCTTACATCTAAGCTGAAGGAACTATTAGGAGATATTTGTGGGCAGGAGACAGATGATGCCTACACTCTCAATTGTCTCTCAAAAAAATCATCCAGATCCAAATGAGAGAGAAGATGAAAGTCATAATGTCAACAGTAGCAAAGTGTCAGAAGTGAGAGATAACAGGTGCATTAACGTGGATGAGAACTAAGGAGTGAAATCAGAAATGATTATTTTCAATCACTTGTTTGAAATAGAAAAAATTAAGCCATGATTTCTTATCCACATGTCACTATTCTATGTAAATGTAGAAAAAAAAACTCATATGAAAAATGAAGAAATTCACTTTTCAGCCACATGCATGCAAAAGTATAGGACCAGATTTTTCCATTTTTATCCAGATTTGAGATTGCTTATTGGGCCCAATCTGTACCAACTTTAAAAGATTTAATTTAAGAGATACTACTAATCCTATGTTTTTTTTACATTTTAAAATAAAGGTAAAATGTTTAACTTTTTAAATATGAATTCATATTGATTATTATTTTGATTAAAATTTAGTAGACAGCTTCTGCACTTCTATATAAAGTGTATACTACACTTTCTCCACTAGATGTCGCTAGAGAAATGCAAGTAAATAAATACTGCTAATACGCATCCATTTTTACAATTACAAAAGTACCCAACTCAGTTAGGGTCAAATAGTTACACTGATTGAGTTCTTAAAATAAGAGGGAAACTTGTCACTTGATAGGATTTTAAAATAAGTGAAAATGTAAATTTCTACAGGGGAGATAACATACCAACCATATTCATTGTAGAAAATCTTTTGTTTCTTTTTTTTTTTTTTTTTTGAGACAGAGCCTCAAGCTGTCCCCCTGGGTAGAGTGCCGTGGCATTACAGCTCACTGCAACCTCCAACTCCTGGGCTCAAGCGAGTCTCCTGTCTCCGCCTCCCAAGTAGCTGGGACCACAGGCGCCCGCCACAACGCCCGCCTATTTTTTGGTTGCAGCCCTCATTGTTGTTTTTGGCGTGTCCGGGCTGGGGATTCGAACCCGCCACCTTAGGTGTACGTGGCTGGCGCCTTAGCCAGTTGAGCTATAGGCGCCGAGCCAAATCTTTTGTTTCTAAATGAATTAACAGTCACTTCAAGGTGTAGTTAATCATTTGTTTTTCTGACTATTATTTCATTATCTTAGAAGTGTTGGGCCAGAACTTGCTTTGAAGAATGTGTCTGGTCACAAATAAATGAGCCGATGTATTATTGCCTGTGTATCCTTTTCAAGTTGGTCATTGCTGTTCAATTTTATTTTGGCAATATGCCTGTTTTTAAAAGGGAAAAATCATTTATAGGGCTGCTAACCAGGTACTAGAGAAGAATAGAGTGGAGATAGTTGGACACTGGGGAGAGCTATACCATGTTTTATAAATAAATTCAATTACATGTTGCTTACAAATAGGCCAGAAAGAAAGCAAAGTGATAAGGTTTTCATGATCCCATGAACCATAGGTTGAAAGCAGAGGGTTAGAAATATTTTGGTGAAAAAAACTACCCTGGATCATTTAAAACCAAGGAAATAGTGATTTTTTAAAAAATCCACTATTGGATTATGTAACCAAGCTTGTTGAATCTTTAGCCCATGCCTCATCCTACACAGTTTAGGACAAGTTTAAGACTGGATATATTAAGACTGAGGCTGGTGACAGTAAAGATGATATTACAATGACTTCATAGTCTCTAGAGGCTGCAAGGCTTATTACAAAGATCCTCTAGACAATGTGCAAATTGCCAGTAAGTTAGCATCCTGGTAGCTAGAAACAAATGTCCCTGTCTTTTAGAGTCATTATTTCACTTCAATTACATAATAAACCATTTCTTTTTCATTAATCACTTACATTTCTGGGTCAGACATTAATTATCATGATTTAAGTCTTCCTCTAACTGCTAGGGAAAGTACGTGGCCAACCCAGAGTCAGCATTCCTTTATGGGGCAGAGAATAAGGGTCCTATGTGGAGGAGAGGAAGAAGAAGAGGATGAAGGGCAGAGAAAGAGAGGGAGAGAAAGCGGGAGAGACAGAGAGCAAGGTTTATCCTTTATAAGTGTTCCAAGAGGGATGGATTATGTTCTCCCCAAGATTTGTCAATATGTTCTGTAGAAATTGGACTATCTTTTTTCCCCATTCTCTGGAACTGTTTGCTCCCCTCACTCTATCCCAAACCATCAGCTATGGAATAGGGCTCAATCACCAGCCTTCCTGGATAAAGTATTTGTGTGGTCTCTCTCTCACTATTAGGCATATATTGCACTTCAGGACTGGCTTTAGTTTTTTCAGTTATGGTGCTATATTCTTTTCATATTCACCCTAAATTTTTCTTTCTTTGGAGATGTTCTCCAACCTTTAAATTTTCAGGTAGTTTATGTGCACAGCCAGGCCCTCATTTTCAAGATCTTTCTGGATATCATTACTAATCCTAACCATAAATATTTGTTGAGGGCTAAACATGGGGCTTAAACACAAGTTCAAACATGATCCTCAGAGAAGATAGACTTAAGATCTCCATTATTTAAAATTCTGAAAAGAAAGATTTAAGATTCCTTTTTTAATTTTATGATTATATATCACACTTTCCACTATGTTAAATATGTCTCATTTGTCAGAAGGAAGCAGTAATCTTTTGAAATGTGAATGCATTTTCATCTTCACCACCCAATCCTTGCACCTATTTCTCCATTTAGGCCACTGAGAGTCCAGATAAATAGAAGTCATTGATCCCAATGGATAAAATTGTAGTCACAAGAAATAAGTAGATTAAAATTGTTCTTGAAACCACTCAACATTTTCAATTCATTGTAGGCACTATTAAGAAAGCAGGTAATGTGGCAGGAACTTTTATTTATTTATTTATTTTTTTCAGACAGAGTCTGACTGTATTGATCAGGAAGGAGTGCCATGGCTCTAGCATAGCTCACAGCAACCTCAGACTTCTGGGCTCAAGTAATCCTCCTGCCTCAGTCTCATGAATAGCTGGGACTACAGGCACCCACCACAAACCCTGGCTAATTTATCTACTTTTAGTAGACATAGAATCTTTCTCTTGCTCAGACCTCCTGAGCTCAAGTGATTCATCCATCTTGGCCTCCCAGAGTGCTAGGATTACAGCATCTGGCCTGTGGCTGGAATTTTTGATTCTGCCTTCACCCCTTATAATCACAATCAAATCTATCTGTTATCATTTTGAATTATATTTTTAGCTAGCTTTTGTTACATATTAGCCAAGTCTATATCTCTTTCACTGAAAGCTTCATTTTTCACTTCCAATAAAACCTCATTGGATTTTTAAAAATTTCAGCTTCATAACAGAAAAAATTTTAAATAGTTGCAGTTGTCTAAATTTGAAAAGAGTTACATTAATAGCAGTGAGCATACCATAAAAAGTAATGTTGGAGCGTTGGATACTTTGAGTTTTATTTATTCCTCTGTAATTCCAAAATTCTATTAATATGTTTTACAAAGTAAATAATATATCTTATAATGTCTAGCAGTCAAGAATTGGAGACTGTTATCTGTTCACATCTATTCTTGTATTAATAAGAATGTTCTAGCAGCTAATTAATGATATTAAGTAGAATAATTTTCAAAAAATGGTCCTTCTGTCCTGCCCAATAAATTACTGATTGCCTACCATTTGCACAAGTACAAATAATAGAAAGCCATTACATAAAGCAAACCAGAAACATACAGATGAATTTAGAATGATTCCACTCTGAGAAATATAAGTGATAGATTAATGCACTTCTTTGCACAAGGGAGCCTTGAAGGAATATAAATTTAACTTTTATGCTATCTTCTCTCCAGCTCTTCTTTTAAATTGTACCTTGCTTTTCAATACCTTAATACAAAGTTTTAAAATTGGAGGGGACGCTGAATCATATTTCAGTATTTGTTGTTTCATTGTGTGCTTTGTAAACAAACTGAGCAGTGATTTGCAGAATTATTTTGATACCATAAGGCAAAATCCCAAGGCAAACTTAAATGAAACTCTTCTGACATAGAGAATCCTCTCTGGCCTAATTTAGCCTCCCCTTAAAGCCCTTTCAAGCTGGACAACATAGGGAGTTCAGAAGAAATGTCTCTATATATCACCAGTGGAGAAGCAACACTGACGATGTGCCATACAAAGGGAGCATTTTGCGACAAAATGTACTGAAATGGCACTTTCATTCTAGGATGGAACATAACCTGTTTATTCAAGTAGACCACAGTTATCATTTCAGCTTATTTCTGCTTTCTGACATGTAGATTTCCTTTATCCAAGATTTTCTGAACATTTAACATGAGAATGCACATTCCCTTGTCTAGGGCTTGCATAGTATAACATTAAGAGGCTTTAGTTACTCTTGGTAAAACCAGAAGAATCATCTTGGCATTCCTCCTGTTTCTTAATATGTATTTAATTATTCTATTTTTTTAGATTAGTAATATTTATTTCCAATAGGGGACACTTTTGACCCGTGTTTATCAGTAGGCATGGTGCATGCAGAGGTTCAGCATCATGTGAATCATGTAATAAAATACAACAAAACGGAAATGTTTTTCCTTTTTGCTTCATTCCAAAAGTTGGAGAATATTGCCAGAAGTTGGTTTATGTTAACTCTACATATTTCTTGATGTTTGGAAAGAGAAGGGAAATGGGAGATAAGCTCTTCAGTTTAGCAGGATTGCAAGTAAATTGTGGACTTTCCCATGTGTTTGTCAGCAAGTTAAGTCAGCATTGCTATTTCATGTTTTATGCAAGTTTTAAGTCTGCTCAGATTTTTTTGTAATCAACAGCTATTGCTCACTTGTGATCAACAGACTTAAATCTACCTTTGAATTCTTGTGAAAAATAATAACCTTTCAAGTCCTGATGTGAACTGAATATGACTAGGTGTGGTAAGATCAAATAATAATCTTGAACACACAGACATGGACTCTGAAAGGGA
>NW_003852577.1:3060000-3087616 GCF_000181295.1 Otolemur garnettii
AGAATCTATTGTTAGAAACTATCATTATGTAAACCACTTTAAAACGTCTCACATGATGTTAGATGAAATTTCTTTTAAATTATATATAAAAGTTAAATGCTGGGTAATATAACTAGTTCTTTGAATTCTTTGAAGATTTAAGTTAGTTTTAAATTCTATAGAATTTGCAAAAACAATTTATATTTCACAGAACAAATGCAACTACAATTTAACCTTATAAAAACTTATCAGACATACTTTAGTAAATAACCAACAATTTATAACTTTTTAAAAGTGGATCTTGGCATTTCTTTGTATGCTTCAGAGGATTTTCATAATGTTCTAAAGTTTCTTTGCCTTAAAGTGAAATAAGACTTCTATCTCTTTAAGAGAAAAAAAATTAAAATTTTGACAGAGGATGTTGTAATCTATTCTATTCAAAAGGATAAATTTTCCTTTGTACAATCATGTTGCTTAAAGGTTAATTTTGTCATTCATTTGCTTCTGTGATTTCTTGTCCTGAAAATTGCAGAATACTGTGTCTTTGGAGTTGGTAAATCTTGCCTCTTTTGCTCTCTGATCTCTCATTGCTCCAGAAAGCCCGATAGCAGTGGCAATCCTCCAAGTGAGCAGTGTGTTTGCTTTAAAAGGATCAGTGGATTATCTACTCTTAAAAGTAATAGACACATAGAAATAATATTATGTTAATCCTAATGCTATTTGTGTATTCCTGTTAGGTTAATGTTTTGAAATACTTGTATTTTACTCTCAAAGATGTATAATTCTCTCTCTTTCTCATAGAATTTAAAGTTTTTCCAATAATTTGGTAGGATTGGGTCAAAAGTCAGATTTGTGCATGACTAGAATCCCATCTCTGAATATCAAATCCATGTCTTAACATTTTTTTATCATTTGACCTGTAGATAAGAACAACTAGTTGTCATTAGGACACTAACATTCCTTCACTCTATTCTCTAGACCAAATGTCTGCGCTCTTCAACAGATTTTGGGCACCAAAAAGAAATACTTCAGCACTTGTAGAAACTGGTATCAAGGTGCCATCTGTGGAAAGAAAACGTAAGTTCTCATTTTTTTTTTCATAAAATGCCAGTTCCAAGGCAATACCATGATGTATATAACTTTCTTTGGATGTACACACCATTCTTCCTGAAAATACTATCCAAAATTGTGGGAGGGATTTAACGAAAAGAAAATAACACATATGTAAATGAAGAAATTCTTCTTGCATCACTGTTACTGCTGGAAGTCAGATTTGTACCTGAATCCGTGTGGTGGTCAGAGAGAAGCAGATTGCATGGGCATTTGATTTGGTTTAGAATCCACGTGTGTGAGCGACTGATGATGTCATTTTGGTCTTGGTTTGCCCCTTTTTGGCAAGACAGTTAACTTCTGTGCTTCAGTTTCTTCATTTTCCTAGAGCAAAATGGGCCAAAACCAAAACTAATTTAAAATATCAAGGTTTCTGAGGGCAAATTAAATTTTACTTCCGGTTACTTGGATATGACCTAAAGTTCTCTAGTTTACCTCAAGGTTTTCATCAAAGTTAAAAATTGGAAAAAACTTGAGTTTCATTTCTTCACTTAATTGAGTGATTCCCAGCTCAAGCTACTAGATCCCCAGAGGGTCACAAAGGTGATAATGAATACCCACCATAATATTTAATATTTCAGTAGCTGAGAGGATGATTATTATTTAAGTTATTTAGCTTAAGCTTAAAAACACATTATTTATTATTTAATAGACATGCTTTGCTGTTTATTCTACCAATATGTATTGACAGAAAAAGACAAAAATTCTCTACATACAAAGGTTAAGAAACAGCTGGGCATGGCAGCCTGTAATCCTAGTACTCTGGGAAACTGAGGTGTGCAGACCACCTAAGCTCAGGAGTTCGGGACCAGCCTGAGAAAAAAATAAGACCCAATGTCTACTAAAAACAGAAAACAAGCCTGCTGTTGTGGTGGGTGCCTGTAGTTCCAGCTACATGGGAGTCTGAGTCAATAGGATCACTTGAGCCCAAGAGTTTGAGATTGCTATGAAGTGAGACCCTGTCTCAAAAAACAAGCAAACAAGCAAAACAAAGGCTGAAAACCACTCATATGGTCCAAATTCTTTATTTTTACAAAGAAGGAGCTAAGTCATGGATATGATAAGTGATGTCATCAGAAAGGTTTTTAAATGCCATCTCCAGGCAAGAAAACAGTGGAAATAGCTCCTCCTGTCTTCCAGTTAATTTGTTCTCCATTCCCAGTGATGGGTGCCCTGAGAACCAAAAGATCTAAAGAACCTGTTTAGCATATCATCTTTACAATTCAGTTACCCTAAATAGGGTAAAGGGATTGGTTACAAATGTATTTCTAAGCGAATAATATTGGTATAACTACTAAATATAAAATTATTTCACTTCTTGGAGATTTTATCTGTGAAACATTTATTTAATACCTTTATTAGTGGTTTTCTGACAAGATAAAATGAATTGGTGAATGTGAAATTATTGTGTAACTAAAACTCACAATATCAGTTGTCCTTAAACTATTTTAAACAAATGCATATAAGTAGGTGGGAAGAGAGTTGTGAGCACATTCCTGTTTGAAATTAGCTGGGCTGTATCTCCCATGGTAACCACATCTACACCACCCTGGCCATTCCCTGTTCATTTGCTTAATTGAGTTTTAACTTAATGTTATTTTTTGAGCTGAATATTATTCCTGTTAGTTTGCAAACATCTATTAGACTTATGAGTCATTCATGCAATTATAATGCAAGTCAACGGCTGTAGTGGTTTCTGCCATGCTGCAAGCCAGGCCTCAGAACTCAAAGGGCCTGTTCTCATGTCTTTGTTCTGTATGTTCTTACATACCATGAGGCATATGTGATACAACACTAACTAGATAAGGAAGAACTTGCTCCCTGAAATGTTTATGGAAATCTTTATTATATCTTTCCTGGAAGTTAGAAAAGTGTGCTCTCATCTTTCTTTAACTGTCTAAATATATCAGAGATGCCAAAACTTATACAGACCATATGCCAAAGTTATT
Source organism: Otolemur garnettii (assembly GCF_000181295.1). Taxonomy (NCBI): domain Eukaryota; kingdom Metazoa; phylum Chordata; class Mammalia; order Primates; family Galagidae; genus Otolemur; species Otolemur garnettii. The sequence continues at coordinate 3,063,039 of NW_003852577.1, forward strand.
TCTTGCTTTTTGTTAAAAAAAAAAAATCCTACTTTGAAGCCTACCTTTTTACCAGAAATGTAACAGTGTCTCCATTGTTCAATCACCTTAGCTTATTTTCCCCAAGTAGCTTAATTTCCACAACCCATTTATATCTGCACACTGACATACTGGTTTCAAATAACCAAAGAAATCAATAACATTGGCAAGAAGAATGCCTGATTTGCCACTTGCTTGCTTCTGCTAAAAGTTCTAAAGATGTCTTTGGGACTTCATCTCTCAGTTGAGAGAAATGTTTGCTTTCTGGTTGATCAGTTGCTTTGGGTTTTTGGAGAAGTAATTTGGACAGGCCTAATGATACATATGTCCTAGGTTGAAGACAGTGCCCACAATACAATACGAGTACTCTGCAGACTCCCCTGTCAGTGGCTTTAAGTGGCACTCTGAAATTTTAGATCCTCTTCAGAAGACACAGATGAATTTCCCATGCGTAGAGCAATACATACCAGTGATTTTTCTTTATTCTTATTCTGTCCTGCTGATCATAAGGGAAAATTGAATTTTTCTGCAGCATAAATTTCTCCTGAAAAAACTACTTTTTCTTTAGCTTCTATAATATCTACTCAGATAATCATATTGTTCAGTCATTAGCTGAAATTACACTCAGCTGTTCTGGAATTTTATCTTATCTGGTGCATCTCTACATGAAGACTCAAGTGTGGGTTGTATTAGCATGTGTTAGAGAATTTTTGTTTTATTAACAATTTCCTTTCTATTTACCTCTTTGTATCCAAATATTCATAATTATTTATGTGGGGAATGAATGTAAATAAAATTGTTTTAGGGGCTCTATTAGGTTTTGTATAAGGTCCTATAAAGCTTGTATATGTTTCTCATACCAACTATTCTTAAAATTACATTAAAATTAGAGAATAACTTGGAATTGACATTTCCCATTTAGTTTTGTCTGTTTTTTTAATCTATTATCCTTAAGCCAATAGTCCATGCTAGAAATTTTTCATTATAAAAATAGAGAAATAGAAATTCAAGGTTATAAGTAGGACCTCAAATCATATATAATTACTTAATAGACCTGTATTCAATTTGAAAACATTTATTTTATTTTATATAACTGTATAAAATATCTTATATCATTAAAATTTTTACTTGTTGTAAAAATTTGCTTGTATTACCATTTTTATCATACTAAGAAAAGATTTTCATTCTTATAGTTGGCAATCTTTCCCCTAACTCTAAATTCTTTCACTCATTCCTGATTCTTGAGTACAATGATCACAACTAGATAAAAAAGCAGAAAAGAAATAGCACTTAAATTGTCTAATTTTTGTTCAGAAACATCACCAAATAATCATTCTGTAAGGGATTATCATAATCTGTATGAAGTGGAATTTATCAATTAAAAATTATACAATGGTATATATTTATTTTTTGTTTATAATAACATCCCCATTTCCAAGTATTGTTTGATAACATTTATATTCATATTTCTATTGAAAGGAAACATAAATCATTACATAAAATTTTAATTAAGAAATGCTACCTATGTTAGATCCTGAAGAAGTCCAGAAAATGTTCAGTGGAATTTGATAAAATGAAAATCAAGGTTATATCATTAATAAAGTGAAAAATAGAAGTTATTATGTAAATAAATTTAAATTATAACTTTCCCTCAACATTTTGGAAATTAAATTTATTCTGTGTATACTTTGCTTGACTTCTTTGGTCTGTTGATTTGCTCATTGACTGTAGAACATTGCACACTTTGTTAACTGAACAGCATGGCATTTTCTTTAATTTGGTCCTCTAATAACTTGAAACAAAGTTATTTAATTTGTTTGTTCAAACTCGATAGAAATGGAAATAGATTTTAAAGTTTATGTTTAATATGATCACATTAATAAGTACTGAAAATTCAAACCAAAAATAGCAATGAGATAGCATTTTATTGATTAGAATGAGTTATTATATTTTCTGATGTTTCTGATAACTTTATATTAATGACCATTTCTAGCAATCTGTAGTTTACAAAATGATTTCAAAAGCATTATTTTATTTGAAAATCACAATTACCCTTTGGGTAGGTATTACAGTTACTACATCCATATAAATACTTGGGGAAACTGAGACTCAGATTTATTAAATGAATTGTTTAAGGTTCACATGTCTGTCAAGTACTAGAATAGGGACTCAAATTTCATTCTTTTGTATCAATATCCTAGAATTTTTCCATAGTACCAGGAGGCTGTAGAGAGAAAACAAATTAATATAAATACTTGGTGCCAGGAAACAAGCCTATATATAATTTCTAAACTCTGAATAAATTTTGGTGATAAGTGATATGTTTGCCAAATTCATGTTAAAATCCATGGTATATGGACTTTGTTTTAATAATACTTTTCTTCTAATATACAGGACTGTGTTATATGAATGTTGCCCTGGTTATATGAGAATGGAAGGAATGAAAGGCTGCCCAGCAGGTAAAATCTTAGTTTCCTGAATTAAAGGAAGAACTTGTTTTCAGCTTCTTCATTTGCAAGAGAAAAGTTGAGGTTGCTATAGAGAAGCTCTGTGTGTGTGTGCATTTAGCATCATGATAAATACAAGATATATCCCTGATACCTTTGTGTTAATCATGAATTGATAATGGTGGTAAAATATTAGAAAAAATTTCTTATGCACTAGATCATGAGCAATACAACAAACAGAAGCTTAGTTATAAATTTAAATTAATTCAGTTTTCCTATGAGAACAAAAGTCCTCTCTCAAAATCCCTTTCTTTGAACTTATAGAAGAATGAGAAACTTACTACCTGGCAACGGATCATTTCCTCTAGTTAAAAGGCTCTGATTTTATAATGTTCCTTTTATTGAAATTTGGTTTTCTAAAAATCTGCCAACTAGAGAAAAAAAATAGTTCATCTAGTTTCTTTTTGAGATGACAGCCATTCAGACATTAAATGCCAACCACTATGCCCAACTTCCAGCTACCCCCTCATCCCCAACAGGATCCTTCTCTTCTCTGGGCTGATCATCTCCAGTTCTTTTATGTGACATAGACTCTGGAGCCCTCGCCCTTCATAGACTCTGGAGCCAACCCATAGAAAGTCCCCACTGCAGTAGCATTTTTCTGATTATAATCCCAGACTGATATCTATAATGCATATGGGTCTGAGCAGCTGAGAGAATATCAAGACGAGGACCTCATTTGGGGACACCTTGTCATTGGTAACCTTGTCAGATCATTAGCTCATACTGAATCTGTAATCAATTAAAGTTCATTATATATTATTTTACTGAACACTATTAAGTCAGATCTCCCTATGATTTGTTTTTTCAACTTAGACATAGGACGTACTTGGACCACTGGTAAATTTAACCTTGTTTATTAACTCAATTCCTTCATCTTTTGGGGCCTTTTAAAATCCTGATTTTATAATTTAATTTATCTATTATATTATATTATGTCACTAATCTTGGGATAGTCAAAAATACAGTAGCCATCCAAATTACACTAACTTTAAAATCATATACAGTCAGAAAAAATAAGTTGGCTGCACATTGCTGGATAAATCCTATCTGTTGACATTCATATGTGAATCTTCTGAGGCTCGGGAGAAATCTTACAGAAGTGTTAGATACTTTGATCTACTTTATTCTTGAAATTTTAATGAGAAAAATCAGGTCTAAATTTTTTTTTAGGAACCCAAGTGTACAGAAATTATATCTTCAAAAAACATATTTAATATTTAATTTAACTGAATTATTATTGACATAGCCCAATTGAGACCTAAAGAGAAAAAATGTTAAACCAGGATGATAATTTAATGTTTATTTTTATCAATGAAAAGAATATATGACATGATAGTTTTCAATAGCATTTTATTATTTAGCACTCAAAAAGTAACTTACATATACAATTGACGATTAATAGAATGTTATCACAAAAATTGTTAGCTAAATATATCAGGGGCACTAAATGTAAAGTTTAAATGATTATGAATTAATATCACCAAAATATCATCCTCAGTATTTGTTCATTTCTTGATTATTTCAGTTTTGCCTATTGACCATGTTTATGGTACTTTGGGCATCGTGGGAGCCACCACAACACAGAGCTATTCTGATGTCTCAAAACTGAGGGAAGAGATCGAAGGAAAGGGATCATTCACTTATTTCGCACCGAGTAATGATGCTTGGGACAATTTGGATTCTGTAATTAATTTTTTTGATCAATATATTTATTATTGCTATTATTATTATTTCATTTTAATTAATTTATTATTTTGGATATTAATAGAAATGTTATATCTTTCCTTTGTACATATGTGAACAGGTTGAGTTACTGATGGAGATAAAACATTTTAATATATTGATAAATAAGATAACTCCCAGCAGACTTACAGACCAATTTAAAAAAAGAGCAAACTAAGAATGGACTAAAAAGAACATTTATTATCATCTGTTTTCTTTCCTTTTTATTTATGAGGAAATATATGTAATTTCAGATGACATATCTAATACAAAGTTAAGAAACCTAGTGGAATTTAAACACTATCATAAGCTATGTTATATGTGCACAGCTATATTTTATTGTATACGTTTAATTATATGTAAACATACATGGCTATCCAGAAATTGTCAGATTTGTAAACATATGTGTAGATAGTTAAATGAAATGTTGTAAACAATACATTCGATTTTCAGACTTTTGTGCACAGTCTAGTTTATAACACTCTAAATTATGACTCAATGGCCAAATCTATAAAACTGGTATAGAAATATGTCCTATACCTTCTCCTTAGTATGAAGTTGAATTGATGATTATTACTAGAGTCAAACACACTTCAAATGTAGGCATAGTCCTATAGACATTCTCTTGTTATGCTAGCTGTGCAGTTAGTTGCATGCATTATGGAGATTTCTCTTCTGATGGGGCTTTTTCACATCTCTAATCACCTTCCTGATTCCTTTGGTGACTACTCTTCTTCCTTGCCTTAAGATGAAACTTATAAAAATCTCTTCTAGGAACTCAACTCAAATATTTTGAAATCTGTGCTTCTTGTGCTTGCTTTCTCCTTGGAACTCCAGAAGAGCACTTGGAATGCCTGTCTTCATCCTTCTCCTTGGATAGACCATCTGCATCTTTTATTTATTTTTAAAATTTTAGAATATTACAGGGGTACACACATTTTGATTACATAATTTTGTTTATATATTTTTAGTTAATGTTATAAGTATGCCCCTCACCCAGAAAATGTGCATTGCACCCATTAGGTGTGAATTTACCCCCCCCCCACCTACTTGATTTCCACTGTGCACAAAAGTGTTGATTGACTAGTTATCTAAAGTGTATGTCACTTTCTTTCTGTCCATAAATAATTGCTTTTCTGTGACCTTTTCCACAATTGGGAGTACCAGTCTCAAAGTTCAGACTTGAAAATTGTGAGCTGTCCTTACTTCCCCTCTTCAATTCTTACAAATTGCTGTTAGTCAGCCATGCATCATGTTTCATCTAAGTAGTCCTAACTTATACCTTCCTTTCTGCTGTGCATTGCCATTCAATTCACTTTCCTGTAGCCTAGTTCTGATCATTAACTTCCAACACCACAAAATCTTCAGTGAGTCCTCATTGCCAGCTTCATTTTACTTTTTAAAGTTCTCTATACTGTTGTCCAACATACCTTTTTAAAATTCTTTCTTAATATTATCTGAGAAACATAACATATATTAACTACACTGAACAACTTTTACTCTCTCAATATTCACCCTGTGTCAGAAACTTAACTTAGAATGACCACCTCCTCATCCCTACTGATTTAAATCTTATCTAGTCTTCAAGATCTATTTTCGAAGATCTATTTTCGGACTACTTTCCAAATAGCTGGGGATCCTCATTTGATCCCTGCAAGCCTTTTTTTTTCCTCTGTCCTGTGTCTTATTATGTGTCCTATTACCTGCTGCTATATGATAAGTATCTCAATGGTTGAGACTATGCTTTACCTATTATTGTATTTCCTGTAGCATGGAGTAGAGTGTTATATAATACATGTATTGGATAGATAAAAGGGTACAGGATTGTCAAATTCTTGAATTTTTTATAGGATCATTGTAAAATCCTTGCTAAAACTCAAGTGTTATACACAAATATAATGTGATTTTTGTTTTGTTTGCCACTTAAAATATCTTAAGTATCTTATAATTTCATACCCCCCCTAAGTCTTATCATCTTACCACTAATCACTTATGTTAAGATTGTCCTTTCTTAAAAACTTGTTCTGTCTAAGTGCTTTATCAAAGTCAGGACCCTTCATCGAGTAATTGAACTTAGAAAGTTCCTTAACCAATTGGAATACTATGATGTTAAGTTATTTATTTCAATTTTGTATTATCATCTGATTATGCAATAAGAAAACAAAGAGTAAGAATAGTGTGATCATAAGACTTTTAATAATGACCCACAATAACTTAAACTTCTATCATTTCCTTTTTTTCTAGGATATCCGTAGAGGTTTGGAGAGCAATGTAAATGTTGAATTATTGAATGCTTTACACAGCCACATGGTTAATAAGAGAATGTTGACCAAGGACTTAAAAAATGGAATGATTATTCCTTCAATGTATAACAATTTGGGACTTTTCATTAACCATTACCCTAATGGGGTAAGTTTCACTAATTGAAAGTAAATTTCAGAGAATTCTCTCCTGTAATTTTGTCTGTACCTTTTATGTAAGGTTCATAACAATAATAAAATGTTAGTGAGAAGTGCTATATTATGATTTTCCCCAAATCTAGGTCATGTAAATTTTCAATCCAGTTACTAATTTCCACTGAAGAATGATTATGAAGGACAAATTACATTAACAGTTCATTGATAGTTTACTTACGTATTCTTAAAAAGGAAAGTTTAATAGTTGGTGTGTTTAAAACAATTTTTAAACAAGGCAAAAAAATAATCAGAGAATGAGCGTTCTTTCATTCACCTTCTGTATACAATAGTAATAGTAATGGAGTTTCTTGTATGTTTGTATTAAATCTTTGTGGAAAACTGCCAGTGGGGTCATAGGACTTTTTCAATATTCAAATTCTCTAAGGACAAAATAGGTCAGCGATGAAGGAACATTTAGGAAGTTGTTGTAATAGAACTGACTGTATTTATGCAATAAATGGGTTTATCTCTCTCAAACTTACTTTAGAATTAATTAAACTTCTTTATATAATTCATTAGTCTATATTACAAATAGGCTATCTGCATAAAAGAAAAAGAAGAATAAAAGTAATAATTTGGATGAAAAGAATACTTTCACCTTATGTTTCCAGAAATGTTAAGTGCGACTTGACTTGGGTTATGAACTGGTTTCATTTTCTTTTTTTTTCTTTTTAAGATGTAGCAGTATATAAGTCAGCATCCACAGAATTTCATTTAGAGTGTAGGTTCCTTTATGTTACATTTACTGATATGAATAAGAAACTGGGGATAGGCTTTCAGTGTCAGTGGTCAATGGATGTTCTGATTTCAGCACTTTGATTTTTTCCTTTTTTTTTTTTTGCTGGGGCTGGGTTTGAACCTGCCACCTCCGGCATGTGGGGCCAGCACCCTACTCCTTTAAGCCACAGGCACCACCCACTTTGATTTTTTCAAATAATTGTAGGTCGTCACTGTTAATTGTGCTCGAATCATTCATGGGAACCAGATTGCAACAAATGGTGTTGTGCATGTCATTGACCGTGTCCTTACACAAATTGGCACCTCAATTCAAGACTTCATTGAAGCAGAAGATGAACTATCATCTTTCAGAGTAAGTCCAAGAGCAGCAATTGTCTTGGATCATTGAAATCCTTCCTCTTCTCCTGTCAATAAACAATAAATTGCTATCAAATATGGCAGAAATGTAATGACTTATTGTTTGAAATTAAACCATTTTCATTTATGTAAGAGAATTTATCTGCCCATATGAAATAATAATATTTTTGTGGACATGGTAGGTAGAGAATGATCAGTCATGTGAGTGTCATGTATTTAGTGTATTTAGAATGTGTTCACAACAGTTGTATGTATATATGTACTGTTGAATATTGCTACAGTCACACAAACATGGGCAGAATTCCCATTCTTGAAAACTTAATTTGAAGAAAGTTAGAAAAGACATTGTCAATTATGCACAAAAGTGATGTTTTAAATATCTAATAAGAACAAACATCTATGGTGAAGGAATCAACTCCCTCATGTCAGCCTGGGCTTAGAATTTTCTTTTGGATTTGCCATTTGGCATGCTTTGCAAGCCTCTGTAAAGCACATTTGTGTTTCAGGCAGCTGCCATCACATCGGACATATTGGAAGCCCTTGGACGAGATGGTCACTTCACACTCTTTGCTCCTACCAATGAGGCTTTTGAGAAACTCCCACGAGGTGTTCTAGAACGGATCATGGGAGACAAAGTGGCTTCTGAAGGTAGTGTATTGTTTTTCTCTCTAAGAAGTTTCCCAGCATTCTGAGAAGAAAAGGAAATGAAAAAGAGACTACTCAGGAGGCTGAGGCAAAAGAATCACCTAAGTCCAGGAGATGGAGTTTGCTGTGAGCCGTGTGACACCATGGCACGCTACTGAGGGTGACAGAGTAAGACTCTGTATCTATAAAAAAAAAAAGAAAAAGAGACTAGTTCTTGCCAATAATATAAGCTTTAATAAGCAAAAGTGAAACCCCCCCCCCATATTCTGGGGTGCTTTTTGAAAGTCTTTTTTTAAAGAATCCTTGAAAGAATAGGCAGAGTATAACTCTTAAATAATAAGAACATCCTAATTCTTTCTAAGAATAACTCATGTAATAAGCAGCAGATAATTAGAAGAAATAGCAGGCATTGAAAAGAAATATTAGATCTCCAAAATTTTAATGTTATATACAAATTATGCAATGCTTTTGATTCTATATTTATGCCAAAAGATATAATCCAGTTGAGACAATTGTATGGTTCTCTTGGGCCACTAGTTACCAATTCACAGAAAATTTGGCTGCTTTCCTAGTTGCTTTTCTATTGCCAGATAGAAATGCTGGCACATTCCATGTACTCAGCCTAACCCCAGATACTCTTAACCAATTTAAGAAGAGATATTTTTAGGGTATGTGATACATATAATTTGGTTGAAGCATAGTTTCTTCTGGATGTCTTTTGAGAAATCATTTTTATTTTGACTACTTTCTAAATGTTGTCTTTAGAAAATTATTTGTCCAACCTACAGCTTCTTTCAACCTCATTACAATTTAGGTACAGATACTGCTTGGGTGTTTTGGAACAGGCATCACTAAAAAATAACTTTATAGGCCTTCTGAAAAGACCAATTCTTGCTTTCCCATCAGGAATTACATTCTTATGATAGCTGGAACTTAATCTCTCACATTTTCTAGTACTGCACAAATTATTTCCTGAAATGGATCTTATTTTCTTATTTACTACCAGAGTGAGCTGTTTCTATGGTGTAGTTAATGGGGGGAAAGAAAAGCTTTTCTAGACATGAACACTTAGGATTTTAAAACCTTCAGTCAGTCCTTAGGTTTATATCTGCATTATATTTCTTAGGAATACTTTCACAGTAAAACACATCTTTTAAGGGTCAAGTGTTATTTTCTATTACCTGAAAGCTTTATTTTTTCATTTTGTCCTCTAGCTCTCATGAAATATCACATCTTAAATACTCTCCAGTGTTCTGAGGCTATCATGGGGGGAGCAGTCTTTGAGACCCTGGAAGGAAACACAATTGAGATAGGATGTGATGGTGACAGCATAACAGTAAATGGAATCAAAATGGTGAACAAAAAAGATATTGTGACAAATAATGGTGTGATCCATTTGATTGATCAGGTCCTAATTCCTGATTCTGGTAAGCAGCAGTTTGTATTTGTTATGTACTATTATTTACCAATTATGGTATCTCATGAAAAAATGCATGTACAATATAAAGAAAAGTATGTGAATTACAAATTCCATGAACAGTGAGCTAACTGGATACTGAACAGGTAGCCTGCATCGTTGTGGGCACTCTATGGGTAGAACTTTGGCTTTCCAGGGTTTCTAACATCTAATGTTTATAAAGGTTCTCATGGTGCCAATTTTTCTTGAAAGCAGGGGAAAGACATAACTAAATGTCTTTGTATAAATGAAAGAGCACAGGATAGAGAGATAATGAGAGGTGATCAATAAACAATTAAAGAAAACTGTTAAGTAGAAAGACAGAAAAGTATTTTCTTTCTGAAAGTTTTTGTGCTTATTAACCCCCTCCCCCAAATGAAAGCTGGAATTCTCTCACTAGAGAATAGCTAAGAATTGATTTACTAATTTTGGTATGAAGTTAAGAGCAATGGTGGCATTGTTTGGATGGTGATGGTTTATTTTGCAGCCAAACAAGTTATTGAGCTGGCTGGAAATCAGCAAACCACTTTCACAGATCTTGTGGCCCAATTAGGCTTGGCATCTGCTCTGAGGCCCGATGGAGAATACACTCTTCTGGCACCTGTGAATAATGCATTTTCTGGTATGTACTGGATGATGTTGTTCTGTTCTCTCCTTACAAACATTTTCTTTTCTTTACCATGATTGTTTGTAGTGAGAAATAATAACTGTTTTGCAAAGTTTTGATTAGTTTCTGCCATGGTTGCACATATAATGTGTTAGCACTGTGTTGTCTCTGCTAAAATAGACTTCATTTCAGAACATTTCATTGTTGTGGATAATAACTTGGGAGGAAAATTTTGTAATAAGGAATAATTCAGTTATTCTCTGAATCTAATACTATTTCTAGCACACCTAAGTTTGCATTATTAGATCATAAGAAAAACAAATCTGTTTATTTGACACCAATATAATATTTAGAAATAAATAGATATATTTTGAACCTCAAAATTTAAACAATAAAAATGTCATGTTATAAATAATAAGAGGCTACTATACAATGCCATACCTTGATGTAAAATATTATCCAAGAATTTCTTTTACCCAATAGGTTCTATTCACAGACAATGTTTAGATTAAGGTAGCCAATCACCAGTTTCAGAAAAACGATCTCAAAAAGATGTATTTAAATCATTAGACAAAATTTAATTTAGCAATCTAAAAATAAGTGGCATACTGCTTTAAGTTTTCCCAATACTAAATTGTGATATAGAAAATTATTAATCAGAAAAAATTCAAATTCCTAGAAATGCTGGTTTTCTTCTTTGTAATAATAATGCTAATATGTTTTGACATTAGCCCAACTTTAAGCGGTTGTGTGCTTTGATTCTCTTTCTGGGACTAAAGATGAATTTACAAATGATTCATCAATAGTCTTTCATGTGACTAATGGACATCAAACTGTCACACAAAACCTTGGCCATCATTAGAATTTAGCTTTTGCCATTGACCACCATAAAACTGTTTCTCTCTAGAGAGATGAAACCCAGTGCTTGATCTGCTTGAAACTATGCTGTAGTCATTTGATGCAACAGGTCATAGAGTTTCTACTGGTGAATTGAATTGCTGGTTTAGGGCACTTAGGTCGATTCACTTATTATATGAATGTAAGATCCATAAATATCAATAGCATCAGGGATTATCTATTTTCATGGTTTCTCTTGTCAGGAGAAACTTTAATATTTTCTTCTTAAAATAATGCTCTTTCTTAATGAAATTATTTGTAGATGATACTCTGAGTATGGATCAGCGCCTTCTTAAATTAATTCTTCAGAATCACATATTGAAAGTAAAAGTTGGCCTTAATGAACTTTACAATGGACAAAAACTTGAGACTATTGGAGGCAAACAGCTCAGAGTCTTCGTGTATCGTACAGTAAGTAAATCAGAAAGAGGAAAAAACTTTACAATGACCTAAATGTCCAATGTCATACAGGTGTCAAAGAATGTTATTACAACAAATCTTTTTCAGAATTTTATGAATGTGGTTTTAATAGTGAGTATTTTTAGGAGGCTTTGGGAACTGATCACTTGGGTGAAAAGACTATGAAGTACAAAGACTACTCAGAAAATCTGCATTTGTTTCATTATAAATGATATCAAGGTCTAAAATATTAATTATTTTAAAATACAGAAAATACTAAAACCCTGCTAAATAAGTTTGTAGAGTACTTTACACTTAAATGTATAGAATGATCCCTTTCGAATGACTTTCAAGATAAACTTGTATAGACACAGAGATTTTTGGACTCTATAAAATGTACTAATGTACCTCTATCAACAAGGAAATTTCTAGAAATATTTTTTACCAAAATTATAATGCATTGAGTGGTACTGTTCACTGTCCAGCTAACACACACAGCTGCATCTAAAAGGTTTCAGAGGAAGTCAAGAATTACCTAGAACTGAACATAGCATGTAGCAGCTGCTCACTGTAGCTTCACAATTCCAAGGCACAGAGATTTTTATTTGTGTACTAAACAGGCCTCACTTTAAATTATACATATACATATATTACATTTGTTCAAAAAGCTATAAATATATCAATGATTTGACTTGCTGTATTACAGTCAAGGAAATACAGGAAATATTTGTGAAGATCGTAAGAAGCATTTAAGTCAGCAAACTTTACAGTTAACGTTAACCAAAAAAAGGATCTGGAGGAATAGCTAAAACCTGGAGAGAAATGACAGAAAATGGAGAAGTGCCATTCTATAGAAATTATGTAATTCATTCACAAAACTACTTGCAATTATGTAATTCGTTCACAAAAGTACTTGCTTCATGCACAGCATAGCTTGACTTACAGTAGAGAACCTGACTGAATAGGAAGTCTGAATTCAGATAGTGTGAGATATTGAAAACAGAGGACAGAAGCTGTTTCCCTGGCCTTTATGGCCAGGTGACTTCTCAGAAGGGCCAATTCAGAAATGTAAGTATGCAATTCAGAAATGTGCAGCTTAAATTTAAGCATGCACATGGGAAATTTCGAGCAAGGAAATGGACACCACATCATTCTTTTTTTCCTAGGCTGTCTGCATTGAAAATTCATGCATGGTTAGAGGAAGCAAGCAAGGAAGAAATGGTGCTATTCATATATTCCGAGAGATAATCAAACCAGCAGAGAAATCCCTCCATGAAAAACTAAAACAAGATAAGCGCTTTAGGTAAGCCTATCAGTTGCACCTCCACACAAGAATGAGAACTTGTGGCATATTTTTTGTTTCACAGTCAGTATCCCAAAAGGCATTCAGTCTCCAGTATTGCTGAGAATAGAATTTAGAATAAGAAGTCCATTCAAATGTTTTCAAAGAATTATGTATAATATAAATGCTTCTTGGCACACCATATTATTTGGTGGGTGAACAAAAAAATCCAATAGGCTGAACTACTCCTTGAAATTTTTCTTGTAATTAGTTTTACAACATAATATACCAGCAAAGACAATTTTGTGGGGGCATTAAATGAAAAAGAAATATTTCAATTTTGTTATAAAATGTGACCTTGTCAAGTTGTATAAGTTTAAAACAGAGACAAAGAAATTTAAACATTGCATTGTGTATTTCGGTCCCTTCCCCATGTTAAAATTTCTTGGCAGATAAACTGCATTTAAAACATGAAAATATGTGAGGAGTTTTTTCACGCTTTCCATAGTACACAGACTTTACTCTATGATATGTGTTTTAGGTGAATATGCCTAAACCTAAATCTAACCAAATAAATGCACATCCTTCCTGCTCAGCATCTTCCTCAGCCTCCTTGAAGCTGCAGACTTGAAAGAGCTCCTGACACAACCTGGAGACTGGACCTTGTTTGTGCCAACTAATGATGCCTTTAAGGGGATGACTAGTGACGAAAAGGAAATTCTGATTAGTGAGTAGAAGGGAATACCAGATACGTGCTCCTTGATTTTAGGATCTCACTTCTTCCTCAAGCTTTCCTGTGCAGACGTCAGTCTAAAAAGAAGTCCCTTCTTTGTATTCATAACTAGTTTTAGTTTGCTTTAATTCCACTTGGGACATGTGGAGAGTCCCACAGGAATGTTCTTCAATAGCTCATTCTCATGTTGTTGAACTAGATGTTTGCTTTTGTTGCTCCTATTAAAGTCCACATAACAGGGTGACAAAGAAGAAAACAGTCATAATTTCAAAAATAATTTGATGTTTTCTCCCAGTAAGTTAGGTAACTGATTGAAATGATTGTATCTCTTAACATAGCATTGAGAATCAACTTGAGAGAACAATGATATTTTGAGAAAATATAACGTGGAATGAAAAAACAAAAGAAAAGTTTTGTTTTTTAGTTTTTGTACTATCAAAATGTCACATTATTAAATAAATATACATCTTTTTCTTCTAGGGGATAAAAACGCTCTTCAGAACATCATTCTTTATCACTTAACACCAGGAGTTTTCATTGGAAAGGGATTTGAACCTGGTGTTACTAACATTTTAAAGACCACACAGGGAAGCAAAATCTATCTGAAAGGAGTAAGTGTCTAGAATAAATTTATGATAGTGTTCACCCAACATTAAATTATCTAAATGTTCATCCTTCATTAAATCTGTCTTTGGCATTACCCTCTGTTTTGATAGGTAAATGACACACTTCTGGTGAATGAATTGAAATCAAAAGAATCTGACATCATGACAACAAATGGTGTCATTCATGTTGTAGATAAACTCCTCTATCCAGCAGGTTGGTAGTTACTGAACTCACTAATAGGTTAACTCTTTTTTAATATAAATCTAGGATTTTCATTTTACCCTTTCTTACTAATATGCATTTCCTCTTCATAGACACACCTGTCGGAAATGATCAGCTGCTGGAAATACTTAATAAACTCGTCAAATACATTCAAATTAAGGTATAGGACATTATTGTTTTTATTTTGTATATGGAACAGATACTGAAGGTTTACTATAAGAGACTAGAAATGTATACACTGATAAGTAAGCATACACTGGACATGGATTGTTCCTTTTTGCTTATGTGCCACAGGGCCACCTTGAAAGAATTGACATTGCATGATTTTGTTTAACAAGTATTTATTAAAAGCTACTTAGGGCCAAGTAGTGCATTAAGTGTTATGGAAAATATGAAGTTGAACCAGATATGGTCTTTATTCAAAAATTTTAGCCTACTTAGGAAAATAAGACATACATAAATAATATCTTTCTGTCATCAAATACCTTCACTGCTGAGTATAAAGATAAGAAATTCATTTATAAAATATTATCAGTAATCCCATGTGAAAGGCAAATAAATATTTTATTCTTTTGTCATTGTAGGAATAAAATAGCCAAAAAATACAATAGTATTTAATAAATATATTTAACCTTGAATTAATTATTACATAATTTTTAAACTCTGAGTAAAAAGCCTATGATTTTTATGCTATCTGGCCTGATAGGAAGGAATTGGAAGATAATTTATATGCAGGCTTCATTTCTCTTTAAGTGTTATGATAGCTGTACTGTTTTTACTTTAGTGAGAATTAAAGCAGTGCTATAGTTTTGTTGACACAACTACCAATTTTCATGTTACTAAATGTAAACATTTCTTTCCAGTTTGTTCGTGGTAGCACCTTCAAAGAAATCCCCTTGACTGTCTATAGTAAGTAAATGATGAATATTTGTCACATAAGTGGCAAAATGCAAAAAAAAAAAAAAAGAACCAAATCACTTTTTTGTATTTACAGATATTGATAATCTGGTATTTAGAATTTCAAACAATGGCAAATGCTATTCCACTTGAAACAGGGCTTGAGTTCTGGATCAGGCCTCTCAGGTTTGGCTGTATCATTAAACTTTGATGAACTCTTTTTCCACATTGGAAAACACAGAGTGAAATAATATAGGAAAGGCAATAAAATATAATACTACTATGACAAAGAGTCAGAAAAAAAGATGACATACAGAGGGAAGATTCACTATTAGGCTGTCCAGAGGTCTCTGGAAATTCAGAAGTGTGGACACACAAATGACATTGCTGAAAATTTGTTTCTCACTCTGCCTTTGAGCCCTGAACTGTCTGAAGGGGAGGGTGGGAAGTGTGTGCCAGAACTCTCCCCATCCAAAACTGGACAAAGGAACAAAATTCTGTCAAGTGATAACTCTATAGTTTCCAAATCCCAAGATTGTTTTTTAATCCCTGACATTACCAGATTATCAAAATTAATTGTCTACTACTTAACAATTCTAAAGGGCATTTCATTCTCATAAATGTAGTTTGTAAGGTATGGTTTTCATGGGGGCTTTTTCTTCCTTGTCTCTTTTTTTTTGTCTCTTTTTTTCTCTTTTTTGTCTCTTTTTTTCATTGTAGATTTCAAAGCAGAACTTCTTTTCATTTTGTTTTGGCTCTGTAATTTAAACACTCAAAATATATCAGTAGCTAAAACATTTTTTAATCCTCATATTTACTCTGGCTAGAAAATTATTCTATTGAGTATTGAGTTATTTAATAAGAAAACTTCTATTAAAATTTACAGTAGATATGAAAAAAGGAGTAAAACCAACATAAGGAGCAAAACAAAATGTCTACTGCTCTTGTTGATTTCAATCATATAATAACATGTACAATTTCAGTATGAGGCCAGCTCAGAACTGTTTTAAAGATATAATGGGGAGAGTTATGATTCAGCATGGTAAATGGAAGTATAAAATTTTCTCAAATATATATTTTATAACAAATTGAAGAATTCTTATGGCTCTATTCATCAGACGTGTTATGTCATTTTTATATATCAAAAATATATGTATTATATGTATATATCTGCACTACTTTCCTTTAACTTTTTTACTTTATCCATGCTAATTCCACTATTTTCTACATATGTCAATTCAATGTTTTGTTTATGATGAGCTGAAATACTATGATAATTCCTTTATTCTTTCCTACTAAATTGTATCCTCACTCAACATAAACTATGTTTTTTGAAATAATGCAAATCTAATGACTTCCCTGTCTACTTGAGGGAGCCCTTGAGACAGCTCTAATATTTACATTCTAATGGGCAGTGTTTCTTTTATTCCTCCCAAGATGGATATTCTGTTATTAAGAAGCATTTTCAAATACAGGTAGAGACAAATTAAACCAAATTTTCTATTTTTATGTTCCTTTATTGATTTGGCTCTGAAATTCCCTTAATCTCCTTGCTACATATTTTTCTTATTCCCAAAATAACATACACTTTAAATTGTATCTTTGGAGGAAAGGATATTCTTTAATGTAAGTGTCAAATATAGAACATTTGAGCTAGAGTAGACCAAAATTAGTATTGGATCTTCAGATATGACCTGTGAAAACTATTGAAGCATTCAAGAAAGCATGATTGAAATGGAGCTACCAACCAATGAAACATCGTAAATTTCAAGTTCTGTAACATAATATAAAAAAATTAAACTAAAAGTAATTAACTCATTTTGATAGTAGTAGCAGAGACCTCTGTGCATTCAACCTTCATGGGAAGGTCCCTCTGTGCCAAAACCACCTCTGGAATCAATAATTGAAGACACAGATTTGATATATTTTAGAGCTTCATAATTTGGATCTCAAAATATAAAATCTAGTATGATGGAGACATAGTTCCTACTAAGGCCTAGAATCTACTTTAATTCAAAAAGGTGACATGGCTAGAAACCTTAGAAACAGAATGGGAGAGCTGACAGAAACCAATCTATGCAAACCTCTTGCCTCTGATGTGTCAACTCAGTATGTTGTAAGTGCTCAGTTGGCTCATTGTTTAGTGGAACCACCTTTTATGATTTTTTGATAAAAAGGACAAAAAGCCAATAGTCCTGGTTGTATGGCTCCAGAGACACATTTCTAGTTAATCTGTCCAGTTTATTTAAAATAGAAAGCCAGGGTCAGTGCCAGCCACATACACTGGAGCTCGTGGGTTCAAACCCAGCCCAGGCCTGCCAAACAACAATGACAACTACAAGAAAAAAAAAATAGCTGGGTATTGTGGCGGGCGCCTATAGTCCCAGCTACTTGGGAAGCTGAGGCAAGAGAATTGCTTAAGCCCAAGAATTAGAGGTTGCTGTGAGCTGTGACGTCATGACACTCTACTGAGGGTGACTTAATGAGACTCTGTCTCAAAAAACAGAAAAATAATAAAATAAGATAAAAAAGAAATCTAAATAGTTGATTTCTGTTTTAAATAAACTTCACACACTATTATCTTTCTTGGGTAGATGGCATACACTTAAAATATGTACCTTTAAGTTTTTAAAGAAAATGGTAATAATAATAAAGCCAAAAATTAAAGACATTTATGATGTAACTTAAATACTGATCATATCATATTTGTTGAATAGAGCTCATGTCTGGCTGGCTGAAATATATTCTTACTTTTAAGTAATCTGAACTATGGCATTTTTTCATTTCTATGTCACTGTTATCAAATGCATGAAAAACATTTTAGGTCTTTTTCTTTTAATTGAAAAAGAATCCAACAATGCAATTTAAGATATTATGAATTGCATGACATTAATCATGTTTGTCTTTTGTTGCTATGCAGCCATATTTTCCAGAAGTACAAATGAAGGTAAAGAGCTTTAGTGGTATAGTTCAAAACTATAGGTTTCTAGATGGAATTTCTCACTTAGTAATATAATATTCCACTGGACTTCAGAGTTCAACTTCCGAACATGAGAAGATATTAGATTATGTACTATGAATATTTCCTATATCTGACTTCCTGAGTATATTACCATATCTGCTAACTTAGCACCCTGAAAAAACAAACAAAAAAAAAAAAAAAAGGAAAATTTTGTTCAGGTTGTTTTTCTGTAAACATCATTCATCTTCCACTTTCTATACTTTCAGCAACTAAAATTATAACCAAATTTGTGGAACCAAAAATTAAAGTGATTGAAGGCAGTCTTCAGCCTATTATCAAAACTGAAGGTAAAAGTCAATGTTATACATGGTTCCTTTTATTGTAGAAAAAAACATAAAAATACTGATATCAATGAATGTGTCTTACATTCTTTTTGAAACTAACATGCTAAATATTTCTATTCCAATGGCATGCTTATGTAATTGCAGAATGCGGAGTGCAAATTATTTAGCAAAGTAGATGGTGCATTCCTAATACTTTCAGTACATTTGCTTGTACTTCATTTAATTTGAATCTAACTGACTTTTCATTAGCACTAGCACACAGATAGTCACCAAAGAATTCAGTCCTGAGCTCTTTTACTCTTTTACTATGGTTAGATGCTTCTTTTATTGCTTTGTTTCCAATCTCTGCACACGATCCCTTTTGTACTGTTAAACCAACTCTTTAAAAAAAATGCAGGCATTTTTCATTCTGCAAGCTAAGAGAGCATAGAAATTGTACATTGATAAAAGCTTTCAAAGTACAACCCCATATGATATATTTTAAAATTAAAACATTAGAACCAGAGGAAGAAATAAGCATTTTGTGCAGTGAGTCAACCTTAGACTATTTAACAGTTCTGAACGTGTTCTTATATGTGACATATCACATATATGTGTATTTTACATATGTGTGTTATATACATATACACATATATGTGATATACATGTATCTGTACATGTATACACTTATCTTGATGTTTCAGACTGGAACATTTAAATAAGCAGTGACTTTTCTCTCTATCCTTACTGTCTATGTTAGCCAACTTCAACGTCTTTGATGTTATGCTGATTTCATGTATTTCATTTATCTCCAAAAATCAGACCATAAGAATTTTTATTTCCATGTTTAAGCATCTTAATGTAGTGACATGACACAGAGAAAAGACCTTTTTATCTTCTTTATTCCATAAGAATAAAAACAGTGTTCCAAAAAAGTAACAGATTATACCTTTGATTAAATCTCAGAAAAACTATTCTTGTAATTACCTTTGATTTTGACATTTCTTCTCATTCAGGGAATTGAGATGGCAACTTCTTGAATACTTTTGTCTATACCTTTTAAAATGAGCCATAACTTAAAATGAACACATTGAGAACACATAAGGTTCCTAGTTAATTGGTTATGTACATCATTATTCATTCTTGAGATCTAAAATTAATTTATTCTTTGAAATCTGTGAGTTTTGTTAATTATTATTCTTATAATAGTCATTTGAATCATTTTATATATGGATAAAGAGAATTTGGTGTTTTAAGGCAAAATTAAATCACAGAAACTTTTGTTGAAAAACATTTCTTAATTATTTTTATGAAAAATGACACAATGATATTTGACAATACAATTGATTTTTAAATTCTTATACTGTTTTGAAAAATCAGATTTTGTATTATAGTTGTTTGTAGCTTCTTTACCTGAAGTCATTTACATGTGCCATTTTTCTTATTTTCAAAAATGTTTCTCTCTTCCTTCAAGTTTCTTCATTTAGCTCATCTTCTCAACCTGTGTCAGCAGAATTCTATCCTATTAATCTTTTTTTGATTAGTTGATTACAGTTGATGTGGAATATCATCAACTGTACTTGGCTTCTTCCTATAGAGGAAACATGGATTCAAAAATGGGCCATATTACCTTTTCACCAATAACTCTTGAGTTCAAAGATTCAGTAATTTTACTTCTGTGTCACCTAATGTAGGAAACAAATATTTGTCTTGACAGCCATTTGTAATTCTCCAGCTTCAGAGATTGTTATTCCATTTCCTTCTTACTGTTTGAACATTTGCGCATTCATTGATGACTTTCAAATTCTTACTAAATACAGTAGGCTCCAAGACACAGTTTTAAAATGTTCCTTATAAAAGGTACTTAACCAAATTTTACAATTAAGAATGAATCAATGAAAATTCAATCCAAAATAGAGTTATCAAGCGCCAATTGTGCTGGGTACTCTCCTAGATGCTGGGAATAAATAGGAAAAAAATTTATAAAATGCCCTTCTTCATAGAGCTTGACTATAAAAGATGTTTCTGAAATTTTAGTTTGGCTTTATACAGAAATACGAGCTTAAGTATTTTTATTAACTCATTTCTTGTTCTTAAACTCCTGAGGTATACTTTCTCTACACCTTAAAAACATGACCTTATGTCTTATACTCAATATTGCCTGGCCTCATAGATCAAACTTTATGGCATGAAATATTCATTATTTGAAAGAACTGTACTCTTATTTTCATTATTTTTGTTATTATAGAATATTTAGTTTTGGGAATGATACTCATTGACAATTTCTACACAGACAAAAACATTACCTCAAAGATAAGCAAATACAGTTACATTTGACTGTTGAAGGGTCTTATAGTATGAGTTAAATGTACTGAACCTTATTTTCTTACTTCTATATGACATAGTCTTGATTAACTAATGTAGCAAGCAGCTTTCTAACATTCAAAATGATTTTCTCTGGGAGCAAAATCATTTTGCAAACCAAATGCAACATTTATTTAACTTTGGCCTTTGAAGAACTGTTTAACTGTTAATTAGCTAGTTTTGTATTATTCTCACAGAGAAGGTAAGTACCCAAATCCATTTTCCTATAAGACCTCAAACTCAGCATCTTAAAGGTAAGTATAAAATTATGATTTTCTTATGTACAGTCTTGTGGTTGCTAGAACAAAAATGCAAGGTAGTGAGTGATTTATAAATCTGAAATGAAAATTTTTGGTAATTAAAGAGTAATAGATAATATCAGTATGCTAAAGTAAGATCAATACCAGTTATCACTAGAGCAACTCAAATGTGTACATAGTACTGCATGATTCACAAAATTTAGCCACATACAATATTTTGTGTGATCAGACCTAATAAAATTACCAATGAATGGGTGGATTTATACATATGTTTAAACCCTGAAACAGATTATAGTAATTTTAGTAGCATACCAATAGACAGAGTCATTTGTTCTCATAAATATTATCTAATTTGAAGACAATGAGAAATTTTAGAATGAATTTCATATAGAGAGCCTGAAACTAGCTGGACATTTAAGTAGCACCAAAAGTTGGAATAAATTTCCTATTTTGGTAAATTTAAAAGCCTGATTTAACAAGGTAATTTGTCTTCTAAAATAATGTCTCAGGACCCACAATAATAAAAGTCAAAATTGAAGGTGAACCTGAATTCAGGCTGATTAAAGAAGGTGAAACTGTAACTGAAGTGCTCCATGGAGGTGCATTGTGTATATTTTCTGGTGTCTACTTAGTATCACTGTGATTATTTTGAAATACTATTGGCTTAGGAATACTGAACATCTGATATTTTCTCTTGGTTTTAATTTTACAGAAATTGAGGGAGTCATTTTCTCAGTTGTGGGACAATTATTAGCCAGTAAGAAATAAAATATAGTTTGCCTTTTAATGGATCTAGGTGAGATTCATTTAACCATTAAGCCACCCCAGATCCAACAAAGCTGTCATCTACATATGACGATTATGAATTATGATGACAATACTGACATTAGTACAACTGGACATATTGGACTCAAAAATAGAAGAGAAATAGCCATTGTATAAGACTCTAAACACCACTATGAAGATTTATTTTCGGATTCCCTTCCAGTGAAGTGTATATATGTATCCTTAGATTTTCATTGAATACACATTCCACACTCAGGAAACAAGAGTGATGTAAAGAGTTAGCTTATCATGGGGTGGCACCTGTGGCTCAAAGGAGTAGGGCGCCGCTGGCCCCATATGCTGGAGGTGGCGGGTTCAAACCCAGGCCCGGCAAAAAAAAAAAAAAAAAAAAAAAAAGAGTTAGCTTGTCAGCTGGCCCTCTCCATCACCCAAGATTTGGGACATCAATATTTATTAGCTTTTAAACCTATATTAATCTGACTTTATTTGAGCTATGCTCCCAAAATGATTATTATTGATTCTGAAATGGCAATATTTTAAGAAGTATACTTAATCATTAAAATGTATAGCTAATGCAAGTATAGACACCACATAAGAATAAATCAATGCGTTTTTCAACCCCTAATTTCAGAGCCAATTATTAAAAAGTACACCAAAATCATTGATGGTGTACCTGTGGAAATAACAGAAAAAGAGACATGGGAAGAACGGATCATTACAGGTAGTCTTTAATTTCATACACAGATATATGCTCAGATTATAAACATCAAATAATAGTTCATTCTCAGTTATCTGTAAATGAATCATTGAAGATACTGACTAAGTAATTTTAATGATTGTTACTGAAATTACTTCATTTCTTGTCTAGAAGAAATTATACTATTCTAAATAAGTAATCTGTTCTAT
The DNA here is from genome assembly GCF_000181295.1 of Otolemur garnettii. NCBI lineage: Eukaryota > Metazoa > Chordata > Mammalia > Primates > Galagidae > Otolemur > Otolemur garnettii. The sequence goes on from NW_003852577.1 coordinate 3,086,185, forward strand.
GGTAAATTGGATATTTATAGGTAATTCTGGAAGCATGTGTTTTTGTTATGTGTTTGCATTCATATTATATGATATACCCTCTTTACTTTACTGTTTATTAACGAGTTGTTGAATCCTAAAAGAAAAACTATTCCCTCCTTCAAGGTTTCATTACTCTTAAGGTCTATACATCTATAGACAAAAGATATGAAAGTTCATATAAAACAACTTACTGATAATTTTAATAAACCTTTGCATCAGTCTGTGCCTAAAAATTATGAATTCAGCTATTCCTGTAAGTATTGGTTCAAACAATTATTCAGCAACTATGCCCTGTGCCAACTGTTCATGTAAATAAAGTTTTATTGGAAAACTTTATGTTTTGTTCAGTCATGTTCACTCATTTACATAATGTGTATGGCCACTTTTATACTAGAACAACAGAGTTGAACAGTTGCTACGTAGACAACATGGTCCACAAGTGTAAAATACTTACCCTCTGTCACTACACGAAAGAAATTTGCCTTCCTCAGTCTTAGACCTTTTTTTTTTTTGAGACGGAGCCTCAAGCTATCCCCCTGGGTAGAGTGCCATGGCATCACGCTCACAGCAACCTCCAACTCCTGGGCTCAATCAAGTCTCCTATCTCAGCCTCCCAAGTAGCTGGGACCACAGGAGCCTGCCACTACACCTGGCCAGTTTTTGTTTGCAGCCATCATTGTTGTTTGGCGGGCCCGGGCTGGGGATTCGAACCCGCCACCTTAGGTGTATGTGGCTGGCGCTTTAGCCGCTTGAGCCATAGGCGCTGAGCCTTAGACCTTTCTTAATTGTATTTCTTTTAGGTCCTGAAATAAAATACACTAGAATTTCTGCTGGAGATGGAGAAACGGAAGAAACTCTGAAGAAATTGTTGCAAGAAGGTGAGTATATCCAGACAAATAAATTTACATAAGCTGTCCATATCCAAGCCTAAAATAATCTTTGAGGCCTTGTACGTGTTTTCTACTCTAATTCTGTAGTCCAAGTTTCACACAACATTAAAAAAGCCTGAAAATATGGAATGGAGCATAAATTACAGCCGTATTTGTTTTATTATACAGTATAATGTTCAACAGTTCTATAAGAAAATTAGTGAATCAAAAAACAACACTAACAACTGTGGAAGACCTAACTTGGTCTGGAATGCCTTATCTGGCAGATGCCATTATTTATCACATCAAATCTGCTGTGTTTTTTGTTGTATAAACCAATTTCTGCTATACACATGTATCCTCTCAGAAGTCACCAAGGTTACCAAATTCATTGAAGGTGGTGATGGTCATTTGTTTGAAGATGAAGATATTAAAAGGCTGCTTCAGGGAGGTTAGTAAAAGGATGACAACTAACATCCTTAACAGGTTCTGGTGACAATTCTTCAACTTTTTAAAGACTGAGCAAGCAGATCTTTCTTTTA
>NW_003852577.1:3087636-3117962 GCF_000181295.1 Otolemur garnettii
TTGGTTCCATGGTAGTTTGATAGTTATGAAGAAATGATTACTAGTTTAAACAGTCTTTAAAAAGTTCTATGGTATGAAGCTTGGGGAGCAATGAATATTTTTTTTTGTTGGTTTTGATTCAGATAATGGTAAATCTATTTTAAGCATACCAAAGGGGAATAATCTTTACAATGCTAGTTGTTAAACAAGCCCAAATTTGACTACATTTTAGATTTTTAAAAAATGTATTCACTGCCCCCATAGCAACAATAAAAGGCATGTTTTTGGATTCTGTAAGTGCATAGATACCCAACAAAACAGTGCATTTAGTAACTTTCTTTGCAAAACTACTTTCTTGGGAATGAGTATCTGTTTCTTCTAACAGTCTGAGTAATAATCTATATCTGGATGTGTAAATTGTTTTCTATATAAAATTAATCTTAATCTTTTATGGAATGTTCTGTCTATGGCATTAAATAAACTTACTTTTGAGAGCAGAAAAAAAAAGAATTCAAAATCTTACACAAACTCTAAAAGGTAATTAGTTGGCATTTAAATAAATGGATTTTTACTTCATTTTTCTAACAACAAAAATATTAAGCTAAAAATGTTTAAGAGAAATAACTATTTAAATTATTTATAAAAACCAAATATGCTCTTTGAAATACACTATGAATTGAGAAACACATCAGAAGTTTGGTATTTGTCCAAAATACAGTTCAGGTGGCTTTTCTATTTAGATTTTAAAAATTGCATCACTGTGTCCAAGAAGATAAATTCTCTTGAGACCTGTGTATTTTTTGGCAAGTATTGTTTCTATATTCTATATTTCAATATATGTAAAATCTTTTACATAATATGTAGAGACTTATCAGTGATATTTAAAGTACAGTTTTTATTTAACTGATGACCAAATTTCCCCTCACTAGAAATATATATGTCTGAAAAATACAATATTTCCTTTCAGAACACAAAGAATAAATAGCATGCCCAAGGCTTAATGGAACAAAGGATTCCTGTAGGATCTAATCCAGAATTCATTATGTACCCTCAAATGTTTAACTATCTTCTAAGAAAACATCTAAGGATCTGAGGGAACACATTATGAAGATTAAATTGAATTCTTTTTTTTTTTTTTTAAGTCTTTGCCATAGTAAGCAGCTTTTGTAGAATGATAGTGCTTTCTAGGAAATGAATAAATTAGTAGGTATACCTGTTTATATGCTTTCATTCATTTAGGCTCAAACTTCAGGTAAGTATGTTTTCTTCTCCTTTAATAAACCCCTGTTAATAAGTTATCATAAACAATGCACGTAGGTACTGAAGTATTACTCTGGCCAAGAAAAGTTATAACTGCTACAAATTAAGAATATGACACTTGATTTTTAGTTAGTGGACTCCTTTCTTAACTCTTGTTTTGTTTTGTTTTTTCATTTCAAAGATTTATGCCTTTAGTTCCCAGTGTAGGCTCTTTCTATATAAGACTTCAGTTCTCACAACGTCACATCATAAATTTTCATCAAAATATTTCCAAAGTTTTGCTTTTCACAGGAAAGACAGTATACACAGTAGAGTTACTAGTGTCAGCATTCATTGAACATGTTAGTTTTTTCTTTGTTTGGCCATATAAAACCCCAGGTCATCACTGAGTCACAAGTGACCCCTTGTCTAAATCCTAAGGGACACTGATTTACAAAGAAGCTCATATAAATTACATTATACAGGACCTTTCCCCCAGAATCTGAGTAATTAATACGTACATATCCCAAGCACAGTCTTCATTTTGGTAAGTTCTATCTGAAACTGAATTTATATCTGAACTGTTCACATTGTAAATATTGTGGTGCTTATAGTACAGTTTGATGATCTGAGTACATTTCCCAGTCACTTGAGTCCTGATTACTAACATGGCTAAGCAGACTTTTCATTACTGATATTATGATTTGCCACTGAAATACTTCCATGCCCTTCATTGAAAAATGCTCTCATGAAATACATAGAATTTGTTATGCTTACCTTAGGTAGGACTGTTTATTCTGAAGCTACCCAAAGAATCAAAGGAGAATGACAGACTATGAAAAAGAAAGAACAACAAAAAAAATTATTTGAGAAGGTTGTGACAAATCTGCCAATATAACATGTTAAGATTTATAGCCTATATAGAGAATAGTACATCAGGTATAGGTCTGCCTTCAGTATGAACTTGGACTTGAAAGTTAGTTGGCTCTTTTCTGCCTTATATTTTTCATTTGAAAAAGTTAGTACTATACTTATATCTCAGTGAATTAACATGTGAAAAGCTCTTAAAACAATGTTCAGCTCATAGTAAGCTGTCAGTGTATGTTACTATCAATATTATGTAGTATCATCAATTAATATTAACATGGTCAATAACATAATATTTTACATCCCACTCTAAATTTCTATAGTCATAGCTATGTACAAATGCAAAACAAAACAAAACAAAACAACCAAACAAAACTTCCAAATAACTGGGCTGAAGCAATTTGCATGCTTTAGGTAGAGAGGGGACATTTGTGCCAAATTATTCAGGTTTATCCTCTCACATTTTGCTGTTCTAAAAGTGAACACAACTCTCATTTATTTTGAGGTAACAAAGATACGGGAAGCACACCTGATTTCTTCACTTTAATTAAGCTTTTCTTTTAAAATATTTGTTTCCCACAATGCACTTTTTAAAAATTCTGCAATATTATCTAATTGTTTAAATTATTTCTAATTTATAGAAAAATGTAGTAAGTTAGCTAAACTTAAAAAGTGAATGCTTCCAAATTTATGAAAGGAAATTTGAGCATACTTGCTTGTCTTTGTTTTAAAAAGTAATTTTGCAAGTGCTTCTATGACCTACCTTTCAATTGTACAGTAATTTACTATTTGGAATTTAATAAAACCATTAAACAATATTCTTACTATATGTGTATAAAGGTTAGATCCATGTCTCCTTCGTGTTCTTTTATAAGACATTATTTTGTTTCCAACCAAACCTAAAGTTAAGAAAAATATATCTGTTTGAGAATATTTTGTAAGTCAGACATCAATGTCTTACATAGAAAGTGTCTTACACTTTTCCCATTATGCAACCTAGGTGAGGTTTTCTATCATTCTATATTTTACAACAGTATTAACAAAATATGACAAATGGTTATACATTTTATATTCTGGGGATAAAAAGACATTTTGATAATGTGCTAAGTAGACTGAAACCGAATTTATAAAATTAAGAATGTTATTTCTTTATTTAAAAAAATTTACTTGGTTTCAAATAGCCCAAAGTATTCATGGTGATAGTTTCACTGCTTACTTTTTATGGGATTTCAGAGAATTGAAAACATTGTATTTAATATAAAAATGTTAACTTCATTGCTGAATATAAATGATATGTAAAATAAAAACAACCAAGAAGTCAAATTTGGAGAAAAAAGCTTAAAAAGCTAAATAAAAAAGCGAAGCCGCCATAGGACCACACTTACTCTTTGATCTCAAATGTCCTGAAACTGAGTGAAAATGTGAGTGTAGGCCTACCAGATAGTCTTGTCAATGAGTAAAAAGAAAAACAAACAAAAAAAGGAATTGAGAAAATGTTTCACTTCTAACACTACAAACCTGTATGCACTTGTTCTTAAATATGAATGTTTTTATTAGTTTTAACTAGTTCATTTTTTAGAGAATTACATAGGATTGACCTTGAATTATGCCACATTGGGGGGTGTTGGCACATTTTTCCTGTAATGTTATTATTATATTTTTAGAGTCATCAGGTCAATGATATTTTATTATCTTCATTTACAATAAATAATTGCAAATTGATCTATAGTGATAATTTTGCAGAGGGATATGTTACAAGTAGGGGGGATTGCAAAGATAATATGGCTATCTCTGGAAAGGTACTTGGGTTAAACTCTATGTAATGTTCATCATCTTTTATCATAAAGTAATGCTTTTTACTAAAAGGGTGAGAAAATCATGTAAGTCACTTACTGTGTGCAAAAATGGCACATTATATGGGTGTCCAAAAAGCCGTAATTAAATAATGTGTTTTGTAATTAGGAAACATCCATTATGATATGTGGAAAACAAATGTCTAATTGTTTGTCCATTGTAAATATGAAACTCTAAGGATTGTAAAATTTACTACCCTCAAAAAACTACATGTTTAAGTGACACCTATTTAAAATTTTGCACTTTTCTGATTAACCACATCTCCTGTCTGGTTTTAACCATAATTTAAAAGTGTTTCTAACTACAATTTGATTCTAGACACACCTGTGAGGAAGATACAAACCCACAGAAGAGTCCAAGGTAATCATGTGAACCATAGGATGTGTATAAATATTACATTGTGTTATGCTGTGAGAAATCAAGGGAGAGAAGAGTATTTTCATGTATTTTATTGAATTTCATTGTCTGGCAGAGAGAAAAGTTCACTTTGAGGCAAAGGATTTCAGTGGCAAGAATAAGAAAGTAAATTCTTGTGTTCTGCCCTACTAATAGAATCAAATAACAAATATTACAGGACAGGTAAATATGCCCATGTAAACTGCTAGGTATATTGAACCACTGAGGTGGATTCAAGTGTGTGATCCACTCATACGAAAATTATATCAAAATTCAGTATACACAAACAACTTTGTGTGTATACAAGTCAAAAAGAAATGTTTGAATACCAGAGCTAAGCATACAGAGATAGCAGGAAGACTTAAAACCTTAAATATGCTATTATTCAAGATGAGGCTACAGTTTAAGACACAAATAAATTAGAATTGTACTTATACAGAAAACTGTCAATGTAACTACTTATAAAATTTTGATATAAATGTATAGATTATATGTATTATAGACCACATACGCACTACAATTTTCTTCATGTTACACTATGTGTTTTGTAATTCCTCCACTTAGGTTACCATACGTTCTGATACATTAAAAGAGCAAAAATTTCCTGTGGAATCCAGAGTAAATTACAAGCTTAGAATTAAAAAATTGGAATTTCTGACATAATTAAATACTAATAGTGAAAAGAAGTTATGAGGCCTGTCAATGCATCATAAGCATATCTGATTTTAACCCAATTAAATGTATATATCTCCAAAAGTAAAGGATCAGTTGGGCAAATATGTTTTTAGATGAAGGATTTATTATGGATTTCTTATAAACATTCAGATCCATCCAATTTTTCTAAAAAATAATCAAATTTCAATTATTTGTTTTCATATACCTTTGATCAAAAGATAATCTTGGTTTCATCAACATAAAGTAAGAAGAGTATTAACAAAACACCATCTAAAATATAATAGAAAATTATGTCATATGATAGGTAAAAGCAGACCATCCTATTCTTAAACTCTCAAGTTTCATTACATTCAGAATCTATCCTGTCTTTTTATTCCTAATAAGGTTCCAGAAGACGAACAAGAGAAGGTCGTTCTCAGTGAAAGTCCAAAAACCAGACTGCAAAGTTGGAACAACCCTGAGTCAATAACCTGACCTAAAAAGAAAACGACAAGAGCCACGTTGACATTGGAAACTGAAATATTAGCAGAAGAAAGCAATCATCAAACAATTCTGAAGGCAAATTTAATATTCGTTTTTCCTGAATGAGAAATCCGAGGGAAAGGTGGGCCTAGCTTCCTGTGGGATAGGAACTGAAGGGAATTTATCACCTTGACATTAAAAGTTCTGGCTAACTTTAGACTCCATCAAAGAAAATCCTTGCATCAGATTTATTACAATACAAATTTAAGAGTGGTGAACTGTTGTGTAACTCCTTGAAAAGATTAGGGCTTGAATATATGTGATGGATAAATAAAATGCATGTAAGCAGTTATCTCTCCATAGGAAGCTAGTTATAAAAATAGGTGCTCAGTATAAAACAAATAAAACCCTTTACATCACAAGGCTTTGCACATTTCCATGTGGGTTTGCTGGTAAATTATGTTACTTTTACAACTAATTTTTGTACCCTTGAAATGTTTGTCATATACTTCTGGCAGCACACATTTTTATAAATCTCAAACATTTCATTCAATAAAACCATTTTTCAGGTATATAGAGAATTACTTCACAGTGAGTAATTCAGAAAACTCAAGGTTTAAGTTACAAAGTGGTTTGGACTTGGGAAAAAGACTTTATACCTCTTGTAACAAGTACTCATTAAAGGAAATTGAATGAAATTACTGTTTTCTTAAATTTTTCAAACTATTATGTTATATAAAGAATTGTTACATGGGACGTTCTCACTGGGGTTACGCAAAATCTCAGGGTGGTTTTTATTTGCATTTCTCTGATAACAAGCTGTGGTATATGTACACCATGGAATACTATTCAGCTGTTTAAAAAAATGGAAACTTTATATCTTTTGTATTAACCTGAATGGAAGTGGAACACATTATTCTTAGTAAAGCATCATAAGAATAGAGAAGGAAGAATCCTATGTACTCAATTCTGATATGAGGACAACTAATGACCTAATACATGTGGAGGGGGGAAGAGGGGTGCAGAGAGAGGGAAGAGGAGAAGGGGCTGGGAGGGGTCACAGAGTATGACACACCTCTTGGGGATGGGACACAATTATAAGAGGGACTTTACCTAACAAATGCAATCAGTGTAACCTGGTTCTTTGTATTCTTAATGAATCCCCAACAGTAAAAAAAAAAAAAAGAATCATTAGACAATGAACAGTTATAAAATATCACCTAGGCTCGGCTCCTGTGGCTCAAGTAGCTAAGGCGCCAGCCATGTGCACCCAAGGTGGTGGGTTGGAATCTGGCCAGGCCCGCCAAACAACAATGACGGCTGCAACCAACAAATATAGCCGGGCACTGTGGTGGGTGCCTGTGGTCCCAGCTACTCGGGAGGCTGAGGCAGGAGACTTGCTTGAGCCCAGGAGTTGGAGGTTGCTGTGAGCTGTGATGCCAGAGCACTCTACCCAGGGGGACAGCTTGAGTCTCCTGTCTCAAAATAAATAAATAAATAAAAAATAAAATATCACCTAAGTACCTGATTTTACCCTGAGATTATGCTAAGTGGAGAGGATTCAAGAGATGAATCAGATGATGTAGTTACTATCCTCAAAAGGTAGAGAGACAACCAATTATCCACACTGCACCAGAAGCTATCATTGAAGAATAAATAACACTCCACAAGCATGACTCATAGATTTTTTTTATTCTGGGCTAGGCATGGGGGTAAACCACAGAGATTCTCTTAACTAAGACAAAGTAACAGAGTCCATTGCAAGGCAAAGAGGTGAAAGAAAATATTTGCTTCCTAAAATGCTAAAGACATTGACTTGATCAACTCAGATCTCAACAAGTGTCATCCTTAGCTTAGACTGCTTGAAATAAGAACATTTAGGAATGGAATCCATACTGAGTAATAACAAAATTATACCATGGATAGGAGAGCAATCATTGGGAAACTGTAAAACTGAGGAAGGCCACCTGAAGATGCCAATCTTAACCACAGATATCTAGCTTCTTGGGTAGCTGAAAGATTCTTTGTTTGAAAAGCAAGTAGGGTGAGTGAGGAAGTGAGATATAAAATCCTGAGTGTCATTTACTGAAGTGTGCAATAGCTCTAGTTTTCCAGAAAACTTTCTTGTCTCAGAGTGTGAGATTTATTGCTACCAGTGAGATTCCCTACCAGAAAAGAAAATACCCTATTTAGTACCCAAGTAACGAATCCCAGCTGTAAACGGTGTGGTTACAGTTATCTCAAGATGATTCAGAAGAGGTGGTTACGGTTCAGGGGCACACTTAAAGCTGTGACTCAGCATTACAAAAGTTTCTGTTCATGCCTTTTGCCCTCTTTTTTATGGGGTTATTTGATAATTTTTCTTTCTTTTATTTTTTTTTAGAGACAGAGTCTGACTTTGTTGCCCTTGGTAGAGTGCTGTGGTGTCACAGCTCACAGCAACCTCCAGCTCTTGGGCTTAGGTGATTGATGCTCTTGCCTCAGCCTCCCAAGTAGCTGGAACTACAGGCACCTGCCACAATGCCCTGCTATTTTTTGTTGCAATTGTCCAGGGCCGGGTTCAAACCCTCCACCTTCAGTATATGGGGCCAACGCCCTACTCACTGAGCCATAGGCACTGCCTGATAATTTTTCTTGCTGATTTTCTTGCATCCTTTGTAGATTCTGGTTATGAACCCTATACCGGATGTATAGCATACAAATATTTTTTTCCCATTCTGGGAAGCTATTTACCCTATGGACTGTGTCCTTGGCTGTGCAGAAACTTTTTAATTTGATCAGGTCACACTTATTTTCATTGTTGCCCTTATTGCTTTTGAAGTCTTCTTCATAAAATCTTGTTTTTCCAGCATTTCTTCTAGGATTCTTACAGATTCATGCCTCAGTCTTAAGTCTTTATCCATCATGAATTAATTTTTTGTGAATGGTGAGAGGTGTAGACCTGTGTCCATCTTTTACAGGTAGTAATCCAGTTTTCCAAGCACTATTTACTGAATAGAGATTCTTATCCCTAGTGTCTGTTTTTATCTGTTTTGTCAAAAATCATAGGGGAACATGAAGATGGTTTCACCTCTGGGTTCTCTGTTCTGATCTATAGGTCTGTGTCTCTGTTTCTGTGCCATTACCAATATGTTTTGGATACTATAGCCTTGTAGTATAGCTTAGAAGTTTGGTGAGGTCATGCTGCCTGCTTTGTTTTTGTTTTTAAGGTTGCTTTGGGTATTCAGGGTCTTTTCTGGTTCCATACATAATATAAAACTATTTTTTTTTTAGATCTGTGAAAAATGGCATTGGCATTTTAATGGGGAGTGAATTGAATCTATAAATCACTTTGGGTAGTATAACCATTTCAACAATGTTGGTTGTATGGATTGATGAGAACGATATGTTTTTCCTTTTGTTCACATCCTCTGTGATATCTTTCTGTAGTGTTTCATAGTTTCCCTTATGGAAGTTTTCATTTCCTTAATTAATTATATTCCTAAGTATTTTATTTCCTTTGTTGCTACTGAGAAATTTATTACATCTTCTATTTGATTCTCAGCTTGACTGTTGTTGGCATATAGGAAGACCACATGGTGCTTGTTTGTGCATCTATTTATGTGGTGGATTACCTTTATATATTTGCATGATAAGCCATCTTTGCATGTATGAGATGAATCCCACTTGGCCTTTATTTATTTATTTATTTATTGATGTACAGCTGAATTTGGTTTGCCAAGATTTTTTTTTAATTGTTGGGGATTCATTGAAGGTACGAGAAACTAGGTTACACTGATTGCATTTGTTAGATAAAGTCCCTCTTACAATTGTGTCAGTTTGCCAAGATTTTATTGAGAATTTTTGCATCTACATTCATAAGGAATATTGATCTGTATTTTTCTTTTTAGTTATGTCCTTTCCTGGCTTTGGTATCAAGGTAATAATGGCTTCATAGATTGAGTTAGTGAGGAATCTTTCCTTCTCAATATAAAGGAATAAATTCTGTAGAGTAGGTAGTAGCTCTCCTTTGTATATATGTGAAATTTGGGGTGAAACTGTCTGGTCTGGGACTATTTTTTATTGCTGCTTCAATGTCATTACTTGATATAGGTCTGTTGAGGAATTCTGTATCTTCCTGATTGAGACTAGGGAGATTCATGTCTTACATATCCCACGGCTTGCGTGACATAAAACACAGATTTCTTATCTGCTTATCAAGATAGGGATCCATGTTTCATTCACATGTGTGCTCCCATTGCCCTGAAGATGCTGCACATAAACAATAAAATTACAAACAAAGCACAAATTGGGGTAGTAAATTCTAGTATAATCTCCCTGAATGTATGAAAAAAAATTTTTTTTTTCAGTTTTTGGCTGGGGCTCGGTTGAACCCACCACCTCTAGCATATGGGACTGGCACCCTACTCCTTTGAGCCATAGGCACCACCCTGTTTGCAAATTTTTAAGTAAGAACTCATGCAGTCCTCCTTAAGGAAGGCAGACATGCCCTTGCACACAAGAGATAAACTTCAAAAATGGAAAATGAAATGCCCATCATTAATTCATAGATTTGGTTTCCTAAAATGCTCTGGAACACTTGTTCCAAACAAATTCTTCTTCTTTTTTTAATTCTTCTGGTTTTTCTAGTCATATATTCACTATCTCCACTGTCAGGTCTTCATCGTGTTCTTTTGTTCTAATGTATGTTTTCCATTTTTTTGTGCATCACTTGGGAGTTTTTTATTTTCTGTTTGTTTCTTTGTGTTTTTGTTCTGGCTCACTGAACTCACACTGGTAGATAGCATTCCTATTGCCCTTCCTTTTCATACTTGTAATCATCCCCATACAAACCATGTGACATTTCCAGTGGAATCAGATGTTGTAACAATAGTGAGAATGTGTCTAAATATAGGCAACATCTATTGTGCAGGCATTACATGACAAAACCTGTTAAGCACTTTGTACGAATTCTCATGGCAATTCTATAAGGCAGATATGATTTTCATCTGTATTATAGAGAAGGGAAAACTGTCATGGTTTAAATAATTTGTCCAGGTTAGCAAGAGGCAGAAACAGAATCTGCACAGTATGGCTTCACAGTCTGAGCTCATTAATAATATGCTAGAACACTCTTTAAAATTAATGCTTTGAATAAAAGAGATCAAATTCTGACAACAGAAGTTAGCCAGTGGGTGGAAGGAGTGGTCTTAAGTATCAGATATTTTTATGCTCAGGAGATGTTACTAATTATTTGATAAAAGGTTAGATCCTGGTTGTCAGGGAAAATAACTTATAGAATTCTATTTATTTGAAGACACTACTTTGAAAATGATAGTGCAATGTAATATAAACATACAATTGGGAGGTGGAGCAAGATGGAAGGCTGAGCTTTCCTAGTACAACTGGGGAAAAAGGAAAGAACCCAGCTATACCTGTCACAAAGACCATACCTGTAGTCATAGCTCAGGGAGCACAGGAAGGTGGTGGTGAGTTAGGTATGCATATGATCTGGAGTGGTGGAAATCTGACTCATTAGGAAAGTGATTGAGAGCCACTGGGATCAGCCAGCTCCTTCCACCCTGCCCCCATGGAGGTCTGGGATGAGAAGAAGCCTTTCCAGAGTTTTCAGTTTGAGGGGAAAGCTGTGTATAGAGTGGAAAGCTTGGAGGAGTGGGCGGACTTGAACAGTATACAGCAACCAGATTTGAATACCAGGTGGAGTGGATTTGCCATTGGTTTGGTGGCTAGTGAGACAGCCATACTGGGAAGATCTCAGCAGCCAAGAGGCTGCCACTGTGGGAAGGTCAGGAGAAGATCTTACCAGAGGCCTTACAGCCATCTAAATCCAGCCTACTGGGATCTGAACTCCACTCTTAAGACAGGCTGAAGGACTACTGTACCCCACAGGAACTGGTGTCAGGGGGAAACTCTCACAGCTTCCCCTTAAAATCCCAACATGGTGGGGTCTGAATGCTGAGGAAACAATCAGGCAATCACCAAGGACAACTAAGTTAGAAATAAAAACCAGAGAGGTTGCCTGCTATGCTCTCCATCTCCTAAAAAACACAATACCACCTGGTGGTTGCAAAATATATATTCAACATATTGCAAAATATATATTCCTATTACAATTGGTCCCTTCCAAAATTTTTTTAGTAAGTTTTTAATTTTTTTTAATTTTTAAATTTATTTTTATATTTTACTCTTCTGTGTTGCTGAGGTTGCTTCTGTTTAGGGCTATTTGAGCTTTTCTTGTTTTTTTTCCCCCTTTTTAAATTAAATCATAACATTTATGATGTTTACATTTCTTGGGTAAACATTTATTGGGTACAATGTGCTGATTTTATGGAATGCTTATATCAAACTGGTTAACAGACCCTTCACCTCACTTAATTATTGTGTTAAGACATTTATACTCTGCATTTAATAGATTTGACATGTACCTTTGCAAAATGCACCATAGGTGTGGTAACACTGATTATCCTCCCTCCATCCAACCTCCCCTCCCCTCCCTTCCCCTCCTAGTTGAGCTTTTTTTGTTTTGTTTTGTTTCTGTTTTTTTTTGTTTGTTTGTTTTTGTTTTGTTTGGTTGGTTCTATTCTTCTATTTTTACTTTCATCAAGAGCAAGGACTCCTATATTTTTTGTTTATCACAACAGAGGAAGAGTTTGGCTTTGTTTAGATTAGTAAAGAGCTCTTGATTTCAAGGAACCCATCCACCCCAACTGCAGACAATCCTTGAATTGCAGGCATGGCCTTAACACCATGCTGATCAATACCATTTTGTCTATAACTCTCATTCTGTCTTCCTGTCCTCATTCTCTCCTGTCCTTCAATTCCTTTCTTTTATCCCTCTTTCATTTTTTTCTTTTTATCTTTCCTTCTTTTTTCTTATTTCTTTCATTTCCTCTTGTTTCTCCATGTTTGTGCTTTATCCTTCCCTTCCTTTTGGCCTTATACCAAGAGATGATTTTAAAAACTAAGCTCTGAGACAAGGTAATTTGAGGCAAAGGAGGAAAAGAGAAGGAAAAAGTAGAAAAGGTGGTGAACAAGAAAAAAAAAAAAGAAATCTCAAGGAAGATGACTGACTAGAGGCAGCTTTGGCCAGAGGCTCCTGTCCAGAGAGAGAAATACTAAACAGAAGTGGACTCAATGAAGCCGAAGGTGGGGATCTGGAGGTAAGACGGAAGATAAAAAAGTGTATATCATCTCTACTGAGACAAGCTGTGATTCCAAGAAAGATGATCCAAGAAAACAATTTCCAGATACAAAGTCCATCACTAAGAGGATGAAAGACCCCTCCTCCAAGTGAGAGGCTCCTTGTGGGCTCTCTGCAAGTGAGCAAGGAACAAAAAACCTCTCATTTTACCCTAGGGGAGAGAGCTGCTAGACACTGGGCCTCCTTCTCCAGGGAGGTCCCACTTGTGAATCTAGGCATCATCCTGCCTGGCATAAAAATTAAACAAATATTTTCCCTACAATTCTGAACTCCCAATCCACACTTACCCACTCACCTCACAGTCTGAAGGTCTTCCCCCTGCAGAGCCCAGAGTGTTTGGCAATTCTGAGAGGCCTGGGCATTGCGTGGGCTGCTGAGAAAAAGCACAGAAACAATGACTTAGTGGAAGCTGAGGGTGTGGGAAGAGAAGGACACAAGGGAGAGAGAGGTGCTCCATGACTGTACATGGTGGGCAAGTTTTTCTGATTAGGTGGCTCACCAGAGGGTCCAGGCTCCATCACCTCAGGATTGTGGGATGGAACTGCCAGTGGATTTCTACTATCAGGCCACTGGAGACCATTTGAACTCTCCCTGTTGAGCAGTGATTGTACTGCCCAGGACAATCTGATTAGACTTCCCAACCTGGGATGTCTAATGGGGAATCTCCAAGGTTGAGCAGCAGTTATTTAGTAACAGAAAAGGACTGATTCTCCTCCTTCAGCTGTCAATGGTGGAGGGTGGGGTGCCACAGTGATATCAGCCTAATACTGTGACTTGTTTGGATTGGGTAGAGCCTGGCTGACTTCAAGACAGAGCCAGCTGGCTCTATGTCACCAACCAGATCCTCAGAGTCTCTAGGTACAGCTCTTAATGGGAACTTTGTAAGGCTGTAGGAGGAAAGCCACAATCACAATCCCCAGTTCATTAGTAAAGAACTGGTTAACTCCACTTCCTGGGGCACCCAATCCAATCTCATGCTACCAGTTTTAATTGCCAAATTGTGGGAAATACTCATGGGATGGAACCAGCAGAAGAACTGGCACCATGAATAATCAGAATAGATCAATTCCCCCAAGGAGTGACAAAGAAGTTACAACAGAAGATACCATTTATAGGAAAATGGCTGAATTGTCAGAAATAGAATTTGGAATATGGATGGCAAATAAGATGAATAGAATGAAAGAAAAGATGGAAATAGAAATCCAAAGAGTGGTTCAAAAGTTATCTCAAGAAATTAATGAATTCGAAGACAAAGTCACCAAGGATATGGACATAATGAGAAAAGATAGCAGAGTGCGAGGAAGTGAAAAAGTTATTTGCGGAGCTTCAAAATACAGTAGAATACCTCCATATAGAGTTGAGCAGGCTGAAGAAAGAATGTCAAAAATTGAAGGCAAAGCTTTTGAATAATCCCTAGCATTCAATGAGGCAAAAATTTGGAAGACAAGAAGAGAACATTCCCTGAGAGAATTATGGGATCATTTCTAAAGCACAAACATCTGATTTATAGGAATTCCTGTAGGAGAAAAGGATGGTCCTAAAGGCACAGATGCTCTACTTCAAGATAATTTGGAGGACAATTTCCCAAGTACTGCAAGAGACACAGAAATTCAGATAGTTTCAGAACCCCAGCAAGATTCAATCCAAATAAAGCATCTCCTAGACACATTGTAATTAAATTTGCCAAAGTTAATATGAAGAAGAAAATCCTACAAGCAGCCAGACATAAGAAAAGCATTACCTACAAAGGGAGAAATATTAGAATGACTGGAGATCTTTCAGGCAAAACTTTACAAGCCAGAAGAGGATGATCATTGACCTTTCAACTTCTAAAACAAAACTACTTTCAGTCCAGGATCCTGTATCCAGCTAAACTGAGTTTTATTTGTGATGGAGAAATAAAATACTTTACTGACATACACATGTTGAGGAAATGCCATAAATAAATCAGTTCACTAGAAAATATACTGGCCCATTTTTCATAATGACCAGCACAATAGTCTACCACCAAAGTAAGTTCACCTTGAATTTATCAAACAAAATCTAACTACAACAATGGTGAAAGATTAAACATATCTAATGGACATTTGAAAGACATGACACCCAAAACACCACCATACCTATCAATTCTCTCAATTAATGGGAGTGGCTTAAATTGTCCTCTAAAGAGGCACAAGTTGGCTGACTGGTTACTCAAACTGGTTACTGAAAACTTAGGCCAGGTATCTGTCTACAAGAGACTTGTCTTAATTCAAAAGATAAAAAAAGACTTAGGGTGAAGGGATGGACGTCCATAATACAGGCAAATGGAAATCAGAAAAAAACAGGGGTTGCAATTTTACTTGTAGATACAATCAGATACCAACAAAGATAATGAAATATAAGGATTGACACCACATATTTGTCAAGGGAAACACTCAACATGAAGAGATTTCAATAATTAATATTTGTGTACCCTCCCTGAATTGATCCTCAATTTATAAAGTGAAACCTAATAGATATGAACAATTTGATATCATCCTTCCCTATAATAGTTAGAGATTTTAAATGCCCCTTTGTCAGTTCTGGGTCGATCCTCCAAGAAGAAACTAAACAAAGAAATAATAGACATAAACATGACTTTAGGAGAAATGGACTTAACAGACACCTACAGAACATTTCATCCTAATAAAACTGAATACATATTCTTCTCATCAGCCCATGGATCCTCCAAAATTGATCACATCTTAGGACACAAGTCTAACCTCAACAATTTAAAATACAAATTAATCCTTGTATCTTCTTGGACCATCATGGAATAAATGTTTAACTCAACAGCAACAGAAATCTTCATACTCAAAGTCATGGAAACTAAATGTCCTTAGGCGAATGATAGCTGGGTCAAAAACAAGATTAAGAAGGAAATCATCAAATTATTGGAAAAACATAATAATGAAGACACAAATTATCAAAAACTGTGGAATACTGCAAAGGCAGTCATGAGAGGGAAATTTATAGCATTAGAATCCTTCATGAAGAAAACAGAAACAGAAAATCAACAATCTAATGGATCATCTTAAGCAACCGGACAAGGAAAAACAAAACAATCCCAAACCCAGCAGAAGGAAAGGAATAACCAAAGTTAGAGCAGAATTAAATGAAAACAAAAGAATCATTCAGAAGATCAATGAAACAAAAAGTTGGTTCTTTGAAAAGATTAATAAAATTGATAAACCTTTGGCTAGCCTAAGCAGAAACAGAAAAGTAAAATCTCTAATAACATCAATCAGAAATGATAAAGGAGAAATAACAACAGACACTACAGAAATTTAAAAAATCCTCAATGATTACTAAAAAAACTCTATTCTCAGAAATATGAAAATCTAGAAGAAATGGACCAATACCTGGAAAGACACCACCTTCCTAGACTCAACCAGAAAGAATTAGAATTTTTTTTTTTTGAGACAGAGTCTCAAGCTGTTGCCCTGGGTAGAGTAATGTGGTATCACAGCTCACAGCAACCTCCAACTCTTGGGCTTAAGCAATTCTCTTGCCTCAGCCTCCCAAGTTGTTGGGACTACAGGTGCCCTCCACAACACCCAGCTATGGTTTTGGTTACGGTTGTCATTGTTTCTTAGCAGACCCAGGTTGGGTTCAAACCCACCACCCTAGTATATGTGGCTGGCACCCTTCTGACTGAGCTACAAGTGCAGCCAAGAGTTAGAAATTTTGAATAGATATCAAAATCAAGCACTAAAATAGCATCAACAATACAAAATCTTCCCCCAAAGGGATGGAGATGACAAATAAGAAAGACCATTTGGCCTCCTAGAAAAACTGAGAAATGAGAGATAGTCAGGCTGCGTTTGGCATGGAACTGTGACTTGGGGTGCACTGCAAGGCAATGGGAGCTGATTGCAGTGCATGAACTGGAGTCATGAGACAGAGTTCTGACACACTAGGCAAGTCTTGTGTGAGCTACCAGTATGAGCTGCCACTGGGAGCCATGGAGGTCTGGGATGTGAGGAAGCCTTTTTGTAGTTTTTGGTTCTCAGGAGATGTGCTTTGAGTTGATAGCATGGAAGAGTAGGTGCACCTGAGCAGTATTTAGTAGCTATATTTGAGGGCTGATTGGAGTGGATTTGCCAATGTTTGGTAGCAATAGAAACAGCCATTCTGGGAAGGTCCTGTCAGCAAGGGTTCAGCCATTGTAGGAAGGTTGTGAGAAGGTTGTGAGGGTGAGTCTCTTACAGGGACATAGCCATCTTACTTCCATCTGCTGGAATCAGACTCTAGTTGTGACAGGCTCAGGGACTCCTGCACCTCACGGGAACTGTTGTTGGCAGACATGATGAGACCTGCCTCTGAAGGATTCTGGAGAGATCTGAGTTCCCAACACAACGGAACCTCAATGCTGAAGAAATAATAAGGTGATCACAGTTAAGTTGGGGAACAGGTCTATGCCTGGGATCTAGAAAGAGGCTATCAGTAGTGTTGTCTGTCTCCTAAAACTATAGCACCACATGAAGTCCTGGCAATATATTGCAGCACAAATATATTCCCACTAAAGTTGGACCATTCCCTCCATGTACAATATATATGTATAGAATTAGTTTTTATTTTATTATTATTTTTTCCTCTTTCTTATTGCTGTTTTTAGTATTTTTCTTTTTTGACCCATCATTTATTTGTTGCTGAGTTTGCTTATTTTTGGTTATTAGAGTTTTTCGTTATTGTATTGATGTGTTTTGTTTCTTGCTTATTTGTATGACTGGTTCTTTCCTTAACTTCCATTTTTACTTACATCAAAAGCACCTTTGCATTTTTTTTTTTTTTACTGTATTTTAACCTCATTTATTGTCTCTCCCTATTTCACTCCTGTACATTCTCTCTTTGGATAGAGATTCTTCTACCTTTCTTATCTCTCCTCCTTAATCACCTCTGCAATGGTTAAGATATCCTCTCCTTTTTTCTTCTCCTTTTCCTTTCTTTTTACTCTAATTCCTTCTCTCTCAGGGAGACACAACAGGATTGTTAAATTTCCTTTATTTATTCTTATCTTATTATTTTTTCTTTTATTTATTTCTTTGCTGATAGCTGGGGGGACATAGCTGTGGCCTCACAGATAAGCGACAGCATTGATCTGGCTCAAGGAGGCTAAGAGACCTTTCTACCTCTGCCCTTAGGAAGATAATATTGGCAAGACCATGCTGCAGAATTTTTCTTTTTCATTTTCAATCTTACTTAATTTTTTCTTAGTGTTTATTTTTTATTTTTTATTTTACTTCCCTTCTTAGTTTTGGCAGAGGAAGAGTCTGGCTCCACTCAAGCTGGTAGGAATCACCTGATTTCAAAGAACCCTCCCAATCCAGGCCCCTCACAACCCTTGTTACAGCATGTGCTTCAAAATCTTAGCAGTGTGCTGATCAATAGCATTTCTTGCATCACTCTTACCCTTTCCTCCTGACCTCTTTCTCTCCTGTACTTCAAGTTTTTTTATGTCTTCCCCCACTTTTTTTAGATCTTTTCTTTTTTTTGTTTGCTTTTACTCTTTCTTCTTCTTTTTTATTATGCCTGCTCCTTACCTTTCTTCTGATTTTGTTCTCACACCAAGAGGACTCTTCATCACACAAACTCTAAGACAAAATAATTTGAAGCAAAGGAGGAACTTAGAAGGAAAAAGGTGCACAAAGAGGCAAAGAAGAAGAAAGCACACATGGGGAGAAACCTACAGAAAAATTTAGGCACCATGAAAAACCAAAATAGAGCAACTCCTCAAGGGACCACAAGGTAGCTTTTACAAAGGACTCATCCTATAAAGAAATGGATCTGACCTAAAGGGAATTTAAAATATGGACAATTAAGACAATAAAGAAATGGAAGAGAAAATAGAAAGACAGAACTAAAAGTCAGACGAGAGATGTATAGAATATAGAAAAAACATGGCAGAGCTTAAGGAAATGACAGAGACAATCATGAAATGTAAAGATGCAATAGGAAGTATCAAAAATAGATTAAACCATGGAGAAGAAAGAACATTGGAGTTAAAGAAACATCAGTCTTTGGTTTAACACAGGTAGCTATACAGAAAAGAAGAGAGAATGCAGAGCAAGAATTTAGAGAACTAAGAGACTCCATGAAGCATTCAAACATACAAATAATAGGAATCCCTAAAGGGGAAGAAGATTCTCCTAAAGATATGGAAGGCCTGCTGGAGATTATCATAAATAAAAACTTCTCATATTTTACTGAAGATTCTGACACACTCCTATCATATGGATATCAAACCCCAGATCATCTCAACTCTAACAGAGCCACATCAAGACATGTAGTAATGAATCTCTCCAATGTCAAGATGAAGGAGAAAATCCTGCAAGCACCTAGAAGTAAGCACCAATTGACCTCCAGAGGCAGAACCATTAGGATGACAGCAGACTTTTCAACTAAAACTTTCCAAGCCAGAAGGTCACAATCATCCAACTTCAACATCCTTAAATAAAATAATTTTCCCAGAATCCTGTATCCTGCTAACCTATGCATCAAAATCGATGGAGAAATCAAATCTTTTGTATCTTCCTTATACAAGCACTAAGGAAACTCACCACAACAAGACCACCTGTACAGAAAATATTTAGACCTGTCCTCAATACTGAACACACAATGGACCACCACTAAAGTAAACAGCTAGAAGCCAAAGGCCAACATTTAGCTTCCATAATGGCACAAAGGATAAAATTACACAACAGACTATCTCATAATCAGATGTATAGAATTCTACCACATTTATCAATTCTCTAAATAAATGTCAATGGATTGAATGTCCCACTGAAGAGGCACAGACTGGCTGATGGAATAAAAAACACAAGTCATCCATATGCTGTCTCCAAAAGACACATCTATCCTTGAAGGACAAATAAAGACTCAGGGTTAAGGGATAGAAAACAGTATTTCAAGCAAATGGAAATCACAAGAAAGGAGAGGTTGCAATCTTATTCTCAGATACAACCAGATTCAAAGCAACCACCGTTAAGAAATACAAAGATGGAAATGTACTGGTCAAAGGAAAAATACAACAGGAAGGCACTGGGATTTTAAATATTTATGCACCTAACTTAAATACTCCCATGTTTATGAAACAGACCTTGATGGGTCTGAGCAATATGAAATCCCATAACACCATAATAGTAGGGGACTTTGACAGAACTGGACAGATTCTTTAAACAGAAATGAAACAAAGATACAAAGGACTTAAACATGACCCTAGACCAAAGGTGATTAATAGACATAAGAACACACTATCCCAAAGCAAAGGAATATACTTTTTTCTCATCAGCTCATGGCGTATACTCCAAAATGGGACTTAATTAAACCGAAAAGCTTCTGTACAGCTAAGGAAACAATAATCAAATTCCCCTTGTAGATTATACTTTTCTTACATATGACTGCTCAAAGAATTTTGTCCTTCATATTAACTTTGGCAAAGTTAATTACGTATCTAGGAGATGCTTCATTTGGATTGAGTCTTGTTGGGGTTCTGAAACTGTCTACTATCTGAATTTCTGTATCTATTGCAATGCTTGGGAAATTCTCCTCCATAATATCTTGAAGTAGAGCATCTGTGCCTTTAGGATCATCCTCTTCTCCTTCAGGAATGCCTGTAAGATGAATATTTGATCTTTTGGAGTGGTCCCACAAGTCTCTTCAATTTTGGAGATCCTTTCTTCTGCCTGCTCCACTCAGTTACTGAGGGATTCTACTGTATTTCAGAGCTCCTCTAATAGCTTTTTCATTTACTTGAGCTCTGCTTCTTTTTTCTCATCGTTTCCATATCCTGGAGATTTTGTCTTTGATTCTGATAAGCCAGCAGAACCAGATGCTTCCATACTTGAACTGCTTCTTCCCAAACTGATCATCCTGGTAAACCTCTTGTAAGAATTTCTTAATCTTTTCTTTCTAGAACACATAAACCTTAAGGGCCATTGCTGCTCAAAATAGTGCAGCAGCAGTTGGCAGGTTCAGGAGCCTTGCTCCTGGAAAAGCAGAGATGTTCACATGCTGGATTGTGTCTGACCAACTATAATTGGTGCAAACCCTGAAGATGTTAGCAAATGGAAAAACATATCATGCTCATGGCTGGAGTAGAATAAACATTGTTAAAATGCCCATACTACCCAAAGCAATCTATAGATTTAATGCAATCCCTATCAAAGAACCAATGTCATACTTTAAAGATTTTCAAAAAAATTGTACTTCATTTTATATGGAATCAGAAAAAAACCTCAAATAGACAATACATTACTTGGAAATAAAAACAATTCTGGAGGCATCCTGTTACCAAACTGCAGGTTATATTACAAATCTATAGTGATCAAAACAGCATGGTACTGGCACAAAAAGAGAGAGGTAGATCTATGGAACAGAATAGATAATATAGAAATGAGCCAGGCACATCTTGCCATTTGACCTTTGATAAGCCTATCAAAAGTATTAATTGATGGAAAGATTCCCTATTTAACAAATGGTGCTGTGTAAACTGGCTGTGGGAGAGTAAACTCTATGTGGGGTAAAACCCCACAGCTGTGTGCTCCTTCACAAACTATGTGCTCCCTTTAAGCTCCAGAGGCAGGTGGACGGACTTCTGTGGAAGGCAACTCTGTCGATGACCCAGTATCCCTGGTCAGCATGGAACAGGGCCTGGGGATTAGGGCTTAAAAACCCACCTCCAGTGATTCTGGCCATGTGGCTGTTAAGCCTGCAAAGAAGTGGTTAAAAACGTTTCTGCAGAGACACAGCCTAGGGGTTGGTAAGTGAACTCTTATCGGAAAACTACAGGCCTCCAGATTGCCAGAGACAGAAGCCATAAATCTTTCTGTAATACAATGAGTGCAGAGTATAACTTCAAGGTTTTACTCCCCTCTTGGTAGTCTCAAGTCTTTAGACAAACTCCCTTTTGCAGCTGTCTCAAGGTTTCAAACTTTGTGTCTTTTTGAAGGTTGAACTAACTTTAGAAAATAGTATGAATGCTTTGCTTATTAATTAATAATGTGTACATGACCAGCCAACTATAAAAGGTGGTCTTGAACAATAAAGCTTCGCTACTTCCACCAGAGGAGTAGTCTCTCTCTTTCACTAGAATAATTCCAGATGCGAGACTGCACCTGTAGTGACACTGTCTGTCTCTTGTGAAACACCAACGCAACAACTCTACCCTCACCTTTAACCACTAACAAAAATTGATTCTCACTGGATAAAAGATTTAAACTTAACACATAAAACTATAAAAATCCTACAAGAGAGTGCAGAGAAAATGCTTGAATATATTGGCCTGAGAAAATATTTTAAGAGGAGGACCCCACTGGCAATCGAAGCAACACCAAAAATATATTACTGGGATCTGATCAAGCTACAAAGCTTCTGCACAGCTGCAAACACAGGATGTAAAGCAAACAGATAGCCTTCAGAATGGGTTGTTTTTGCAGGTTATGATTCCAACAAAGTTCTAAAAACTAGAATCTATAGAAAACTCAAATTAATAAGAAAAGAACAAACAACACCATTTCTTTGTGGAGAGGAGACTTGAACACAAACTTCTCTGATGATGATGGGTGAATAGCCAACAAACACATGAAAAAATGCTCATCATCTTTAATAATTAGAGAAATGCAAATCAAAATCACTTTGAGATATCACCTAACTCCAGTAAGATTAGCCCACATCACAAAATCCCAAAACTGCAGATGTTAGCATGGATGTGGAGAGAAGGAAACACTTTTACACTGCTGGTGTGATTGCAAACTAATACAGCCTTTTGGGAAAGGAGTATGGAGAATTCTCAAGGAACTAAAAGTTGACCTACCATTTGACCCTGCAGTTCTATTACTAGGGGAACCCAGATGAATAAAAATCATTTTACAACAAAGACATTTGCACTAGAATGTTTATTGCAGCCCAATTCATATTTGCCAAGTTGTGGAAGCAGCCCAAATGCCCATCAACACGTGAATGGATTAATAAATTATGGTATATGTATAACATAGAATACCATGCAGCCATAAAAAGACAGAGACTTTACACCTTTTATATTTATGTGGATAGAGCTGGAACATATTCTTTTTATTAAATTACCTCAAGAATTAAAAAAGAATTCTTAAAAAAGAATTATCCAATGTACTCCATATTATTATGAAACCAATATATAATCACTTACACATTCATTCAAATGATAAAACACAAATATAGTTCAGAAAGTGAGAGGAGAGAAGAGGGAGAGGGAAGGGCAGAGGCGAGAGCAAGTGGAGGGAGGGTATTTGGTGGGATCTCACCTAATGTGCTCAATGTGTTCAAAACAACTAAGAGTATATTATAAATGTCTTACCACAAAAAATAAGTGAGATGATGATTATTTTAATCAGCTTTATTTAAGGATTCCACATTGCATATCAAATAATCTCATTGTACCCCATAAACGTATACAGTTATGGTTTTATAAAAATTAAGTTAAAAAGAAAAAAGAAAAAACACATGAGGAGGAACCAACAGAAAAATTCAGGCAACATTAAAAACTAAAACAGAGCAACTCCCCCAGGGGACCATAAGGCAGCTTTTACAGAAGACTCCACCTATAAAGAATTAATGGATTTGACAGAAAGGGAATTTAAAATATGGATAATATAAAAGGAATGAATGAGAAAATGGAAAGATGGAACCCAAAATCAGATGATAGATATGTAGAATATAGAAAGGATATGACAGATCTTAAGGAAATGAAGGAGACAATCAGGGAATGTAAAGATGCAGTAGAAAGTATCAAAAATAGATAGAAACAGGGAGAAGAATGTACCCCAGAGCTAGAGGTTAAAGTTTGCAAGTTAATCCAGGCACTCAAATAGGCAGAAAAGAAGAGAAAGAAAGCCAAACAGTTGCTTAGAGAACAATGAGACTACATGAAGCATCAAACATACAAATAATTGGAATCCCTGAAGGGGACAAATATTGTCCCAAAGATATGGAAGCCTATTGGAGACTATCATAAATGAAAACTTCCCCCTTTTTACTAAAGATCCTAACACACTCCTTTCACGCAGATATTGAACCCAGGATCATCGCCACTCACACAGAGCTTTTCCAAGACACATTACAATGAAGCTGTCCAAAGTCAAGATATAAGGAAAATTTCTGCAAGCAGTTAGGAATAAACACCAATTGACCTCCAGAGGGTGAGCCATTAGGATGACAGCAGACTTTTCAACTGAAACCTTCCAAGCCAAGAGTATGTTCGTCTATCTTCAACATCCTTAAACAAAACAATTTTCAGCCCAGAATTCTGTATCCTGCTAAACTATGCTTCAAAATCAATGGAGAAATCAAATCTTTTGTAGATATATAAACATTGAGAAAATTCACCACAGCAAGGCCGGCTCTACAGGAAATACTTAGACCTATTCTCAACACTGGCCATCACAATGGATCACCAGAAAAGGAGACACCCAGAAGTTAAAGGTCAAATCTTAGCTTTCACAATGGACAAGGGATAAAAATCTCATCTTCCACAATGGCACAAGGGATAAAACACAACAGACTTTCACAAAATAAGATGAATAGAACTCTATCACACTTATCAATTCTCTCAATAAATGTCAACGGATTGAATTCACCACTGAAGAGACACAGGCTGGCTGATTCAATTAAAAAGTACAAGACATTCATATGTGGTCTCCAGGAAGCACATCTAGCCTTGAAGTATAAATCAAGACTCAGGGTTAAGGGATGGAAAAAAGTATTTCAAGCAAATGGAAATTAGAAGAAAGGAGTGCTAGCAATCTTATTTTCAGATGCAAGTGGATTTTAAGCAACCACAGTTAGGAAAGACAAAGATGGACAATTTATACTGGCTATAGGAGCAATACAACAGGAAGACATTTCAATTTTAAATATTTATGCACCCAACTTAAATGCTCCCAGGTTTATGAAACAGACCTTGATGTGTCTGCACAATATGATATCCCATTACACCATAGTAGTAAGGGACTTTAACACCCCTCTAACAGACCTGGACAGATCCTCTAAACAGAAATGAAACAAAGGTACAAAGGACTTAAATATGACCCTGGAACAAATTGGCTTAATAGATATATACAGAATATACTATCCCAAAACTAAAGAACTATTTTTCATCTGCCCATGGTACATACTCCAAAATAGATCACATCCTAGGATACAAATCAAATGTAAGCAAAATTAAAAGAATAGAAATTATACCTTGTATCTTCTCAGACCATAAGGCAATAAAGGTAGAATCCAACTCCAACAAAACGTTCATCTCTACACAAAGGCATGGAAATTAAACAACCTTATGCTGAATGATAGATGGGTTAGAGATAAAAAGGAAATTATTAAATTCCTCAAACACAACAATGAAGACCTAAGTTACCAAAACCTGTGGGATACAACACTAGCCATCTTAAGAGGGCAATTTTTCACCTTAGATACCTACTTTTGAAAAACAGAATGAGAGCACATAAACAAATTCATAAGCCATCTTATAGAGTTGGAAAAAGAACAATCTAATGCCAAACCCAGCAGAAGAAAAGAAATAACTAAAATTAAATCAGAGACAAATGAAACTGAAAACAAAAGAATCATTTAGAAAATAAATGAAATAAAAAGTTGTTTTTTAAAAAAGTAAATAAAATCAATAACCATTTAGGCAGATTAACTAGAAACAGAAAAGTAAAGTCTCTAATAACCTCAGTCAGAAACAACAAAGGGGAAATAACAACAGATGCCACAGAGATGCAAGAGATCATCTCTTAGTACTACAAGAAACTATGCCCAGAAATTTAGAAATAGAGAAAATGGATCAATACCTGGAATCACACCTTCTCCCTAGACTTAACCAAGAAGAAATAGATCTCTTGAACAGACCAATTTCAGGAACTGAGATCAAAGAAACAACAACAAAAATACTCCCCAAAAGATAACATTTACATATTTCTCTTACTGTAAAAGAATATTCTATTTTTATGAACACATAAGTTGTTAGAAGCCAGAGACTTTGCTATGACATTGATGGTGCCCTGCACAGCAGCATGGACATATGTTAAATATAACTACTGTGTACCAACACATGGTTTCTAATAAGAAACAGTCTGAAAATAGAAAGGAGAAAGGCAATACTTTGACAAATGCTGACTAATCTCATTTGTTAGCCAGAAGAATATTTTTTCAATCCAGAAGAATCAGCTGCTTAGTATGTTCAAATTGTTCAAATTCTGTATATGAAAAAGTAAGCTAAGTGAACAACACAACATACACACTTCAAGAATTTCATCATACTAAGTATGTCTTTGGTTTTAATCTCATGTAAATAACATCCTAAAGGGAATATTTTGATTAGTGTTTTCACAATGCTTTATATGTTACTTTTTCTTCATAAAGAGTTCAAGTTATACCTTCAGATTCTTCATGACACATTTAGACATACAATGAAAAAATTGTTAATATCAAAAGACAAAAATATATTTTTAATTGGTCTAAATTTGGCATGCAAATTTTGGTTTTCATTATTGTTTTCCTATTTTAAAACTACTCTCTTCCTAATGTTATTTCTTCCTAGTAACAATATGGCCTTAAAGTCTAGTAGTCTCAGTAACACATGGATTAGACATAAAGACTTTTAGACTGTCTTAACAAGAAGCCTTATTTTTGTCCCTCTCCCACAGTTTGCTGACTTAGTTGGCTCTGTAGCTTCCATTACTAACCTTTGGATTCTTATGACTTATTTGCTGAACTCTAGAAAGTTTCCCAATTATAGTGTCTCTTATTATTTAATTTATTCTTTGAAAGTCAGCTCATTTTTATTCCTAAAACCCTGCTCTCACTCCATTGCTCAGTGACTTTGAGGACTTGCACTTAAGAATAAAGTCTAAACTCCTATTCAGGCATATAAAATGCCCTTCATAAATCAATATATTAACCTAACCTCACTCTAAAATTTGAGAAATACACTGTATGCCAGCCTAGATTGTTTTACTCCTAATTTCCTAGGTGTGGCTGGTATAATATATAGTTACCATGTTTTTCCTCTTTGTCTTGAAGGCTAAGCTCAAATCCCACATCTTGATGTGTTTGGACAACCAACCCCTTCTCTTCTGATCTCACAGAGTGCTTTTGTGGAAATTCTCTCATTATACATTGTGGTTAACCTTTTCTTTCTCCTGACATGAAGCTGACATAAAACTAACATGAAGGTATATAGTCATGTCATCATTCCTGCAAAATTTTAGGCTTTAGATGAAATATCACATTATTTTTTACATCTTTGACACCCTATGATTCATAAAGCAGTAAGTTTCCTATAGATTTTGTTTAGTGAATAATAGGAATAAGTTTATATGTTTGTTCAAAAATTTTGCTGAATGCTTTTAAACTGTTGTTTCTCCTAAATTAAAACAGTAGGATTTTCAGTTGAGTCAGTCCAATATTTCTCTATCTGTTATAGTCATTCCTAGCCAATAGGTTGTAAACAAGTTCAGAGGGAAAATGGACTGAGCATCTTCTCAAGCTGTTGTTCATCTGTACACATCTGTTGGTGGTCATTACTCATAGGAAAATGTCTAAGAGTTTACAAGTTTTATTTCTGTTCTCCTTCAAAGTATTTCCATGCATCTGACCATTGTTAGACTCCTACTATATCAGCCCTTTTCATGTACAAACATGTGACTTTCTGCTCTGAGTTTTCCTGTTTATTCTTCATACTGGTAAAATGAGGAAGTTCATTAAAAATATTAAGTTGAACACAATTCTGAGAATTCCAAATTCTCTTTATCTTTCTTTCAGAGAGAAATATTACTAAAAAATCACCATAGAATTTTCCCCCTATTTTCTAGTTATGAAAGGCTATTTGGCTCTTAATCATGTGTTGTTAATAAACTGTTGGATGGAGCCTGTGGCTCAAAGGAGTAGGGCGCTGGCCCTATATGCCAGAGGTGATGGGTTTAAACCCAGCTCCGGCCAAAAACTGCAACAAACAAACAAACAAACAAACAACAACAACAACAACAAAAACTGTTAAGCATTTGGCAAAATGACAGACCCATCATGGAAATGATCTCACACAGATACAATTACAAGCTACTGAAAAGTCATAAATCTACAGGGTTTTATTCTCCAAATACTGCAACTGTTATTTATTTTGAAGCATAATAATAGATACTTATCAAATCTATGCACATAATACACACAAATGCATGAACGCATAATAATAGATACTTATCAAATCTGTGCACATAATACATACAAATGCATGAACCCAGAATGCAGAATGACACTAAATAGGAGATGGAAAAAATAATCATTATGCTCTCACATTTACCTATATAAATATGATACATGACATTTTTAGCCACATTTTTCAACATTCTACATATGTGCATTTTAGTTAGGATCCATTTTCTTGCAAACAATAGAAAATCAACTCACAGTATTTGAACAAAATAATAAAATGGTTAGTTTATATACTAGTATTATCATACAGTAGAACCCCCTTAGTTGACCACCTCCCTAGATTGACCATCTTATGTTGAACTAATTTTCATAGACTAGACATGCACCATGTGTACAAATAATTACAGTAGGCCTAGTTCCTTATATTGACCAGTTCATTACACCTCCTTGGGTGGTCAACTTACAGAGGTTTTACTGAATATCAAAATAGTTGACAAATTTCAAGAAAGAGCTACAGATTAAGAATTTAGAAATTAGGGTTGGAAACTCAATGCAAATAAGCTCTGCTTTCGTTGAGAGTTTTTGTTTGTTTGTTTGTTTCTTTTGTCTTTGTGTGTTCCCAGGGTATGAACATGAGTACTAGTCATTTAAGTCCAGAAACCCTTGAAGAAAAAACAGTTTTATATTTCAATGCCAAGAAATGAGAACAATTGATAGTTATGTGTTCACTCTTTGGACCAGTTCATTGTGGGCAGGAGAATGTGGTGAACAGAATGAACAAAACTTTATCAAGACCCAGACTTGGCACATAAAACAGCTACCATAATGCTTAACAATGTGTGACATGATGAGGCTCCTATGCTAACATTAACAGAGAAGGTGCAAGATAATAGGGGAATGATCTATAGAGTCCATGCTTCATGGAGAAAATGAGGTTTGGACAAACAACATGGGGGCTTAATAGTGTGGTACCTTAGTAGGTATGAAATAGGTTAACAATTGTTCAGATATCTCTTAAAACAAGAGATGAAATATTCTAGAGGTTTCTATAGCTGCCTCATCATCTGTCACTATAGATGTTGCTTCTAGCCTGTGCATGCAGTAGTTGCCTCTTATTCTAAGTTCCTTGTACTTGCCTTCACTGTTTTTCTCTAAATAAGTTTTCTTGATCAGTAAGAATATGCTAGTCATTAAACCTTTTATTCCACATTTTTATTCTTGTATTTTTTAAAGCAAAATGTAATCTCTTAGAACACAAACTTCCTAAAAATACAAGAAGCATATGAGGATACACATTAATTATGAAAAATGACCAAGGCTTTATCTAGTCCTTTACTTACTTCAGTGTCCTTTATTTGTGCCTGGCTGATCTAATGACCTAATAACCTATTGTTATCAACTTCTTTCTATTTTTTCATCTCTAAATTATTTTAATGGCGCAAACTATTTATTAAAAGAGGAAATAGCATGGTGGATCATGCCTGTAATCCCAGCACTTGGGAGGCCAAGGAAGGTGGATTGCCTGTGCTCACAGGTTTGAGACCAGTGTGAGCCAGAGAAAGACCTCATTTCTAAAAATAGCTGAGCATTGCAGTGGAAGCCTGTAGTCCCAGCTACTTGGGAGGCTGAGGCAAGGGAATTGCTTAAGCCCAGGAGTTTGACATTACTGTGAGCTATGATGCCACAGCACTCTACAAGGGTGACAAAGTGAGACTCTGTCTCAAAAAATAAAAGGGGAAATAATATTTAGAAAGTATTTAGAATTTATTTCAGCATGAGTTACCAAAACTATAAGATGTAAGTTCTTAATCCAAAACCAAATTTCCAAAGAACTACTAAGTGTATATTAAGTCATAGCTAAGATGTATACAAGCTAATGTATGCTTAGTAGAATACTATTTTTTCTTGCTATGCTCTGAATGTTTGTGTCCTTCTGAAATTCAATTTTTTTTATGTTTACTTGCATATTTTATTTTATTTTTATTAAATCATAGCTGTGTACATTAATGCAGTCATGGGGTACAGTGTGGTGTTTTCATATGCAATTTGAAATACTCTCATCAAACTGGTTAACATAGCCTTCATGTCATTTTCTTAGTTACTGTGTTAAGAGATTCATACTCTCCTTTAGATTCACTTGTACCCTTGTAAGATAAACCATAGAGGTGACCCCACCAATCACCCTTCCTCCACCCATGAACCGCCCCCTTCCCCCTCTCCATATTTTAAGGCTATAATTAGCTTTCCTATATAAGCGATATAGTAGTTTCAAAATAGGGCTGTGTACATTGGATACTTTTTCATCCATTCTTGAGACACTTTCCTAAGAAGAACATTTTCCAGCTCCATCCATGTAAACATGAAGGAGGTAAAGTCTCCATCTTTCTTTAGGGCTGCATAATATTTCATGGTGTACATATACCACAGTTTATTGATCCATTTGTGGATC
>NW_003852577.1:3119552-3127853 GCF_000181295.1 Otolemur garnettii
GATGGCCTCTATCAGTTTAAGAAATGTCCCTTCTATACCAATTTTCTTAAGTGTTCTGATCATGAAAGGATGCTGGACATTATCAAAAGCTTTTTCTGCATCAGTTGAGAGAATCATATAGTCTTTGTTTTTTAATTTGTTTACATGATGAATTATATTTATAGATTTACATATGTTGAACCATCCTTGAGATTCTGGGAGATAATACAGTTCTAAGGCTGTAATTCTTAAAGTGAGGCAAATTGAATTTTATCTCTCCTGCTTCTTCTGAGATGCCTACATGAATTTATCTCTAATCTTCACTTCATCCTTGAGGTCACCTATTTATTTTCCCAACTCTGTCCTTGTCTCCCCCCCCCCCTTGGTATCTAAGCCTTCCCGCATCTCCACCCACTCATCATGTACTCAGTTCTCATCCAGAGTTCTCAAACCAGGCTCTGAGCTACCTGAGAAATGAACTGAGGGACGTGGTACCTGATTGTCCTTCAAAACAGCTGTGTCATATTTGTTACATCTAAGACAGAACTGCCAACTGCCACTATCATGAGATTGCATTACTCCATAGACAGCAACAAATGAAGCTTCCATCTAAGAATGTAATTTTTATGGAAAGAAATATAGTAACCAGCTGGAAAATAGTTTTTCATTACCAGAATGAAATTAAGGAAAATTAAAATAATTAAAATTAAATTTATAAAATAATTTTCCTAAAACAATTTTCTTTAGTTAGGTATATATTTTTGAAATATTTATTTTAGTTATGTGGTTTTATTTTCTTTCTTCTTTTATATGCTTGATATTTATTATTTAATATAATTGTGCTAATGGTCAGAGTTATTTGAGGCCAAGTTCTTCATCTGAAATATTTAGACAAACATAAACATTTTTAAACTAAGTTATCCAAGCATCATAATTATCTTAAAATACTATTTTTCTGATAAATATTTATTAAATATTTATGTACGGCATTTAATGTAATGAAGTAAAAATTGTAATTTGAGTACTTACATTTAAAAATCAAGACTAAATATTTATTATGTTGGTACTGAAAAAGAAAGGGGGGGGAAAGGTGGGGTAAAAAAACAGAAGAAAATTAACTAGAAAATAGTGCATTGATCTCTGTATGACTAATTCCTATGATAAACCCTGTAATGTTTTTCAAACTATGATTTTTTTTTCCCAATATGCATGGACAACATCTAGATTCTTAGGTTTTAGATCCCCTTTTCAGTTGTCTGAAAAAATAACCATGTTGGTTTTAAACATTCACAATGTTTCATAAACCATCATCATTCCTTCTGAAATCTTCTCTTTGGGATCAAGACAATCCAAACATTACTTGACACCATATATAGAGGGTTAAATATTAATCAGTCACAAATTTCAGAGTATATAAACTAGTCTACTGAAGCCAAATCTTCAGAGTACAGGGTCTGTCCAGAAAGTATCCAGCTATACACTATAAAAATATTAACAATGGCCAATATTTTCTGGACAGCCATTGTATATACTTCTTCTTCTTTTTTTTTTTTTTTTTTGAGACAGAGCCTCAAGCTATCCCCCTGGGTAGAGTGCTGTGGCATCACAGCTCACAGCAACCTTCAACTCCTGGACTCAAGTGAGTCTCCTGCCTCAGTATCCCAAGTAGCTGGGACCACAGGTGCCCGCCACAACGCCCAGCTATTTTTTGGTTGCAGCTATCATTGTTGTTTTGGCAGGCCCAAGCTGGATTCGAACCCGCCACCTTAGGTGTATATGGCTGGCTCCTTAGCCACTTGAGCCACAGGTGCTGAGCCACAGCTGTTGTATATAAAAGAGTATATTAAGAGTCATCAATGTTTTGGTAATACAGAGACAAGAAAAACAAAAAGTGAAAAATTTGGAAACTACATAAATAAATTCAATGCCAATTGAAGAAAAGTCTGGCCTTAATATAGGGTAAAGAAACAGGAACTATTGCGAGTTTACAATGCAAAGGCACATCATAAGTTACAACAGTATGAAGAATTTACCTCTTCCGAATTCCATTTTGAAGAAAAATAGATTTTTTTTTTTTTGTAATAGTCTCTAAGTCTGTTTTGTGCTGCTGTAATAGAATACCACAGACTGGGTAGTTGTTAAGAGCATAAATGTATTGGCTTACTGTTTTAGAGGGTAGAAAGTTCAATATTAAGGTGTTGACATTTTGCAAGGGACTTCTTTCTGGTCATCCCATGGCTGAAGGATAAAAAGAGGACAAGAGAGTAGAAGGAGGCAGAACTCACCCATTTATAAGGAGCTACTCCCTTGATAAAGGCACTAATCCATTCACCCCTCGCTTAAGACCTAATTACCTCTCATTAGGCCTCGCCTCCTAACACTGAGCATTGGAAATGAAGTTTCTAAGGAATGCTCTTTGGAAGACCCATTCAAACTATAGCATAATCTGTGATTTTATTATGACTGACTACCAAAATGAAAAAGCCAAACTTTATATATAGAAAGAAAGTTCATCTATCAGCATGGGGTGAGAGGTAAAAGGCCTTGGGCGGTGTCAGAGAGCAATAACAGGAGTATAGAAGAATCACAGAGATAGCAGCAAAGGAAGTTGTAAACTTTTAATAAGCTAAGATCTTAGAATCTTTAAGGTCTATTTTCCTATAATTTGATCTTTTGCATTAGAGTTGCCTCGCATGTTAATCTACATATAATTCAGGCATAATAGTGATTGTTTTGTATAATTAATATTCATTCATGCTCACCAACATACTCTCTTTTCTAAAGTTTTTATTTTCAACTTTTTTCTTTTCTGCCTAAAAACAACCCCTTTTAGTTATTTTCTCTGCTTTAGGCTGGATACCGATCTATTCTCTTGGAGATTATTTCTCTGAAAACTCTTTATTTCACCTTCATTACTGAAAGATGTCTTTGCAATATATGGAATTATAATTTATTTTCTTTTAGCACATAAGGATTTCATTATTTCTGTTGAGAAGTTAACAATTTTTGTTCTTTTGGTGGTGGTAATGTGTCTTTTTATTTACCTTTTTTAAATTAAATCATAGCTGTCTACATTAATACTATCATGGGGTACAGTGTGTTTTTTCTGGCTGCCTTTAAGATTTTTCTCTGTCTTTGGTTTTCAGTAATTTGATTTCTCTATACTCAGATATAGTTATCTTTTTACTTAGCTTACTCTGGGATTTCTGAACTTTTGAATATATAAGTTGATGTTTCCCAGTGGGTTAGAAAAATATGTGACCATTAACACTTCAATAGTATTTAAGTCTTATTCTTTCTCTACTTTTCCTGGTGCTTGGGGTACATGTGTGTTCCACTATCCTAGCATGTCTGATGCTTTGGTGTTCAATGGTTTTCATCCTTTTTACTCTCTGTGCTTCAATTCAGGGTGTGTCTCATTGGTCACTTATCTACTTTACTAATCATGCCCTCCCATACATCCAATCTGCTAATAAATTCAACTATTTAATTGATAGTTTTAGATTCTCTTTTTAGTTGTGGAATATCAATTTGATCATTTTATGGATAAGTCTCTGATAGTATTTTTATATTTTCATCTATTAGTACTACTTTTTCTCTATTTTCTTGATCATATTTCAAATATTTGAAATATATTTCTTAAGCAGTTATTTCAAAATCATCAACTGCTAACTACAGCTCAATCACTGTGCCTTTATTGATGCTGATTTTTCCTTTCTGTAGGTCATCATATCTTTGTAACTATCTGATTGTTATAATTGTTTGGTCACAGGGCAAACACTGTTATCAAAGAAGCTCAGAGACTCCAGATGATGTTACCTTCCACCAGAGGATTTATCCATTCCTCAGTTAGACAATAATTAGAGTTGCTTATAACAATTACATGATCAGTAATTACATGATCAATTACATGAGAATAAACTGGGCCTGGATTGCCTTAGAGATTTAGTTGGGATCTATTTACTTCTGGATCAACTCTGTTGTTCAAATATACATCTCCTTTGCTATAGAAAAAGAAACTGTCAGGTACCTATCTCA
Organism: Otolemur garnettii; assembly: GCF_000181295.1. Taxonomy (NCBI): domain Eukaryota; kingdom Metazoa; phylum Chordata; class Mammalia; order Primates; family Galagidae; genus Otolemur; species Otolemur garnettii. The sequence continues at coordinate 3,123,570 of NW_003852577.1, forward strand.
TCAGTCTTGCAATTCTGCAGAAGATTGAACTCTGAATATCAAAGATTTCCAGGCTAGTTTTTCAACTTCTTGCAAACATGGCTTCAAAATTTGGCAAATATCTTGAGGTAGAGATTGGCAGTAAGATTGAGGTGATCCTCCTTCCCATCTAGGTTTGGCTTCCTATACTATGCAAAATTTCCAGAGATTTTAGTCTGCTTGTTTAGAAGGTTAATTGCAAAGAGCCTCAGAGTCAGCAAATGCACTAAGGATAATATTAGCTTCAAGTTGCCAAATTGTCATTCTATCTTAATATGACCACTGAAATTATTACTTTAGCTTCTTTTCCCCCCAACAGAAACTTTCTGTCAGGACTAAGCCCAATCATTAGCTTACCCGCGGAATTGGCAAATGGCCCTTGGGATGGGGTGGAGCTGAGTGGGGAGAGGTTGGGAACCACTGGAGAACAGAAGGTCCTTCATTCCTTGGAACATAATTTCATCTAGTGTTCATTCCTTGTAAAGTACCCTGTGAAATATGATTTATGAATTTATTTAGTTTTTCTTTTATTTTAATAGAAATATCAGTCTACCATTAGCTACTACATCTCACCTAGAAGTAAAAATTCTCTCCAAATTTTTAAGTTTTAAAGTTTTTTTAATCTTAACTCTTTGTGATTTGTATTATCAAGCCAAGCTTGTGATCATTAGCCTTCCAGCTTCTTATAGGGTGCCTCATCTTGTGTCCTCTGTGCTGGTAATCACTTTCCAATTTAGAACACATTCAAGGTGTCCATAAAGTTTGTGTGCAATGTAAAATAGCCAACTATTACCATGAGATAATTAGCCAACTATTTTTAATTGCACACAAATTTTAAGGACACCCTATATTTATCCTGGAAACAAACCCAAAACTTTAGTGATTTTTTTCATTAGCTCATACAGCCAAGAGAAAGGGAAAGGGTTTATACTATAAATTCAGATGACTGAGATAGCAAGAAGAGAAAATTTGGGAGTTTGAGAGTTAACAGTGTTTGAAAAGCAGGTTAAAGGCTCAGTGGAATTGATATAAAGTCAAGAGTCAGATAAGAACCCATGTAAAAAGGGGGTCTCACTCACATTAGAAAAAAAGATTCACAAGAGCAAGCAAATGGGAAGACAAGCACATACGTTTTATTTATTTATTTATTTGTTTTGGTTAGGTAATTTAGATTTTATTGACTCTTTTCTAGCTTATACATAACTAAACTAAAAATACTGAAGAAATGTTTACCAGAAGTAAGTTTGTTTGAAACATGGACCCTTACAAAGCAGAATATCAAGCATCAAAAACAATACCGAAGTTTTTTACTGTGAGATAATCCAAAATGAAGCCTTTAGGGCATGGAAATACCAGCCATTTCTTTGTGCAATTACTATGCATGGAAAAGATCACAAACTGATTAAGTGATTGATTTATTGACTTTGTATTTGAGCTCTGACATCAATTAGAGAAAACAAAAGCCTACTGTGAATCCAAAGTTCCTTCATTAATAAGGTTCGTTGCCTTCCCACATACTTGATTCCATCACCCTTACAACATGAGTCTAATTAGTGTCATAAACACTACTTAATGTGTACTAAAACACACACACACAAATGATCTAAGTAGGAGTAAATAAATACTGTAGGAATCATAAAAAAAACAAGAAGAAAGAAATTAAAATGGTTTATGAAAAGCCTATGGGCTTACATAGCAACGTGGAAGAAATAAAATGGAAGAAATAAATTAAAATGGTTTATGAAAAGCCTGTGGGCTTGCATAGCAACATGATGAAATAGAAGATGATTTCATTTGGAAACAAGGTTTAAATATTTGAATAAAGGAATTTAAGGGTTTCATTTTGTTCTTGAGATCTTAAGTTGTTGAGTATTATGTTTATTTTTTTGCTGTAGAAGTAATGAATATATGTGGAATAAAATATAGACAATAGATGATGATGTGGTTAAAAAGCCATTTCTTTTAGCCATTCTTTCCAAGTTCCTCCATTGTCTTCAATAAACATATTATACATATGCAAACCTATCTACTGATCCATTCTATACATCAAGGGTAGCATATTGAGTCTATTTCTTATACCAATCTTTTGAAAACAGTGATATATTGTAAAGATCTTTCACATCAGTATATGCAGAGCTAGTTCTTTGTTTTTAGAGATGCCCAAGTTCTGTAGAGGCTTCTTCTTTGACAAAATCTGTTTCCATCACTTATCAGTCAAAACAAACTTTATCATTAAAGAGGGAAATTTTTAAAGTGTACCTGTTTAGCTATTGGTCAATATCTTAAATGGTCCCATAACTGATTTTCTTTCATGTTTACCATATATAACAATCTAACATATTTTTAAGATTTGCATAATTTAGCTTAGTTGTCTTTTATTAATTCATAGTTTGAGCAACATGATTTGAAACATTGTATGGCAGTTGTTCAGTTTTGATAATACTCTGCTTTTTAAAAAATAGAAATCTGGGGAAGTAATTACTGGGTTAAAACTGACATCTATCCAGAAGGCAACTTCCCCAGCTAAGAGGTTGTTATGGATTTCACATTCATTAACTCTGAAAGCCTTTACAAATGTAAATTGCATGTGTAGTATCCTCACAGGGATTTGGTCTCTGACTTGACCGGTTTGGGAAGCTGACAAGCACAGATGCTTTAGTAGAAGAGCATCCAAACTAAACTGTAATCCTTCCAGGACAGTTAGCCACTTGGACAAAAATGACCAAATGTAGTCACTGTTTTGGAACGGGGAAAAGCCATCACATGAAGAACCTTGAATTACATTTAGTTAGACTCTGAGAACTACTTTAACAACATAAGATTATGTGAAGTCCAAGTTACTTAACAAGAAGGTGGAGAAGAAGAAGGTGGAGAAGAAGAAAAAGAGGGAAGGAAGGAAGGAAGAAAGAAAGTAAGGAAGGAAGGGAGAGAGGGAGGGATGAAGAGAGGGAGGAAGGAAGGAAATAATATGTAAAGCCAGTTAATTGGTTAAAGGACTTTCCTTACCAGGTCAGAGAAATTGAAAATAATAATTATTAACATTTTTATCTGTATGATGTATTTTAGGTTTTACAAAGTACACTCACAAATACATAGTCAATTAATTACTTGAAACACTGTGTACTCCATATGTATGATAATAACCCCATAGAGAATTCAGTGAGTTGTACATTAACATAATGCTCTAGCTTCGTATAAGACCTCTATATGGAGAGGAGAGGTCTTTTAAGACATATGGAGTCTTCAAAAGACTGAGATGAAAATCTTTAACAAAATTATTATAGGATAGTGAAAGGCAAAGGGTTAAGGATGGGGAAGGGAGTTACTTCTGAAGTGTTGTTAATCTGTTTCTTAATTTGAATTTTGAGTACTTGTATTCAAATCATAAAAAGCCATCAACACTTAAACAATTTATGTACCTTTGTATATCTTTATAATATATCCATTAAAATGCTCAAATGTTAAAAAAAAGTTAGAGAAGTAATATATGCTCCAAAAAGTAAGAGAAAAATTGTAAAATATCAGCCACAAATTTACACAACAGTTCAAAGATAATATACTTTTAAGTTATATACTTTCAATTTTTTAAATTCACATATGTATATTTCAATAAAATATTGAATCATTATAATCATAATGTGATACTCTTTAAGGATTCTTTTTTCACTTTAAGACATATTGTAAACAAACATTTTTCTCTCATAATAATACTTCTAAAATATCATTTTAATGATTTTCTGTATGTGATGACATTTATGTGATGACATCTCTATGTGATGACCATTTTTGGTCATCATTTTCTTCTTCCCAGAATACTAAAATATACAAAAATTAATTAGTACCTTTATCTGTTCTGTTAATGCTCTTGTGATCTCCTCTGGAAGCCTATTTTGGTCCATCTTATTCGAATTATCTAATCAACTCTTTCCAAACTGTTGTCAAACAATTTAAGTTAGCTAGTAATACCTAAATGTATGGCTCCTCCAGTGATTTTATTAAGAGGGAAGACCTTTATTGTAGTGTGATTTTTGGTCTTATGGATATATACCTAATAGACAAATTATAGGCTAAAATGGCAGTTCTATCAGAATGTTCATTGCAGCCCAATTTATAATTGCTAGGTCATGAAAGAAGCCCAAGAGTCCATCAATCCAGGAATGGATCAATAAATTGAGGTATATTACACCCTGAAATACTATGCAGCCCTAAAGAAAGATGGAGATTTTACCTCCTTCATGTTTACATGGATGGAGCTGGAAAATATTC
>NW_003852577.1:3128136-3129414 GCF_000181295.1 Otolemur garnettii
ACACAATAACTGAGAAAAAGACATGAAGGCTACTATGTTAACCAGTTGGATGAAAGTATTTCAAATTGTATACAGAAACAGTACACTGTACCCCATAATAGTATTAATGTACACTGCTATGATTTAATTAAAAAAAAAGAGGGAAGACCTTGAGGTCTAAAACATTAGGAGAAAAATGTTGGAAAAATAGGTACTGCTATGATATCTCAGCTCTGTGAAATTCACTTAGACCATGGCTAGTACCCTATGAATTTCTCCCAAGTATACTGTGAAATCTTTCATGAGAATAAACATGATATATTAATTTCCTTTGTGTCCCTAACACCTGGGACAGACCATGGCAGTAGTAGATGCTCAATAAATTTTTGAGTAATACATGGATGGATAATTGGATAAGTATGTTGGGACCAGAATCGCTGCTGAGAGACCACCACACATAAGTAAAAACAATGAAGTGCTTTATTTGCAAGCATATGCCTGGGGCTCTCCACCCTACAGCATAGCTGGGGGAAGGGCAACCCCGAAGGGCCATGAGTGGAGGTTTTTAAAGCATATAGAGGAATTTCATTGGGTGTTTTGTCAGGTGGGGTTGCTATTGGCTGAGCTCTTTATGGTTAGGAACTTTCTAGGGGGATGCTACTTGTCTGTTTCTGATAGACTGGCTCCCTCTGACCTGATTGACCTTGCCCAGAAGTGGGGGGGGGGCAGTCCCCTTCAGACTGGCTGCCCAGAAATGCAGGGGAGGGAGCTAGTCTCCTTCTGATAGACTGATTCCACCTGGGCAACCTTGCCCGGGAGGGGAGTGGGGAGTTAGTTCCAAGATGGCGTTACACTTGAGATTGGCTGCCCAGAAGTGTGGGGGAGGGAGCCAGTCTCCTTCTGATAGACTGATTCCACCTGGGCGACCTTGCTGAGGAGGGGAGTGGGGAGTTAGTTCCAAGATGGAGTTACATTAACCTTTTCATTTCCAAATGGAGTTACATTAACCTCTTCAAGTACATGCCTTAATGGACTAATGAATAAATAACTCACTTTTTTCAAAGTACCAAGATACTTGGTAAGATACCTTACTATCTTGAAAAGTCCTTTCTCAGTCATAATGAGACAGTAAGGTGAAGGCAATAACTTTTTCTCTATAATTGTGCTTTTGTATGGATTCAATTCAAACTCAAAGTAGTAATTCTTTTTTTTTTTTCTTGAATGGTAACTATGTACATTAATGTACTTCCGGGGTACAGTGTGGGGTTTTCATACACAATCCAAAACACTTCCATCAAA
>NW_003852577.1:3150753-3158394 GCF_000181295.1 Otolemur garnettii
TGAGTCATGCTGGGGTTCTGAAACTATCTGCTATCTGAATTTCAGAATCTCTTGGCATGTCTGGAAAGTTCTCTTTCATCATTTCATGAAGAGCCTCTGTGTTTTGTGAAGCAACTTCATCACTTTCAGGGATTCCTATAAGGCAAATATTAGTTTTCTTCGAATTATCTGAGAGCTCTCTGAGAGTGAGATCTGTTTTTTGCTCTCCATTTCTTTTGATCTTTGTGTTCCTGGGCTTCTTCAAAAGCTTTGTCTTCAATGTCAGAGATCTTTTCTTCTGTCTGTTCCACTCTGTTAAGGAAGGATTCCACCATGTCTTTCAGATCCTTGAGGGCTGCAACCTCTTGTCTCAGTGTTTCAGAATCTTTGGTCAGTTTATCTTTGAAATCATTGTGTTCTTGAGACATCTTTTGAATAATTTCTTGAGAAAACTTTTGAATAATTTCTTGAACTCCTAATTCCTTCCTTTCTTCCATTCTCTTAATCTTATTTGCTGTCCACATTCTGAACTTGATTTCTGACATCCCAACCATTTACTTGTGGATAGGGTTTTCAATTGTGTCTGCTCCATTTTCCCTTGGAGGAGTTGATCTACTCTGGTTATTCTAGTTGCCAGAGTTTTTGCCCTGATTCTGCCCCATGCTGAGTTTAGCTTGTTTGGAGGCCTTATCAGAACCATTCAGGTGGCGGCTTCTTCTGTTTGTCCAGAGAGATAGGCAGAGTGTGTCTGTTGTCTCCTCCCAGTTCTCGGGTGCTGGGCTACTGGGGTGCAGTGGCAGCAGCTGCACGAGAGTGTGTGTGGCCGGATTAGACCTTTTTCAGCTTGCCGGGGCGATAGGGGGCAGGAGACCAGCAGCAGCCAGATCAGTCCTAATTCTGCCCCTCCAGGGTAACTGATGGAACAGGGGAACTGTAGTGGCTAGATCAGTCCTAGTTCAGCACGCTGGAGTAGCCAAGGGGTTGGGGAATGGCAGCGGTAGCGCAGCGTACCCAAGCAACCAGATCAGTCCTAGTTCAGCCCCACCAGAGTAGCTGGAGGGGAGTGGAGGACTCCTTCACCATCACCCATTGGAGGTGTGCAGCACTAGCAAGCTGATCTTTGCCCTCCCAATGTGGGAGCCCGGAGCGAGGAACTCCTCCACCTCTGTCCATGTGACGTACGTGGCTCTAGCAAACAGTTCTGGGCCCACCCAGAGTGGTAGACTTCTCCACCACCACCTGCATGGTGTACGTGGCTCTAGAAAGCAGTTTGGGTCCACCCAGCTTTGGTGCCTGGAGTGGGGAACTCCTCCCCTGGCCCCCGTGGGTGTGCATGTCTCTAGCAAGCTGTTTTGGGTCTACCTGGAATGGAAGATTCCTCTGCCACTGCCCACGGGATGCCTGTAGCACTAGCAAGCAGTTCTGGGCCTGCCCAGAGCAGGAGCCTGGGGCAGGGATCTCCTCTGCCACCCATGAGGCGTGCGACTCTAGCAAGCAATTTTGGGCCTGCCCAGCTCTGTGAGGGCAAAGGGACCCACCCGGCAAATGGGTTACTCTGGGAAGGTTAATACCTCCTTCCCCACCTTGCATCCAGTCACTCATAATTCCCCAGGTCTGTGACTCTATACACTCTAGTAGGCCACTGCTTCCAGGGTTTACAACTGGCAAAATCAGCCAGAAATCTGAGTTTGGCAGGGGGGCCTTACATGTTTAAATTAGGCTTCTGTCCAGCTATATTCCTCTGTAGGTCAGAGGTTGCATTTATCTCTGGGCAGCAGACAAATAGCAGTTTACACTCAGGTGTCAATTCTAGCCTCTGCCCGCCCACTGCCTTTGTCTCAGCTGTATTAGCCCCTGAGGGCTGGTGCTTTACTTATGAAAGTTATCTGCATTTTGCCTGTGGCTGCTGTCCAGAACCTCTCTTTGCCCAGAGAGGTGAGGCTGGAATGGCGTCAGTTAGCAGCTCAGGATGCCACTGTTGCTGTATTGGTGTCCCCTTAGCCAATTTTCTTCTCCTCACACCTGTGCCACAGTGAGCACAGAACAGCACCAGCCCTTTCCCCCTCCACTTCTCTCAAGGAGATGCCCAAGAATCTAGATTCCATAGGTAACAAACCTCCAGACCTTGGAGGGGACTCCTCAGAGTTCAATGTTGCTGGTTGGGAATATATACAGTTTTACAGTTTTATGCCTGGCTGGAGGGTGAGGTGGCATGCCAGCAGGGGTAGGAGGTCCAGTTTTTAGGGGGTCTCTCCTGTGGAATAGAGTGGGAGGAAGTTTGAACTCTGCTCGCTTGTTTGCATGGAGTAAACTGCGAGCCCTTGTTGTGGGGCAGGGGACTCCCATCCACTTGGTGGTGGATTTTGTACCTTTTGGTTGTATTTTTGAGGTCGCAGCTCTCCTCAGGAAGGTTGAAGTGCGCTCTTCAATCTTCTCTCTTGGCTCTGCTCCAAACCATCAGCTAACTTGCTAAACTTCTGTCCTTTAAGCCTCCTTCTGGACAGGAGCTTCTGTAAACAGCTGGTGGCAGTCCACCATCTTGGCTCCGCCCCCCAAAGTAGTAATTCTAAATACATTGCAATATTTTCTTTAACATTATGGAAGGCAGTGGTTTCTATAAGTCACCACTGTGTCTCTTGAAAAGCTAAACTGCCTGCTTCCCCCTTTTCTTATTCAGTCTACATGTGCTCCCTTGCTTCACATCCTTTTCTCAGCTAATCTCACTTTATAGGTGAAGAGCAACATTCTTACATTAATTTTAATATACTCTCCCCAGCCTAGAATGGTGGTTTGCATATCGTGGATCTCTATTAAGTAAATAGGTACCTCCCAAAGCACTTGATATATCCAATACTTGATATACCCAGGAGCTCTCATCAACTGGAAACATAACGCACCAAATCAGTCTGCCCACAGATTTATGGGGGTGTCTGGCATGGCAAGCTACTTCATAACAACAATTTTTATACACAGACTAGACTGCTATAAGTGATTCAAAACAGGGATATAAAGTAACCTCTGTTCCCAAGTGTTATTTAACTGGAAGACTAAAAGCACTCAAATGTAATTTTCCTGCTTTAGGAATATTAAGAAAAATCAAAATAATATAAATTTATGTACTACTGGGAAGACAAAATCAGGGAATATGTATGGAGTATGGAAAATGACTGAAGGAATTGGGGAAAGGTAAATTTGAAGATGATGCTTACACTGTAGGAGTAGAAAATAATTATAATTTCAATATAATTATGATTTTCTACTCCTACAGTAATTGTATTATTAATATAATTGAATTTTAATCCTAATCTGACTTCATTTTATTTCTCAATTTTGGGGGACCTGAAAATAAGGAATATGATTAATTCACCCCCTCCCAACTCCAGCCATTACAACACAGCAATAACAAAAGAACAAATACAGCCTAAATATGATGTCATAGGGTAACTTCAGTTTCCCTCAGATGATTTGGAAACATCAAACTTGTAAAGAGATAGACAACTTAAGGAGAGCTATAAAAACTGTTAAAATAAATGAAATGGAAATGTTCTAACTTGGTAATACAATGTCCAAAATAAATAATTTGGACATATAATTCCTGGTGAGATTATAAGAGACTATTCAGAAATTAAAATGCAATCTCTTTGCATCTGCATTAAATACTAAGCCAGGTAGCTTAAACTCCAGAAGACTAAGGCAATTGTGACTAAACAGCTATATGCTGAACCAATTTCTAGAGGTAGGGGACATTTGAACTCCAACTAACCAGGGTGAAAGATCTCATTGATCACACAGGGCACTTAGCAAAACCCCCCAAATCATTGCACCATACTCAAAGGGTTTAATTATCTCCAGAATAACACTTTTATAGACCTATCCTGTAAAAACTTAAAATCAAGACTCAGAAAAATAAAATGTACCTGTAATTTCTTTCTTCCAGATTAAAGCCCAACATTATTTAAAGGAAGATAAACATACAGACTCTCAAACATGTAACATTTATAATACACATTACCTAGTAAAAAATTGCTAGATCTACCAAGAAGAAGGGAAAGGTGACTTGTGACTAGGAAAATAATCAGTCAACAGAATCAGTTCCCAAAGCGAAAGTGGTGAAAGAATCAACACAACATACTTAAGGATTTAAGAGAAAACAAATATCATGAAGAAAGGCAAGATATTTTAAAATCAAAGAATGAAAACAAGTATCTACAATGGAAAATTCCTATGTGGGATAAACAGTAGATTGGGGAATGCAGAAGAAAAGGTCAGTGAATTGGAAGACATAACAATAGAAATTAACAATTTTTTTCTAGCAATTCTTGCTGAGTGAAAGAAGTGTTTTTAAAATAGTGTATAGTCAAATTCTATTTATAGGAACTTCAAACTACAGTGACAAAAAGCAGATATATACCTGTGAATGGGGTTGGAGAGAATAGACTAGGGGCACAGGATACTTTGCAGGGAAATAAAATTATTTAGTATCTTGATTGAACTACCTACATTTATCTGAAGTCATAAAATCAAACGCTAAAAAACATGAATTTATACCTAAAATATTGATGTGTATGGCAGTTTAGGTGGAAACCAGATAAACGTGATAGTCTATTAAACAATATTAGAGTTCATAATTAAATGCCAAAATATTCATTAGTGGCCTCAGAATAGGCAAGAATGAGGAGGAGCAATTTTGGTTGTTATTATCAGGATGGGTTACAGGAAAGATTTAATCAAAAAGGAGAAAATATTACCCATGAAGCTAAAGAATAACTGAAAGAGGAAAGCCTACAGAAAATTTGTGTGAAGAAAGTCCATTTTTGGCTTTTGTTTAGTAATGAGCAAAGATTAATATCTTTACCATTTGACCCTGCTTTCCTGGAAAAAAGAAAAATCACAAAACATTCTACACTCAGTTTCCAGGGAAAGATTGACTTATACCTCTGTAAGAAGTGAAAACATTCTAGGTGTGAAATGCTCTAACATCACTGTATTCAGTGTTCTTACACCCATATGGGCTGACGTCCAAGAGTGGAAAAGCATGTAAGTCAGAGAATAACTTGAGGGCCACAGTAATAGCTCATATGTAACAAGATAATGTGAACAAGGAATACATTTTAGCTTGTTGATGGAAGTTGTGTTAAAAAGAGCAAACTTTTTAAAGTCTTATGGAATAGTGAAATAAATTAAACTAGAACTTGATTACCTGCTTTCAATACTGGATCCCATGTGTCTATTTCTCCAAGTTTGATCACCTTCTAGCAGCTGAGTCCTGATTTTCTTTTGTCCTTTATGAAAGTAAGACTCTTAAAGGAGAGATGAATGAAATAATAGAGAAACTTGGAATTAAATACCAATTAGGAAACAATTGTTGTAGTCTTTTTTAGTCCCAAGATAGTTTTTTTTTTTTTTTGCAGTTTTTTTTTGGCTGGGGCTGGGTTTGAACCAGCCACCTTCAACATTTGGGGCCAGCTCCCTACTCCTTCGCAGTTTTTTTTGGCTGGGGCTGGGTTTGAACCGGCCACTTCCAACATTTGGGGCCAGCGCCCTACTCCTTTGAGCCACAGGTGCCACCCCGGCCCCAAGATAGTTAACCATTCATTTCTCTTGATATTTGGTTTCATCATTTCATTCCTACTACATTTTTCCAGATCCTTATTAACTCACGTTACTAGAACAACATCTTTGTAAATATTCTGACCCTATATTCTTCTACTTCTACACATACTACATACTACTTATATATATTGAGTCCACTGAACTCAATTCTAAGTCGAAAAGCAGAAAAATCTTCAAGAAATTCATTTTCTATGGGAGTAAGAATTTTCTAATTGTAGTAAGAATCAGGGTCAGTATTTGATCACAAGGGTCTAAAGCAGTGGTTCTCAACCTGTGGGTTGCAACCCATAGGAACTATATTAAAGACTGGAGGCATTAGGAAGGTTAAGAACCACTGGCTAAAGTAAAGCTTCTTTCTTCATCAGAAGGAGCTAACAAAGTGCTCAGCATAAACAAATCTACATATGTAAACTGAAAGAAGCCGAGGTAACCTCAAGACCGGGACCAGGGCCATCTACCCACTTGTTTGGTTCCTGGCTGTACAATATTGTTATCACTTCCAGATGGAGCATGAAGCTAGTAATATAAAAGTAACTTATTTCTATGAACTTATGAACTCAAAGAAAAAGGAGGGAGAGGAAAAAAGAAAAACTTGATACAAGGTAATCCATATCCCAAAACATGTAATGAAAACTAATGCTAAGAAAGAAAGCCAACAAAATCAACAATGATGAAGTTCATTCCTCTCAAATGGAAAAAAATTATCAGTCAGAGTTTGTGATCCTCAAACAGAAAAGACTTTTTTTTTAAATTTAAGTAAAAATTGCAAAACAAAAGTAGGTAAAGATAAAACAAACAAGTTTAATTTGTTTTAGAATAAAACAATTAAAATATTTAAATAAAAAGTCATAAAATCAGAGACAGTCAGGGGAAAGGAAATTAACTACTAATGGGTATGAGATTTTTTTTTTTAATGGATGATAAACATATTCCCAAAGTAGATTATAGTGATGGTTTAACAAGTCTGTACTTTTGCCACATTTTGATCTGGCAAAATCATTACATTATACACATTTAAATGGAATTTATGAATTATAAATTATATCTCAGTAAAGCTCTAAAAATTCATCAAATTCAAAAAATTCAATAGGAAAAGTCAAACTGTAAACCCAACACTAAGAGAATTATCATACTTTAGCAATTCTGACATATATAGCTTCTTCTTGCTGGTTATGGTGGCTCACTCTTGTAATTTTAGCAGTCTGGGAGGCTGAGGCAAGTGAATCGCTTGAACTCAGGACTTTCGACCAACCTGAGCAAGAGTAAGATCTCCAAATCTACTAATAACAGAAAAATTAGCCAGGTATAGTGGCGCACACCTGTAGTCCCAATTATTCAGGAGGCTGAGGCAAGAGTATTGCTTAAGCACAAGAGTTGGAGGTTGCTGTGAGCTATGATGAGGCCATGGCACTCTACCTGCGGCGACAGAGACTCTATTTCAAAGAAAATATATATATATATATATTTGTATGTATGTAAGATACAAATATATACATCTTTTTCATATTTTACTATCTCTGAAACAAGGAAACATTTTTTTCTTTCTTTCTTTTTTTATTTCTTATAGCATAACTGTGTACATTAATGCAATCATGGGGTATAGTGTGCTGTTTCCATATACATTTTGAAATACTCTCATCAAACTGGTTAACATAACCTTCATGTCATTTTCTTAGTTATTGAGTTAAAACGTTCATACTCTGCTTTTAGAATGATTCACTTGTACCCTTGTAAGATAAACCAAAGGAAACATTTTATAACCAAGGATGACTTATAATCACTATCACCTAGGCAGGCTGTATAATGAAATTGTCATTGCTTCACTTCTCACACGTGTGAACTTGCTTGTATCTGTTGGTTGTTTGTGCCACACATGCTTCATATAATTGCATTTAAGGTATCTTCAAAATAGTACACTATTGTTACTCTGTCATAGAAGGAGCAGCAGGGAGTAAATTTGCTATTAATGAAGCAAATATCGTTGTAGGAACAATAGCCACATTTCAATATTTTCCTGCAAAACAAAACAAAATTCTTTTTTTTTTTTTT
>NW_003852577.1:3174261-3205392 GCF_000181295.1 Otolemur garnettii
AGCTCGCCTCAGGAAGGTTGAAGTGCACTCTTCAATCTTCTCTCTTGTCTCTGCTCCAAACCATCAGCTACTTTGCTAAGGTTCTGTCCTTTCAGCCTCCTTCTGGACGGGAGCTTCTGTAAAAAGCTGGCTGCAGTTCGCCATCTTGGCTCCGCCCCCACAAAATTCTTTAAGTATTCTCTAAGTTAGGAAAATGTCCATGTGTTAAAATTTCATTTTAATTGCAGACAAAAGAAGGAGAAAACACCTCACCCCAGGAAGAGGCATATTTGCTGCAAAGTTAATGATCAAGTTTTGGGGACTCTGATTAGTGCAGACCTTTTCTAAGTCCCTGTTCCCAATTATCTTTTTTCATAAGGAGGAATTTGAATATTATGAAGCCATAGGTGCTACAGAATCTGAGTCCAGTTCTGTCCTCAGGATGAATGGAATGAATTTTTCAAAGTGTGGTTGGCTGGTGAGACAGATTCATGTATCAAACAAGGCTGTTATAAAAACAGCAAGCAACCTTATCCCAGAAATGTGGGCTTCATCCTTCATGTCATGTAATTCAAATTGGAGGAAAAATAGAAATACAGATTTTGTTAATTAAAAACAAGCTGATAAAACCTCATTTTCCTTCCACATGGCTCAAAATCATACTGTGAATGCTAAAGGTATTAATGAGGCCAAGACCATGAGCATGGATTACACTAAATAGCACGCCACTGACATTCCTTTCATAACTGATGGTCAAAAGTTGTCACCACACTTAAGTTTTAATTGTAAAACAATTCCTCAGAATAAGAAATTCTCTCAAAGTTGTTATGTGCACACAACAAAGACAGAGCGAGAGGGAAAAAGAGAGAGAGAGAGAAATAATGGCTGAGCAAACAGAGGACTGGCTAAAACTCATGTGGACTAGATACCAGGGATCTTCATTACCCACCAAGTGTGCTCACCAAAGCTGAGCACTTGCAACTAACCTTGTGGTGACATCAACAAAACTTATGTTCATATTGCGGAAATTGAAGTTAATTTCCTTCTTTTCATCTCAATATACAAGTTGACCTCCAAATAGTTCATGTGTTTTCAGAGCGAGATGCTCCAAATCATTAAAGCAGCAAAAGAGATGTGTAGTTCTTTCCCAAGGACTTTTTAATTGATCAAACCCTGGTGATGCCTGCATCTACTACAAATTGTGAAATGCAATAATATTATTGCTATTTGGAAATTATAGTTTTTTTCTTGGTGCCAAAATCTTCGGAATATATTTACCCATATGCTTATCTACTCATACTACTGGTCTTATCCTTTTTTCCCAAAGGTTAACATCTTAGTAATCAGCCTTAACTGCAGAGTATCCTGAAGTTGAAGGAGGCTTTAAATTCTCCACTCCCTTGGTCCCCTGAGACTTGAGGTAAAAGGTCAGATGTCATTTGAATTTTCACTAAGGATAGTTTAGTCAAACATCCAGAGGGAAATGGTTAAACCACCAATTGCTTTTGCAACTGAAGTCTAGAAAATCATTTTTAGTTAATAGTCAGATTAAAAGTCGCATTTTTATGCCTGTAAGAACATCCTTATTTGATGCATAACTTGTAGTCTCCATATATTCTGATTCAGTCACCATGTTAGAATACAACATTAAAGATGGGAATAGTATCTCATGTGGTTTGGGCAAATTATTTAAACAAATTTTTTTCTTTACATTCATGAATTAATAATGTTTTGAAACATTAATAATGTTTCAAAAAATTCAAACAAATTTTTCCAGTAACTTTTTCTGAAGCAGATTATAGGAAATTTCGTTTTTCCTTATTTGAGGTTGAATTTTTTTTTTTAGCCACAAACACAAACATCCCAAACCAGAAGAGAAAAACTGAATCAAAATAAAGAAGCCAAAATATGTGCTCTGTCTGTTAATGAATAATATATACAATCTATCTTTATGTCCAATAGAAATCATATTTATTATTATTATTATTATTATTTTACAGTTTTTGACCAGGGCTGGGTTTGAACCCACCACCTCCAGCATGTGGGGTCAGCGCCCTACTCCTTTGAGCTACAGGCACTGCCCAAAATCATATTTTATTTTTCATATTATAGGATACTGAAAACATGCCAAAGCAAAAGCATGCAAATCAGAATATGCATGACCAAATAATAAATACATAAGAAGTAAAATTCATGAAGTTTACTGAGGAGCTATTAAAAAAAAGTAAACCTGAGACATTATCATTCAAGAACTTAGGGAAATTCAATTTTTCAGACTTTCTTTGCCTAAAATTTCACAGGAAAGAAAGAAAAATAACACAAAATAATACATAGCAAAGAATTATTGGTGGTTATATTTTTAGCTCAAATCTTTTTCTTATGGATTTTTCTGCTTGTAGAGTCCCTGGAAAATTGTGGAACAGAGCTTGAAACCTGAAAGGGAGGAATCATAAGTTGGGCAGAAGCCCTGGAGTGTCTCAGCCAGCAGTGAAATGCCTTCTGGCCAGCTGCAAGTGCTTCCCAGATGGCATGCCTGGGGTCTGGTGGCAGCCCGTGGTCAGGTCATCACACAGGTCATAGGCTTCTTTCTTCACTGATGAATATTATACACAGTGAACACACTTTCCCAACTTGTCCACTCATAATGAAGAATTTTTGTTTCTTTTTTCCTCAAATGTCATCTTTACTCCGAATCAAGGATGTGGGTTTTTGCTGCCTTGCTCATGATCTTCTCACATTTTGTGATATTTGTTTTCCCATTTTGTAAAGTTTTTCTCCAAGAAACATCACTTACACAGTTGACAGCTGTTAATCCATCAACTTTGGAGGGAGTAAAGTAATGACATGTTATCCAATGGACACATTCCCTAATCTCACCACCACTGGTGCCACAGAAAATTATTACTGTAGTGAAGAAAAGAAAACAATTATTGAGGATTTTTCTAAAGAAGATTCTGTGCCAGTTCAAGAAGTCTGGAGAACAGATCTGTATCTACTGTATGAAGCTGGAGACAAAGAAATGCCTGGTATCAAAATGCTTTCAGTCAGCTGGAACAATGGATAAAGGTAAGAAATCCTCTTGTACTGGTCACAGTACATGCGAATCATGACTAACAGAGTAGAGTTAGGGCTTCATCTTTTGGTTTTAAACATTGTATTAATATGTCTATTTATAGTGAGAGTCTTTTATTCCAGCCTTTCAGGAAAGGTATCTGTGTCTATTTTCTGGCACTTTCTTTCTTAAGATAAAATTGATAAATCTCTCTGAGCACTGTTATCTCATGTTAAAATTTTGGAGGGACTATATGGCATTATACATACAAAGAACCAAGAATATGGGTGTTGAGACAATGCTAGTTTTTCTCCTGTCAGGAGACTGGACAGATTTATAGCACCAAAGTCACATTCTAGGCCCGAGGAGATTCTTCCTTTCTTGAAAACTTCAACTTTCTTTCTTCTGCATGGTTTTATGCTGTTTCTTGAATCTGTCTTGTCCCTACAGAGTTATGCCCTTATGGAAGAGGCAGGAAGTCTAAAGAAATAGAAGAGGACACAGCGCATAGTTGGACACTGTGAAACCATTAGAGTAGCAGTGACTTGTTTAGCTTTGCAGAGAGTGCCAAATGCCACCGGTCAGGAAAGCCTAGAAGCAGACTGATTGTGTCACCAAAGCCTAGAATGACTTGGGTAATGAGAGCACAGACTTGAATTTCCCAAGAGGAACATTAGGATCTAAAAGACAATGGGTCATTGTTTTCACAATCAGTAGTTCCATGTCTTCCAACTCCCAGAGCTATTCCTTGCCTAACCATCCATCACACACAGGGGCAAAACAATGATTCTGGGGTCATGTAGATGCTCGAAACATTTTTCTTCCATGTCCCCCTCTATCAGGAAGTCTCCAGATGGGATGTAACATTCTACAAAGGAAATTAGCCAAGAAAGAAGACATGAAATCCAGAGATACAGAGAAATACAGTGAGAGAGGTAAGAAATACATTGGGTAATGGTGAAGGAAACTGGGAGTGAACACAAGTCAAGAAATTATTATTTTTCATGAAAAGTCTTGTAGAACAATTTTCCTTTTTAAAAACTGCATATAATTTTATAGTAAAATTATATTTCTGTATATAATCTTTATAATAAAAATTATATTTAAGTCATTTTGATAGAGCTTACAGATACTTCAGAACTCTATGGAGACAGGTGGAGTTATTCCTCTCCTACTCTCCTTTTTTTCACTCAGGTTGCTTCCAAAGGTGCCATCGGCAGAATTGTTTATCTCTTGGTTACTCAAAATGTTGACCCTAGATGAGTAGCATCAGCAGCACTTGTTAGAAAGTCAGAAAGTCGGGACTTATTTCAGACATTCTGAATTAAAACCTGAATTTTAACAAAATTCCTATGTGATTTGCACTCACATTAAACTTGGAGAAGCACCGGTGGAGGTCATGATGTTAGCAGCTTCATCTGTAGGGAGGGTATTTAGTTTTCTCAACATACTTACTCTGTCTTTGCCTTTCTGTGTATCGCAAAACCAGTGAACATCCCCTTAGTGTAGCGCAGCGGTTCTCACCCTGTGGATTGAGAACTGTATTAAAGGGTTGTAGCATTAGGAAGGTTGAGAACCACTGGTGTAGGGTTTCTTAACTTTGATGTGCTTGACGTTTTGGACCAGATAATTGTTAGGGACTGTCTTATGCACTACAAAATGTTTAGCAGAGTCCCAGGCCTCTGTCAACTACATGCCAATCTCCCTCCCTAGAGGGACAACCAAAAGTATCTCCAAACATTGCCCAATATCCCCTTTGGGGTAAAAATCATCCCCAGTTGAGAACCACTGCCTCAGAGAATGATTTTGAATGTAGGGAGTATGGCAGCACAGTCCTCAGAAGTGCAGTCAGTATCAGAGAGGAGTGGGTGGAGAAGAACATTAAAAATTACAAGATAATTTTATATTTGAGATAAGATACTTGTTGTTTAAAACATACATATTGACAGCAAAGCACCTGAATATTTCCTTTAGAACATACAGAAGATTCCTAATTTAAATCCGTCTCCTTTGGGTCCTGTGGTTCTGTTAGGCATGCTTTCATTTTTGAAATTCCTAGTGACTTAGAGATTTTTTTTTATCATATATTTCAAATTTCAAAATTATTTTGTAAAGAAAATAATCTCAAGTTTGGAAGGGTATACCCTGAAATATGTGATATTATATATTGGAATTCAGGAAAGGTATCTGAGAATTTGTTTTGGTTTTTGAAATTTTTAAGAAGAGATTAGATTTGCTGGTAGTTATAATATGAACCCACATGCATATCCTCACTCAGTTTCTATGTTTGATGATCACACGTCAGCAATTACAGGAGCAGTGTCCTGAGCAACACATGTGTGGCAGTATCACCCTCATTTGCTCAAGTTTAAATGTAGCAGTGTAAATACATCTTTATTAGATAGGAAAAAATAATTCTCGTGTTGCAAGCTCAAGGGCACAGCCAGCAAATACACTTGACAGGGCTCTAATCCTAGCAACATGTTTTCAGCAGTGATGAGGTAGAGGTACAGTTACGAAAATGATGATAAATGTGGGCAAAAATGTGAGCAAAAATAGCATCTTTGAAGAATATTTACAACACAGATTTATATAAACTTTTATTAGTGATAAACTGCTTTTAAGTGTATAGTATACTAAGAATTACAATTATATGTATGTATATTTAAGAAGTATGTACACACAAACACATAATTGCCCTAATTATACATACATATGTATAAGAACATACATGATATATGTGTTTGTGTGTATATGTGGCCGGGGAAGGTGTGTGTCAGATCTATAAGGAGTAGCACATCAATTTGCTTATCAAATGTTTGCAGAATTAAATATTAGTTCATGGAATTCTTCAAAGCAACACTAAATTAGTTACCCTGAATGTCTGCTTTTAAATACTGAGTTGAAATGGTATTTTCTATTCAGGTGGTACCTGTAAATTTTCTTCAAATAAAATTATCTAGAAAATAGATTAATTTACCTCATCCTGCTTTAGAACAAGAAGTTATTTGATCAAAATCCAATCCCAATGTTTCCAGATCTGGAAAGTCTAAAGTCTGCCATAGAGAGTGTAAGGAGAGAGTTGCCCTTGTCAAAGAGCTAAATGGATGGTTTGTTATTCACAAAGTTCCCTCTAGAAGTGGCTCAGCATACATGCCAGACACCTACATGGTTTGAGTCAGAGTTAGATTTAACACTAATGTTCACCTAATACCCACTTTGTAGCCCTAAAGATGTCTGAGCTAAAATAAATATTGCTCTACTTTGAAGATTCTGGCAATGCTATCTGCCAATGTCTAGTTATTAGATATAAGAATATTGTTTTCATAGGGTCTTTTTTTTCTTCTGTTTTCAACTGTAGTACACTTACCATTTGTTATAATACTTTACAAATTTGTGACTTAACAAACGAAAGCCAAACATTAACTGGAAAGGCTCATGAAATGAGAAATCAAATAAAATCAACTAAATTCAAATGATTAAATTAGAGAGGGGGAAAATTCAACTTCTTTTTTTCACTTATTCACAAATAAAAATACTCTTAAAGTTAAAACTAATATTTCCCACTTTATCAAATGTCAATTATATGGCAAATACACTGCTAGCCAGAGTGTACAGAAACCCAATACCTGGCCTAAAATAGAGGTGCAGTGCAGCATTCCCATTTTAGAGCTTCTCAATAAGTCCATAAAGTTGCCCATTTATCAGTGAAGAAATTATGGTGGAGTAAGTTAAATAAGAGGGGCAAAATTTTGCACTGATATCAAGGGCTGGCTTCCAGGCCTCTGAGATAGGAGAGGAGAAAAAAAAAGGGTGAAAAAATAGATGTGCTTTGCGTATAAAAGAAGGAAGAATGAAATGTACTTAATAAAATAAGAGAAAAAGTTCAGCATTTTTAGTTAGCCAACCTTTAAAACATATAATTATGATCAAAATATTTTTCCACTGAGTCACAGGATTTGATCAGTGTTCACTAACCATTTTTAGTCATTTAGATTATTTTTAGATTAATAATCTAAATCTAATCATTCAGATTATTTTTAAGCATAATTATAACAACTGCTAAATAGTCAGGGTTCAAGTTCAACTAAATATTCATGCTCCTATTAAAAGAGTTAGGAATAAACTGACAAACCAGAATGTTCACATTGAGTCAAAATCAAAATAAATCACATTTCTAACGAGTTTCAAAAGCACAAGCTTTCCCCCCATGTCCTCAAGTAATAGATTTTACTGAGTGTGAGAAAGTCCAACTTACTTTTCAGAATATGTTGTAAATTGACTTATCTGAATGGTATTTTTTGATTCTAATTTGGAAAGGTTCTTGATTTAGCAATTCGTCTGCATCCAAAAAAGGCAGGGGGACTGTAATAAGAATTGGGTTTATAGGCTCAGCGCCTGTGGCTCAAGTGGCTAAGGCACCAGCCACGTACACCTAAGGTGGTGGGTTCGAATCCAGCCGGGGTCTGTCAAACAACAATGATGGCTGCAACCAAAAAAATAGCCAGGAGCTGTGGCAGGCGCCTGTGGCAGGCACCTGTGTTCCCAGCCTCTTGGGAGGCAGAGGCAGGAGACTCACGAGCCCAGGAGTTGGAGGTTGCTGTGAGCTGTGGTGCCACAGCACTCTACCCAGGGGAATAGCTTGAGGCTCTGTCTCAAAAATAAAATAAAATAAAATAAGAATTGGGTTTATATAAAGATTCACTCATCACTGTTCAGATATGTTCACTAATTTTTAAAAAATGTTTAATATCTATATTTTCTTAAAGATCCATAAATCATTTTACATTTTAAACTACTAGGTTAGATTTAATAAAGTCTGAAATGGTTAGATTGGGCTGTTTGTAAAATAGCTTAAAATGCAAATATCTGACAAAAAGATAATTTGGAAACACTTCAAATAAGTGGGGCAGTTGATGCAATTGCACTGAATTAATAGTCCAAAGATAAACTAAGGATTTCACAGACTATTTCATAATTATATTTCTTAAAGGAAAATAGAATCTATAGTCCCTATAGATTAGAACAATCAAATCAGAAATAATAATAAGAGAAATATAATGAAGAAAACATTGCTAATTTAAAAAAAAAAACTACCTGAGCATATAAATAAAGATATTGTATTATGTTTGGGTAAGGATAATTTAAAAAACAAGACCAAATTAGATATGTCCTAGAAAAACAGCCTATCTATTAAGATTAAAATTTTACCTTCAAGTATCTATGTAAAAACTGATTATGCAAAAAAGTTAGAATTTATCAAAACACAAAACTCAAGCTCTCCTAGACAACTTTTCAAAATTCCAGACATTAATATAGAAAGCTGTAGTGGACCCTTGAGTTTTTGAATATGCACATGTTGGACACCCAGAGAAATTGGATTTTACCGAAGATAACAACAGACATTTCAAACATTTAAGGACTCTGAAAATAAATCGCTCTGTACACTTCTTGAACAAAATATACCAAAGGTCATACTCCAGCCTAATAAGATTTACATTACTGTCTTATACATTCTTGTTTAGTCCCCTTGAAATAGCCTTAGTTTGTCGATATTTTCTTCACTCATTGCTCATCCTCAAATGAGAAGAGCCATATTCATAACAGCATCTGCTTACAAATAGCAAATGATCACCACTGACTACTGCGAGCTGGTGAGCAGCACGTTGCTTGCTCACATGTGTTATTGGAGGGCATTTCATGCCTGAGCGCAAATGGAACTCTGTTCAACTGAAGTGCTTTCATTTCTTTTCCTTACCATCTGACTGTCTGATACTCAGTCTTTATCTGACCATAGGTTTCCTGCTGGTATTAGTGTCAAAGTTGTGAACCACAATTATGAAATAGTCTGTGGTGAACCATAATTATGAAATAGTCTGTGAAATCCTTAGTTTATCTTTGGATTATTAATTCAGTGAAATTGCACCAACTGCCCCATTTATTTGAAGTGTTTCAAATTATCTCTTTGTCAGATATTTGCATTTTAAGCTATTTTACAAAGTTAGCCCAATCTAACCGTTTCAGACTTCATTAAATCTAACCTAGTAGTTTAAAATGTAAAATGATCTATGGAACTTTAAGAAAATATAGATATTAAACATTTTAAAAAAATTAGTGAACATATCTGAATGGGTGGGTGCTTTTTAATGAACATGAATACTCTAGGAACAGGTATTGTCGAAATTTTCCACACCAAGTCTTCTGTGCTCCTGTATCCTTCCATCAAAGAACTTAGACTACTGAGATTGCCTTAAATGTGTCCTATTTTTCCTACTACACTCATACAACCCTTCTAAACTAGTATCCTGTGGGTAAGAGATATGGGTGAAAGATGAGGGACAGAATATAGCTTAGACTGACCTTCCAGAGGGTCCCTTGATAAGAGCCCAGATTCCTCCACACTGTCCAGCAGAGTGTTTGGAAAAAAGTGCACAACAAAATTTAAATATTAAATGAAAAGAAGTTGTTAGCTAGACTTTGTTTTAAATTTCATTTTTAATTAACAAATACTTCAATAGTTGAAATATGATATTAGAGAATCATGATCTTACTCCTAGTACATTAATCTGTGTCATGGTTTGGGGGCCTAAGTGAGGCTAATTTGTTATTATAGCTTATTTACACAATGATCTTTTTCCTTTTCTTGAGAAACAAACTACTAATTAAACCAAGTCCCAGTATGTCTCTTACATACAGTCTTCAAGTTAAATAGTTTAGAGTTTAAATAACATGATCTACCCTGAATATGTTAATCTGAAGGACAGATAGATGCACAATTGTCATTGCAGACCCACTGAAAATAAGAAAGTAGACAGGGCACAGGGGTATGCTGAAACTAGCTCATCACAGCTCTAAGAGCCAGTTGTCAAATTTTCAAGAATTTTGAGAGTTGATTGTTAAACTCAAGCATTTATAAAAATTAAATGACATGACACTATAATTAAATAAGTTACATTGAAAAGAAAGGTAATAAATGACCCACACTCACCAAATTCTTTTACTACATTGGCAATTTTCTACACTCCGCAGTTTCTTTATATTCTTTGTAATTGTGGGGTAGATGCCTACATACTGCTAGCCAGTAGTAATGCGTCTTCCTGTCTCTTTGTTGCCTCTTACTCTCATCTTGGTTCATGTACTTAGCGTGCACATGTTGGATTTTGCCTTATCAGTTTGAACTTTTCTAATTTTCTAGTCAATGTAGTTATTCACAGCATGATCTCAATTCCCAAAGAGCGAGACTTCATCTTGTCCTCTTCAGTATGGCTCACAGTGCCCAGTGCATTTTCAAGCACTGTGAGAGTCAGAAGGCGACACGGGTATTAGCAAGGATTCAAAAGTCTCTTTTCAGCAAAGAGGACCAAAATCTGCTCCTGAGCACAAAGGGCCTGATAGTATAAACTCAGATTCTTCATTGTAGGGGCTGCTCACACCACCAGCACGTTCTGGATATCTGACTCTGCCATGGTTTGAGACTTTCACAGGTGGAATAATCACAGAGAAGACCAGAGAACAATGAAAAGAAGGGGATGTTACCAGGAGGGTTCCTGGGGGATTTGCATTGAGAACAGTAACTTGGAAATTTTAAAAGAAAAAAAAAGGAAACAGGGTAGAAAGAACGGAATATATTTTTAAATACACACATACTTTCAGATAAGTCACTGGTAGTTCATCTTGAGGCCAGAGATTTCAACAAAAGGTCTATTGTTCCTACTTAAACTACTGTTTTCTTCCACCAAAGCTTATGCATGTTTCAGGAGTTTGTTTCTTATCTCTTATTTTAGTGAAAATAAAATTCTCCTTGGCTCATATCTTTATTTTTATCAATTTTATCTTATCTCCTATGGTCAAAGTTTTTTTTCCTTCAAATTCCCAGGCTTCTTTACAGAACTTTCTAGTGCCTTATACAGACTCATGTTTAAATTTATCTGAAATCTGCATAATCCTTCTCATCCCCTTGTTGCTCATCACAGAATTAATAAAAATATAATCTCATTATTTCTAGTAAGATAATTAAGAGATATTGAAATTAGGCTAAATGGGGTCAGAAGAAAGGAATTAAATCCCACAGGTACATTGTAATTTGTTTGTAATGTTAACATGTAATTTTTTAATGAGTCTGTCATGAACTTCCTGTCAGTTGATGGATTATAGTTATTTTTGTATAATATGGATGTGGAAAATAAGTTTTCTGTAAATTTAGACTAAAGCCACTATATGAGATACTTCCATTTGCCATCTCTCCTTACAAATATTTGTGTATATTCAAGCTGGCATTATTAATTTTTTTCTATATCAATGTTATTGGATTTTCACTTCTCCAACATCTGTTTTCAACAGCCTATACATAGAATACTTGCTTTGCCACACTGAAATCCATAGACAACACACTTTAGACTCTAACAAATGGAGGTTATTGTGGAGGTTGGGTGTCTTCAACCCTTAATTAAATTTTGATTTACTGAGAATCACCTACACACTGGGCTTTTCAGTATAATATTAATAATTAGCTGATTGAATTTATATTGGGAAAGAAAAAACTACACTATAAAATAGCATCCTTTATGTGCTGTTAAAGTATTCAGTAAAGAAATTCTTGATGGATCTTAAACTCAATATGAAACTGTGCACATAAATAAAGCTTTCTACTATAGTACATGGCCAATAGGAGAGTGGAGGGAGCAACAAAAACAGGAAAAAAAAATTAAAGAAAAAGACTGAGACATTAGTGATTTAGTTGCATGAGGCTGAAACCATCTGCTGTGTGTGTTAAAATGATGCATAAAAGCAAAGAAGTAGAAATCATTCTTTCTAAGCACTTCTGGCTGCCAGATGTGAGCTCTGTCACATGCCCCAAACTGAAGAGGTCACACCAGATAGAAATGGGCATGAGGAGTGAGCAAGGAGCAACACAGAGTCCCACACTCTCTCCTCTTCCTTGGAAGAGCTGAGATCATGTAAGCATTTCTGGAAAACAAAAAGTATAGAGAAGCATTTCTGTGTCATCCAAAGGCTATTTTACTTTTCAGTACAGTGTTAACAGAAACTTAAATACTTAAACACTATCTCCCCAGATCTTGGCAATACCATCTTTCTAAAGTAAGGAAAAAGCCAGTGGGCTGGAAATCTAATCCTTTTCCTCTTTAGGGCCTATGGTTCATTTGGTGTTCTCTTTAAAGGAAAATTTACTCTGATCACTTTTCAAAATGGTAACATTTATTAATAAAGTTACTTCTTGAATTCCCAGAGCAAGCCATAATTTTGAGTCAAAAATAGATACAGGCACTCACAGCATCTGGTTAAAGTTTTACAAGCTTAAATATACAGGAAACTGTACACAGATACACAAAAGTAAGGTGTATGGTGCATTTGTGTGAATGCAAATGAAATAATTTAAAATGCAAAATAAAAAAGAAGCCGCAATTCTGAATTACGTTAGTGTTTAATTACTTCATTTATATGCATTTGGAATTTTGTCTTTTAATATACCCTTCATTAATTAATCAGTTCATGAACATGTTACTTTTGTTATCTTTCCAGTTGATAATTTTAGAATGTTTCTGTTCCTGAATAAAGTATAGCTATTGTCCAAAAAAAAAAAAGAAAAATTGTGTATCATAAGTTTTATTGATCGCTGACTTTTTATAATTACCCTGATTTCAGAAATTAACACAGAAAAAGCTGTGATAATACCAGATACTACTTACTTATTGAGCATTCAGTATGAGCCAAATACATTTCCTCATTTAATCATCTTGTTAACTTTTTGATGAAGTTATTTTTAGTGTAATTTACACATAGGAAAAATTTAAGTGACTCAGTAAATAACAGAACCAAAGTTCATAGTCCTATCTGCCTGACTTATTGCTCTTTAAGCAATCTGCTTGAAGTAAAAATGTATTTTGTCCTTCCTTTCTTCACCTTTTGTTTAATTCTCATAGAATCAAGCAGTTATTTTTATTCGGCTCAGGCTGGTCTCGAACTTGTGAGCTCATGCAATCCACCTGCCTTGGCCTCCTGTAGGAAGAACTTATGATTAACAAACATGTTGTATGGGCAAACTTTGATAGGAAAATAGTAACACAGGCCCTGAAGTTTTAAAATAAAGTTATACCTTCTTTTGCTAACAAATATTATTCACTTGAAACCTCCTATGCTGAGCCTTAGTGGAGACTAATCACCAGAGACAAGCTTGAAATAGAGACTGAACAGAGTGTCATATAATTTGTCAAATCACAATATTGGACAAGCACAGCAGAATTCCATTATAAAATGGAAGGAGTATCTATCTATCTGTAAGACCAGATCCAAACAGATTCAGAATTCATTAGTAAACTCCATAGGCAGGTGGTTCAGACTCCCATAGGACCTATTCCTACTGCTTTTTCATGTCTTCCTCAAAATATTTTTATGTCCTCAGAGCATGCTTCCTTAGACTATTTAAAAGAGAAGGACAAAAAGCAGGCCTTATTTGCAATGAACCATCTGTCATACTGAAAGTGAAGAGCATAACATCACAGCCCACATACAGTGCCTCTGAAAGACAGTAATGATGAAAAATCTCCAGAGTGCAACATCTGATTGTCCTCTTTGAGTGGAAGGAAAGATAGTCTGAAGTATGGGCCAAGCAGTTTCAGGGTCAGAGTCTTGGAACAAAATTTAAATGTTGGTATTAAGATATACCTAGTGTGCCATTCCAAATACATGCAGAACCTATAGGTCTTTGTGTCCACTGCAAAGGTGAGTCATGGATATTCTCTATTATAATGAGAAGAAGATAATGCATCTTAAGAACCATGCTATGGAAGCTTCTTTTGCTCAGTGAGCCCAAGTACAAAGAGGAATGCAGCAGAAATTGGGTTATGTGTGGGCTTTATAACATGGGCTTTCTCTCATCAAAGGTCATCTGGCCACTAGTACCACTGAGTGCCCAGTCTACCAAGGAGTGGAAGCCAGTGCTGAGTCTGCTCCCTTAGAGAGACAACTGGTTCTCTACTGGCAGTTTGATTGTATTGGTTCCTGTCTATTATACCACAAACAGCAATTCACACATATACTCAGGCATACACTGCTATTTTGGTTGTAGGTTTTCTTTCATTGCCTGCAGTTTTCTATCAGCCTGGCAATTCACAGAGTGTCTGATCTATCACCACTGTGTTATTCCACACAGTGATGATGCTTGAACAAAGGTTTATAGTAAATGACATGAGACAATAGACTCAGGATCATTGAATTCCCAAATCTTACCATAAGTCCCATCTTCCAGAAGATGTCAGGGTGACTGAACACAAAAGCACATGAGAAATTTTGTTGAGACAAAAAAAAAAAGAAAAAGACTATATTAGAACCCCAGGAGATTTGGATAACACCCCTTAAAACTCCCTTGACTCAGAGTTAAATTTGGTGAAAAACTGAGGTAAGACAATAAAGGTATGGTCAGCAAGCATTCAAATCTGTCACAAATGAAGGTCTGGGATACAACATTAGTTAAATAATACTGACGTGGGGAACATGGTGATGGAATAAAGAAGTCCTAATTTGGACCCAATAAACAACTATGGAAGCAGTTCTAGAACAATTCTTATGTTCTCACACTTAACCACTCGATTGCCCCCCCATACACACTTTCTTCCCTCGTTAATTTATATGCCCAACATTTAGAATATTTAGCATTTTAGATTTCAGGCTGAACTACTATATCCAACTTGGCCTGTAAACTTAGTGTAATATAAGAGATAAGACTTTGTCCCTGTATCTGCATAGTTCTTACCAGGCATACATTTACTCTACAAGTAGAGGTAGCCATCTGCACTTCTTCCATTTCCTTTCAAGCTGTAGTGTGGGAATGGCTCTTGTTTTTACAGTCCCTGAGGTAATCCCTCCCCTTGTAGGTTTTCCTAAGCTAGCCAGAGCTTTATAAGTCTCCTATAGGCAAAAGGCCTATATGCCTCTGGCCAAAAAAATTGTTTGAAAGAGAGCAGTGAAAAGACTTTGTGCAGGCACACTTGTGAGAAATGGAGGCAGAATCCCATATGGCCAGGTTGGTTGCGGGCATAAAACCTCCCTGACCTAAGGTCAGCCTGGTCAGTTGTAGGCATAAAACCCCCCTGACTTAAGGCCCACATGGGAGTGGAGGTTTGCACGCAAATTTCTGTATGCCCTAGAAGTTTCTTAACTATGCCTTGATTCAAGGATCAAAGTAACTGCCTCCAAATAGCAAGGTCAGTAGAACAGACTTTCAAATTGTCTCTTTCCTCCATAGACTCAGGCTTCATCAGATAAGAACAAAGAAAGTAATGACTGACATGTTCTCCATTAAGTTATGTTAAACTGGGTTATGTTGAAAGGGTTATGCTTAAAGGTGTATGTTGGATGGATTATCAGATTACTAGGAAGGAGCTACTTACAAGGCGGGTAGTCACAAGATGTTTAAATGGATTAATGAAGTCATTGATGTCAGATGCTCATGTGCAGAGGGATTGTAATGAATATTAATAAGGTCATTGCTGTATAGTGCACATGCACAAGATTGATTATATAGACCAACATTAAATAAAGAAAGCTTGCCATTTTGCCTGAGCGAGCAGATGGTCACCTTTATTTTATTTTATTTTATTTTTGGTTTAAGAAAAATATGGAACACTTCACGAATTTGCATGTCATCCTTGTGCAGGGGCCATGCTAATCTTCTCTGTATGTTCCAATTTTTAGTATATGTGCTGCCGAAGCAAGCACCAGATGGTCACCTTTATTTAAAACACAATTTCAATGAGCATTCTTATTCTTCGCGACATCACTTTTCGGTGAGACCCTAACGGCAACACCCTTACAGCAACAGTCTCCCTATAAAGACACTCTAAAAGATCTGATCTGAGTGTACATCTCTTTTTTGACAGGACACTGAATTTTGAAGAAAACATGGTTTTAAATCTGCAGTCAAAAGATTTTCTCAATACTTCATCCTGTATTGTAATTAAGTGGATGACACTGGCACAGCTGGTGAAATCTGAGAGTCCCCAACAAGGACAAGGTCCTTGCTATATGGCACAGAGAGGCCCATGCACATATCATGTGCTCTTCCTGTTTCCAGGAAAAGAGTAGCCCAGAAAGAGCCACGCAGAACACACCTAGATATTTGTAATCTCAACAATAAAATATCTGTAATTCATTTAGAGTTGGGAGTAGGAGGTTAGCAGAGAGGCCAGGGGTGTCAACTGTGAGAACATTTCATTGCATGGAAAAATGAAACCAGAGAAATTGATCCTTTCCCCTAATTAGCTAAGTACATAATAAATCCCATGAAACAAAAGGAAAAGACAACACAAAATGAAATTTGCCAAAGGACGTGAACAGGCAGTTGACAGGAGATGAAATTCAAATTGTCAATTACATAATTCCTGGTTCAAAAATACACATTCAACATTCTATTTATTTTTATGAGATCCCATTATTGATTAAAATTCATTTTCTATTTGGTGTCATATTAAATCTTTTTTCATTGCTTGAAGCAATGAAATTGCTGGCAACATCCTAGTTCCAACCTTTAATCTATTTTGTAAAGACATAAACTTTTATCTTCTTAGTTCAGGAAAGGCCTCTCCTCGCCCGGATGATGAAAATAATATAGATCTTGCTATATGCCAAGCAATGTTCTAAATGTTTCACATGTAACAACTGATTTAACTTTCACAGAAATCCTGTGAAGTAAATAATATCATTATTCACACTGACAGATGTGATAGATGAACAAGCTGTGTGGTCAGCTGGGATTTAAACCGAGACAGTATGGCCTTGGTCTATAGTCTTGACCACTGCTTTACACGGCCTCTATTTTACAGCTTTCTCTTGGTTTGAGCATCATCCAACCTATTTTAATCATTTTTCTCCCTTGATTGGAGTAGCATAACCATTACATCAAGTACAAAGAATACAAAGTCTCTGATGAAAAATTTAAACTATGCTCAAACTCCATGTGAATACTATGAAGAAAATGGTAGACGTTCCATATTTCATTGTAAAATAACAGATGCAATCAGTTAGCTAGTATTCCCCTCCATCTTTGAATTTCCCCAGTACTTGGAAAAGAAAGGGGAATTCCAGGCTAGAAAGAGAGCTCAGCCCCAGGAGCCTATTTAAGGATGCAGAAGCTGGGCCTGCATGGGATGACACAGCCAGATAAACAGCAGACCAAAGAAGGGGTATTAACTCTCAGCACTGGTTGCTGTTAAACTTGTGAATGTGTTTCAGCAATAAAGCAGGACCACAGGAATGTGGTGCTTCTGCTCTGGACAAAAGAAGATTATGCCTGAAGCAAAAAAGTCAAAGGTCCTAAATGTTAGTACTGAACTTAAAAATTACATTCTTCTTTCTTTAAGATATTTATAAATAAGATTAAAATCAGGAGAGGAGAGAGAGAGAGATTATGGAAAGAAGAAGGAAATGCAAAATGTAGATTACAATTACTTTTAAAGATGTTTAGGAGAATTTTTTTAGTAAAGATGAAAAAATTCTCTAGTAAAATTTAAATTCCATACAGGAATTACTTGTCTTGCTTGTTATTCTGACCTGTCCTTGTGGCCTGAAATAGTGCCTGGCATGAGGAGATGCTCAACAATATTTGTTGAATGAATAAATGAATGAATGAACAAATAAACCAATATTTCCAGACCAAAATGCACAAGGCACTTCTATTTCATTCTTATACATAAACCCTATCCATTTTTAGCTAAAATTATCAGGGTGAAGATAATAGTTTAAGCCTAATAATCAGCTTGACCTCAGCTGATTAAAAATTTCCAGAGATACCAGACTTCTCTTTTCTTGCAAGAGTTTTTCCTTTCTCCAAGTCCAATGCACATACCTTTTTTTCCTGTCATCACCCTTAGAACTATTTTAATCTAACTGTGAGAACTTCACTAATAGAACTCTCACATACATTCTTTCTGTCTCTTTCCTGCTAATCAACTAGTCCTGGGCTTTTAATCACTTTAGAAAAATAATAACAATCAATCCATTCACAGATTTATGTGTTTATTTGCTGAAATGTCTAGTTCCTCCTGCCAGGGCAAAATCTCCACTCTACCCAAAGCTTCTTTCAGTTCACCCTTTGTTCGTACACAGAGACGCCTTTAAGAGCCAATGTACCTCTGAGGGGCCATCCATCTGCCCAAGCAAATGAGAAAGTGAAAGGTTTACAGAGCATTCACGGAAAATACCTTAGAGTTAGCATGGAAATACATCTGAAACTGTCCTCGCTGAATTTTAACACCACTGATTGGAAGCATATACTAGTAAATCAAAGCCATATACTACTTCTCATCGATAGTTTTAGAATGAACAGTGTATTGAATGTCCTTGCTATCTTCCAGAGGCTTCCTAGGGTCCTGCCAAGCGTGTTATGGCAAGGAAAGATAGGAGGCTGGGACAAAAATTCACTCATGTTAGTTAACGCTGCTTCCAAATGAGACACAGGTAGTGAGTGAATTAATGTGGGCACAATAATTGGCTCAGTGCCTGTACAGAGCAGCACTCCACGAATGGTGACTGACTCTCTGTCTCTCCCTCCTTTCCCCTCCCCATTTAAATACAACTCACTCTCTTCCCCAAATATCCTGTTTGAATATTTTAAAGTAATTATGGAAGTTTGGAGTTGGAAGTCAATTTTTAGATCCCTTTGATGTCTTTTTTTCAGTTTTGTTGTGATAGGTTTTATTAATATAACTACATTAATAGAAGCTGGTTAAATGTAACCTGGATATTAAGGT
Source organism: Otolemur garnettii (assembly GCF_000181295.1). Classification (NCBI taxonomy): domain Eukaryota; kingdom Metazoa; phylum Chordata; class Mammalia; order Primates; family Galagidae; genus Otolemur; species Otolemur garnettii. The sequence goes on from NW_003852577.1 coordinate 3,193,057, forward strand.
AAATGTACTATTAATATTTAATATTTATACAGTTCAAAAAGGGAAAGGAGAGATTAATTTTTCATCACTTTTTAACGCTAACATGCATCAATCTTATATTTACACTAACATTACAATACCTACTAGCATAGCTATAGCATCGTCCTTAGTCAAATCTGTCCATTTGTTTTCCTTCAGATTCTCCATGCCTTTGCTTGTGTCTCTGTCTTGAATGATCTGAAACCTGACAGCTATCTCTATTGTCCATAAAAAATGCCTGGGAACCAGAGGTCTGACTCCATTCCCCACTCTATTATTAATAGCCCTCTTCTGCAGGCCCTCTTTTAAACAAACCTGTGTCTCATTTATTTTTTTAAAAAATTCTTAAGCAATCTATAATTAATTAATCATATTAAATTATAATTAATTGTGACCCACACAAGAGAAAAACTCAATTCAAGATGGGGGGAGGGGGAGGAAGAGACAGGGAGGAGGAAAGAGGGAAGGGGTTTGGTGTGCTCCCACTTACTGGGCACAATGTGGGTGTATATGGCACACCTCCTGGGGGTGGGACAAAACTAAAGAAAAAAAATTATAATTAATTGTATGGAGAATGTTTGTTCCATCGAATTTTACTATTTAACCAACTATTTATAAACCCAAAAGCCAGAAACATGATTAAGCAAGTCTTTCACCACTGGCCCACTTTTCTTAACATAGGCATTAGACCAAAGGTTATATAGGATTTCAAGGAGGATACTTCGACAGTGTGGAAACTAGACAGAAGCAGCAGCTTGAATGATCCCAGCATCCTTCAACAAGACACTACGGGACATGTTTGTAAAATTGAGCTGATGCCTCTGTTTTTTTTTATCTTTATGACTACATACAAGATGTTTAAACTTTTCCTGAAGAAAAAAGACTACTATGTAACATCTGGAGGAGCATGGTACGAAACAAAAATTCCACCAGGGGATAAATATGCTGAAACACATGAGAAGTTACCTACTTCAAAGTCTTTTCCTGTTCCTTACCTCTGATGATTTTGGAGGCGGCCAGCAAGTGAACACACCAGGCATGCAGAGTTTGAGTCAATTCTTCTTAACACACTCCATTTCAATTAAACTTCATTAACCAAGAATCCTTGCCAATTCACTATTTTCTTCTTTTTGTTTCAAGAGGAAAGTGGTAAAAACAATAAAATGTTAGGACAGAAATTATCTTCAGCAGAATCTAGACTAGAAGTTATTTTCAACCCTTATACTTAGAGAACAGTTTCAGATCAAATTTAATCATATTTAAAAAAATTAACCATTTGGGGGGGGGCTATGGCTCAGTCAGTGGGGCAGTGGCCCCATATACTGAGGATGGTGAGTTCAAACCCAGCCCCAGTCAAACTGCAACAAAAGAGTAGCTGGGCATTGTGGTAGGAGCCTGTAGTCCCAGCTATCAGGAGGCTGAGACAGGAGAATCACCTAAGCCCAGGAGTTGGAGGTTGCTGTGAGCTGTGATGCCATAGCACTTTACTGAGGGTGATAAAATGAGACTCTTGTCTCTACAAAAAAAAAAAAAAAAAAAAATTAACCATGTAATAAGCAAAGCCTAGATACAAGTTTTTGATGTTTTATTGCAATTGGTGGCCCTACACAAACAAATTGTTTAACATTCTTGGAGTTTAGTGAGGAGTTTGGAGAAGTAGTTCCCAGGTCCTTTTCTGAATTAATTTTTACAACTAGCACCAACTACAGGATTATGTAATAATGGAAGAAACTGTAGCATGGTAGAACAATAAAACTAAATCTTTTTCAAAGAAAGCCTTGTATTTATTTAGAAGAGAGATTTCACCAAAGTAATAAATCAATTATAATGAAGATTTTCTGCCTAACAAAATGTTGTGGTGAGTGGCTTATAAAAGAAAAGGTGAAGAGTTTAAGGTTCTAAAGAAAAAATATGAATGATAAAATACAGGAATCATTAAGAAGAAAGAGAGGATAATGAAGTATAGTAGCAGTAGAATGATGGAGGTGAGAATTTGGAGAAAATAAAAATATTTAATAGGGAAGAGAGATTGTGATATATGATATGTTCTGTGAAAGCAGAAACCCAGGGGTTGAGAGTAAAAAGTTTTAATGTGGATTATAGTGAAATGAAAATTTATCTGGTCAATCATCATAATGTATTTTCTTTGATATCTTAGTTGACCCTTACTATACATATATATATGTTTCTATGTTATCAACATGTCTTTTTTCTTTATGCACACATAACTCAAGATATCTTTTACTTTATTTCTTACCTTTTTTTCTTTTATAATTTAACAAGACTATGATAAAAAAATAAAGGGTAATAATATAATTCAAGCCAAGTATATATTTTTGTATGAAAAATTGAGATAACTAAAGCAGGAGATCTTTGACTTAATTATCTAGATTCTTTCTCAATTTTATTTTGTTGTGCAAGGAGAAGAAGGGAAACAGACAGAAGACAATGTAGATTCCCTGGGGTGCTGATCTCACCTCTTATTTATTTCCTGGGGAAATGCTGCCTTTGAAAATGGCTCCTTTTCCAGCATTAATTGCTTATTCATAAGGTGCCAATGAGTCTTTTCTTACACTTAATATGGGAAAAAATATAAAATAAGCTCTGTGAAAAATATTTGGCATATGAGGCAAAGAAGCAATTTTGTTATTTTTTTTCCTTAGTGTCTCAGGCAGGAACTCAAGGAAAATCACATTCTTTATATTAACAGTCACCGGAGCTTCAAGATGAATAAAGATTTAGGAAAGTAAAAGATCGACAAGTAGATTTTATATTCATCTAAGAAAACTATTAACTATCTTGGACTTATTATAAATAGCATTCTGCCATAGGATCATTTAGCTTCCTAGATGCTTTCATAAAAAATAAAAATTTAAAAACATAGTCTTGAGGCTGGGCATGATCGTTCACACCTGTAATCCTAGCACTGTGGGAGGACAAGGACTGCCTGAACTCAGGAGTTTGAGACCAGTCTGAGCAAGAACAAGGTCCTGTCTCTAAAGAATAGCCAGGTGTTGTGACAGGTATCTATAGTCCCAGCTCCTTGGGAGACTGAGGTAAGAGGACTGCTTGTGCCCAGGAGTTTGAGCTTGCTGTAAGCTATGACACCACCAGTAAGACTCTGTCAAAAGAACAGCAACAACCCATAACCTTTAAACATAGTTTCCTGAAAATATAAAGTCAAAGAAGATAGCAAATACATTTCCTGATAGGCTGAAAATAAATAACGCTGAGTAAAAAGATGGAACATTTGTAATTAAATGGATGTTAACTTGAAATCGATGTAAAATAAGTTTAAAAGAACAAAATTATTGAAGGTTATGGGAGACATACTTTGTCATGGACAAATTTGTCAGGCTTGGAAGTTTCAATTGATGATATTTGCATTATAAAAAAGACCAGTGAGACCTCCAGGAGCAATGAAAGAATACAGTTAATGAAAGAAAAAAACTATCATTCTATGTTATTTTCACCTAACCAGGGTACTTAATTCTCCTTCATGTTAAGATAGCTGTGAGCAAATGGAGACGCACTGAAATGTTAGCAAGTAAGATGGTAAGGGACACTGTGTCACATGAAGAGAAGTTGAAGGAATAATTTTCAGAACCTGAGGAAGAATAGATTTAAGCAAAAGCCAGGAAAAAGAGTGGCTCCCTCGAAGTGTTAGAAACATCCTTAGATGAAAGGGTCATATTTGTACCTCATGTCTCTGAAAAGGAAATTGGAGTGCCAGAGAAGAAAAACTTTTCTAAAGTCAAAACTGTATTGTTATGGGATGGTGGACAGATTGGGAGTGGGGGTGGGGAATAAAAGAAAAGGGAAACATTTATCCATACACTTGAGAAACCAAAAGGTAGAGCTAGTGGTAAGCACAGTAGAGTCACAGGTTTAAATAATTGTCATCATGCTCTCCATTTCTTAGCTTTGGTCTCTTTCATGTTTAGTTTCTTACCCAGGACTGTAACAAACTGGTCAATGTATGGAGGTGGCAACATTAGGAACTGGGTCTACTGTACTGATACATGGAGTTCATGTCTGGTCTGTGAAAATTAGGTCAATTTAAGGAGGTGGTCTACTAGGAGATTCTACTGTATTTGTCACACAATATGAGCATGGTTAAAAGCAAAAATGTTTGTGGAAACTGGCCATTAAAAAAAAAGACATGAATACAAGAATTAAAGAGCATGTTTCCTATGTGCACATTGCCATGAGTAGACCACTCTCTAATTCTAACAATTACCTCTCGGGAAGATCAGTGTGAGTCAAGGTAAGTCACTTCCTCTTTGTAAGGCTCAACTCCTAACATAAAAGTGAAATGAAAACGAATGTGAACTCACTTAACAACTCTAAAACACATAAATAAATTTAAATGATAAAATAATGGAACATTTCCTCCCTAAATGAGTGCCGATATTTCCATTTAAATCCATCTTTTAGCCGAGGCAGTCTAAGATGTAAAACACTTAACCCATGGAATTCAATGGTTCATTCTGAAGGAAAAAATAAGTGGTCAGTTCATCTTTTTTTTGGAGGGAGGCTGCTAGAAGGAGAGAGTTGGCGTACTGGGCAATGTAGAAAAATACAAAGTTGCTCATAGTTCTCTTAGATCTACCTGGGATGTATCTCTCATGTGCTTTCCCAGACACATATACAAAATTGTGACTGCCCTGATGTATGATGGGAAGTAGCAAGATTAAGGGAAACCTCTAAATTAGATAGCGTTTCCAAGCCATCTGTGGGAAGGTCACTTTGAGCCTGGATTAGATTTTGCCACCTGAAGGACCCTTTACATCTTCAAATCAGCCATTGGCCAAGGGGGATTTTTCCCCTCTATTTCCAAAATAATAATGTCATACAGTTAATACAAGAAGAAACAGATAATAACTGAAAGAAATTCTCATTTTATGCAAAGGAGGCAAAAAAGGTGTAGAAATGTTGCCCAGCTGGCTGAAAATGCAAAGTGCAGGCACAGTCATCAAAAAACTACTTCAGAAGGGAATTTTATTACAGATTGCATGAGGAGCCCCATCCATAGACAATGAACCAGTGCTTTGGGACTAACATCCTAATGAAATATCAAAGCCTTTTGTTTTTCCATTCAAAGATAAAGGAAGCTACTGAGTCAAAGAGTTTTTCAAGACATGAAGTGTTCTATGGTTACTTTTGATCAAAGAAACAAAAGATGAATTGTGCTTTTTTTATTTAAAAAAATCCCAAGTTTCCATTCTTGCATGCTGCAGTCATTTGGCAACAAAAAGACTAGATACAAATCACTTTGTATCAGTAAATGAATGTCTTGTCACAGGTCTGACTGTTCCTTCCCTGTTTGTATTAATCTCCAGTACATTTTTTTCTGGTGAGAGGATGGGGATGAGTGTGCATGCACACGGGTGAGTGTGTGCGTGCACGCCCACCTAGATGTCTATCTTTTCTTCCATCCTGAGGACAACAAAAACAGTGCTATCTTAAGAAAAAGTATCCTTTGGTGTTCTGGTAGTTTCTAAGGGACCTCACTTTTGGAGGAGAGAGGGATATCCTATTACATCATAGCTACATTTTCCAACACTTTTCCTGACCAACCAAGGAACAGATAAGGTTGCTCCTGGCTAGCAGGGTCAGCTGCAAAGGGGCTGAGCAGGGCATCCCCCATTCTGACTTTAGATGCTACTGGTGCACGTTCTTTCTCTGCAAACAATATTGCTAATATAGAGTGTCCATAAAGTGCATGTGCAATTTACAAAGTAAAACCAATTTCAATTGCACGTGGACACCCACGTGGACACCCACGTGGACACCCTTTATGACCACCCAATTTTTTTGTATCACCCAATACAAAAAGAATTGTATTTTCTTTCCCATTTAAAGCACATTAATTATCAATAAGCACTGAGTGAAGTTCTGTTTGTTTTGGTATAGTTATCCATATCCAGACAGCCTGAACTAGTTGGATCCTTCCCCCTGGCAGGTAGAACTCTCCCTATAGCAGTGATTTTCAACAGGAACTTAGGTGTGCTGTGAAAATTTTTAAAATTGTTAATTAAATTATTTTTGAAAGAAGTTCAAAACACAGTAAGTATATTATTTTTCTTTACTCTCTCTCTTTTTCTTTTTTTGATCAACACAATTTAAGTGTGCTGTGGAAGTTTAGTTATAGGTTCAAGTGTGCTGTGAGAAATAAAAGGTTGAAAAACACTGCCTCTGCAGGCTTCAACCCTGCATATTTTGTTGCATTATTCTGCAATGGGGGAGGGGGGATGAGCAGGAGTTCTCCAGTGAAGAACCTGTATGTTACAGTTTCACAGAACTTCTTTCAAAATCAAGGGTCAAGGAGCAAACCAAAGAGTCAACATTTCAATGACAAAGACATACAGGGATGGGTATTGTGGTTTTGGTATTTATTCTGATACTTGTAACAGAAAAGAATTAGTATAAGGAGAGCCACTCTTACCAGAGAAGCACTTGTGAGCAGGGGGCAGGTGATGAGAGGACTTTCTGAGGAGTGTGGAGGAGAGGACACAGCATTGGGGGGCAGCACTGTAGTTGGCTCTCACAGAATACATTGAATCCAAGTTTTGTTTTGCATAAAACAGTGATTTCAGAGAGCTACCTAGAAGAAAAGGGAGTGAGCCAATTGTTAAGATTGCTAATCTTTGCTTGTTTTAACTGCTTCTACACATGGCACTGGGAGCGTTTAGTGCGCGTGGATTCAGTATAAAAAAATCTCTTTTCCTAGTATGCTAGCTAACATTCGAATTGTTTCTGAGAAAGTTCTCTTCTGGCCCCTGAAGCAAATTAACCTACAAAAATGAGGTTACACTTCCTCAAGGTGTGTTCATTCTTACCATCTTTCTCTTGCTCATTCTCAAATTCTAACTTCATAAAGCTCAGGATTTCCACTGATTTTACTCATAAATTCTATCTTGGTTTATTTTTAAAAGAAATGGGCCTGGTTAAATCACACATTTCAAAGCTGATCTTTGTCATTTGAATGTTTGTGAAAGTTCTCTGTTGAATTTCTTTTAAGTGGTTTTATCATTAGTTGCTTTAATTGTTTCCCTTGGGGAAACAAGGTCCTTATATTTAAAGATGCTAGTTAAAGACTTAGAATTGCTCTCTCTTTTTTTTTCCATGTAAGTGCTTCCAGAAGTAGATTATAATTCATAGTGAACCTTCAGATACCTCAGTTTTTTTTCAAATTAGTCTACTTCTGTAATCAGAAAAACCACTTGGCCACTGCCATAAAATTTTGCCTAAAAAGATTTCTAAATAATAAAAAGCTTAAAGTAACTACTTGTGCCTTGTACAATTTTGGGAAAAAGCTATCATGCATATACAGAGTTAGAGATTGGAGTGAAAGCTTCTGTCATCATTTATGAAAAAAAGAAAATCTTTATAAGTATTTATTTGAAAATCTCAACAGAAAATACTATTTACTTAACAGCTGATTTAAAATACCCATAACTGGAGACAAACACAGCTCTCATTCTACTTCTTTGGAGTTTATAACCGAAAACTTTTGAGAAGAAAACATTTCTGTTTTTTTTCAAATGTCACAGCAAATTCAATTGCTTCCTATAATTCAAACAAAACCCAGCAGCTCTCTAAACACTCTGCAAAACCAACACTATCATATATATTAAGCAAAGTTTATGTGCAATGATTATTAAAGAGTTAGCTAAATTACTCTCTTGCATGGTATCTGCACATGTGCATAAACATATGTATGCTATGTATACATATGGATATATGTGGAATGAAAGCCATCTTTGTGTGAATAGTTATAGCTCCTTTTTAGTGAATCCAAGTTTAATAAAATGTCATCTGCAGTAAAATATTTGGAAAGGCACATATAAAAATCAAAGACTCTTATTTTCTCAGGTGCTTTAACTGGCAAGCAAAAGAGTTCTTTCTAAATGTTCAGAGGTATAAAGAATTGAGTCTAGAAGAGTTTAAAAAATTTCCCACTTCTGATAATATCATGGTAAAATATAACACTAAAAATGTTGCTGAATATAATTGCAAGAGTCTGACTATATTCAAGATGAACTTCTGTTCAAAACAAAAATATTTTTATTTTGTAAGATTGAAATAGGACAACAAAAACATTTAATAAATTGTATGTGATGGAATCTCACTTCATCAATGGGCCTACGAGGTTGATGTTCCCGGAGAACACTTTGATATTCTTGCCAACCTCACACTCTTTAGTGAAGCAGCAGTTTTTCATCAGTTTTGCGATTGCCTTGGTTTTCAGGGTTTTCTTCCCAGCTAATAATGGGAGCTTCTGGTCAATATTTTTATATATTCAATTCTATATCTCCTACTAATTTCCCAGGCAGTCAAATAATTATTAGCTGCCATAGAAATTGAGTTAGTGATAACATCATGAAAAGATTTCTGTCTTTGCCTATCTGATAGCATCATTTAAAATTTATAGTATAGTTCCTCAGCTCCCTAATTAGAGCATGAGACTTCTTCAACCTGATTCTTTCACCACCAAAATTATGTAATTTAGTTTGCAAAATGGAGTATTTGTCAATCCAAGCCCTTGTGAGGCTCTCTCAGCAGTGCTTTTCCATTGTGCAGACATTTCATTTACAGAAAGTGACTTATACACTGCACCTAACACAACTATGTGGCCTGCTCCAAGAGCTGACTTTAATAAATTGGCAAAGTATAACAGAAAATGTCTGTATACCCAGAGCACTAAAGTGCACTTTCTTTTTTTTACAAACAACTAGAATATGGTCTATTGAAAATTACAGTGGTACTTTTCTTTTTTTGTTTCTGATTGAGGTTATTAGAAAGATTATTTCTCTCTTTCTAATTAACCTGGCCAAGGGTTTATTGTTTTTATTAGTTTTTTCAAAAAAAAATAACAGTTTGTTCTGCTAATCTTCAGAATGGTTCTTTTGTTCTCAAATTAATTTAATTCTATCCAAATTTGGTTACTCTTTTTTCTTCTGCTAGGTTTGGGGTTAGATTGCTCTTCCTTGTCCAGTTCCTTGAGAAGGTTCATTAGGTTGTTGATTTTCACTCTGTTTTTTGGATGTGGACATTTAATGAGATTAATTTCCCTTTGCAGTATCCCACTGGTTTTGATAGCTTGTAGCTTGTTATTTTGTTTGAGGAATCTAAGGATTTCCTCCTTTATTGCTTCTTGACTCAGCTGTCATTTAGCATAAGGTTGTTTAGTGTCCATGGCTTTATGTGAGGATGAAAGGTTTTGTAGGGGTTAAGTTCTACTTTTATTCCATTATTGTCCAAAAGGTCCAAGCTATAATTTCTATTCTTTTAATTTGTTGAGATTTGATTTGTGTCTAAGATGTGATCAGTTTTGTAGAATGATCCATGAACTGATGAGAAGAATGTATACTCAGTATTGGGGGGTGGGGTGGAATATTCTGTATGTGTCTATGAAGCCCATTTTTCCTACAATTAAAGACTGTCACTTCTGTGTTTAGTTTCTGCTTGGAGGATCTGTCCATTTCTGCCAGAGGAGTATTGATGTCCCCAGGTATTACGATGTTGCAGAATATCATAATATCATGTTCAGATTGGTTAAAGTTTGTTTTGTAAATCTGGGAACATTTAAATTGGATGCATAGATATTTAAGATTGAAATGTCTTCTTATTGTACTATTCCCTTGACCAGTATATAGCATCCGTCTTTGTCTTTCTTTACTTTTGTTGAAGTCCAGTGAATCTACAAATAACATGGAAATTCTTACTTGTTTTGATTTCCATTTGCCTGAAATATTGTTTTCCAACCCTTCACCCTAAGTCTTATGGTCTCTGGAAGTTAGATGTGTTTCCTGAAGACATTATTCATTTGGCTTGTACCTTTTTCTCCAGTCAGGCAGCCAGTGACTCTTCAGTGGGGAGTTCAAGCCATTCACATTTATTGAGAGAATTGATAAGTATAGTGCAGTTCTCTTTATCCTGTGAGATCTTTTGCTTAGTTTGAGCACTTGAGCCATTGTGGAAGCAAGGTTTTGTCCTTCAGTTTCAGGGAGCCTTTATTTGGGTGGTGGTCCATTGTGATGGCCAGTGTATAGAGTAGTTCTGAGCATTTCCCACAGAGCTTGTCTTACAGTAGCAAATTTCCTCAATGTTTGTCAGTAAAAGATTTGATTTCTCTGTCAAGTATGAAACTTGCTTCAGCAGAATACACAATCTGTGGCTGAAACTTGCTTCATTTAAGAAGGCTAATGACAGATGACCACTCACTTCTTGTAAAGTTTCTGCTGAAAAGTGTGCTGTCACTCTAATGTAATTCCCCTTACAAGTAATAAGTTGCTTATACTTGGCTGCTTGCAAAATTTTCTCTTTCATTTAGACTTTGGCCAAATGAATTACAGTGTTTCTAGGAGATGCTTTGTTTGAAGTGAGTTGTCCTAGAATTCTGTAACTATCTAGTATCTGTACTAAGGTGTCTCTTGTGATGCTTGGGAAATTCTCTACCATAATGTCTTGAAGTAGAGGTTCCATGCTTTTTGGATTTACTTCTTCTCCTTCAGGGAATCCCTATGAGTCACCTGTGTGTGAGCTTTGTGTAGTCCCATATCGCTCTAAGACAGTGATTCTCAACCTGTGGGTCACAACCCCTTTTTAACAATGAAAATGCATTGCGGCATTAGGAAGGTTGAGAAGCACTGCCTAAGAGATTGCTTTGCTCATGCTCTCTTTTTCTGCCTTTTTGGATGATTGGGTTACTTTTAAAGTGTTTTCAAGTTCTAGGCTTCCTTCTCCCCCATATTCTACTCTGTTGCTCAGACTCTCTACTGTGTTTTAAAACTTTGTGAATGCCTTTTTCAATTCCTTAATCTCTGCTGTATCCTTCCTAAGTTTTCCAGATCCTTGGTGACGTTGATTTTAATTTCATTACTTTCTTGAGAAAGATTTTGGACTTGTTATTTGACTTCTTTTCCCATTTTCTCTTCAATTGTGTTCATCTTATTTTCATCCATGTTCTGAATTCTATTTTGTTGCAGGCAGAATGGAGACCAAAGACCCTATTCTTAGCAAGGGAAAACACCCCCAGAGAAAGGGAAAAATAAAGAAATAAGCTGAACAAGGTGGAATAAAGAAAAGTCAGCTAGTTTACCTTTAAACCAGCCACTAAATTTCTTATCTGAGCAGTTTCCTAGAAGCCTGGCCTGTACAGGATACAGATTGCAAACACCCCTGCTCAGTCCGTGAACACTCTGAAGGAATAATGGCCACAGAGGAGGCTATGTGAAAGGCCTAGTAAGAAATATTAGCTAGGCCATTTCCTGCCCAATCAATAGTCAAAAACAAATACCCATTGTGGAAATTTTTTTTTGGCTAGGGCAGAGATCAAGGGAACAGCTTGAGCCCTGAAATATGGGTAGCAGAGCTTATATCCTTTATCACGGAGGAAGATACCTTTGCGGTGCAGATGAGAGGAAAATTCCTATGTCCCACTGATTCTTCAGAGGAGATTGATGCCGGTGGTGTTTTACTGCACAGTGAACTAATGAGGATTAACAACTCCCTAGGAATCTGTGTGTGTGACCACAGACAGTAGGCTGCATCCACACAAGGCTCAGGTTTTGGATTTCTCAAGGCTGCTCAGACCCTTAAAGTTAATGATTATAGAAACAATAGGAGCTGACATGCTTGTTCAAAGAAACTGCTGATGTTAATAGCCAGGCATTGTGGTGGGCACCTGTAGTCCCAGCTACTCAGGAGGCTGGGGCAGGAGAATGGCCTAAGCCCAGGAGTTGGAGGTTGCTGTGAGCTGTGATGCCACAGCACTCTACTGAGGGCAATAAAGTGAGACTCTGTCTCTTAAAAAAAAAAAAGAAAGAAAGAAACTGCTGATGTTGTTGTTCCCTTCCTGAGCTTACCCTCTGGGCTGATGAGCAAATAGCCTTCAAAAAAAGCTGAGTGGAACAAACACTCGGGGTCACTGCTATGAACCTCACGAGCTAGTGATGGGCCCCTGTGCTCCCACCTGTGAAAATTCTGTTCTGTGTGCCTTGTCTCTTTGTCTCTTGTCATTTCTACTTTTACTTTTCTTCAGTCTCCCACCACCACCTCCACAGGTCTTAAAGAATCATGCCCCTGGGGTGGAGCCCTTGCATTTTGTCATTTTAAAATTTCTTGATAGATGGCATTTTCATCTGTATCTCCCTTGAAACCTCTAGGGGGTGGGTTGATCTGGTCTCACTTTTCATAATTGTTTCTTCTGCTGATTCCTCCAGATGTGCTTTTTCTATTCTCAATTTTTGTATATACGCATATATATATATATATATACACATATACATGCACATACGTATATATGTTGTT
>NW_003852577.1:3205631-3211954 GCF_000181295.1 Otolemur garnettii
GGTGTATGTGGTCAGCACCTTAGCTGCTTGAGCCACAGGCGCCAAGCCGTTAAGAGATATTTTAGTTGTGGTCTCTTAGGCATTTCTCAGGAGGCAGTCCGGCCTGAAAGGTAGACACCCTGGGTAAAACAAGTGGCACCCCTATATGCTGGCAATGGTGCTGTACAAGTGGTTCTGGGGAGATTTGAATGTCAAGTCAGGTGGCTGGGGATAGCACCACCTTGCCTGAATCACAGAGCTATCCACATCTGTTCTAGGACTTCCCAATGCCAAATGGCACTCCCTTGGTCCTCCAACTGCTCAGCAGGTATTAGGGCCATTTGCCAGCCTGTATTAGGACTGATTGGTTGCCTAATTTAAGGGACTGATGTCAAGTTCAGAGGCCCAGGATGTGGAGTTTCCCCCAAACTTTCCAGGACTGGCAGAGCAAAACAGCTATGTGCTACACAGTTGGCCTGCTCAGCAGGGATTTGACACTATTTGGACAGTGAGCTCTGGGATGTGAAGTTCACCATGCCCTTTCTAAGACCTGACAAAGCAATGTAGCACTGTAGGAATTTTGGATTGCTGAATGTATTAATATGTTCATGTTGATTCTGCAAACACTGACTAAAAACCTTCTATGTACCTGGTTTTTGTTCGATAAATGCTAGGCTGTAATGACATCAATCACTGCTCTCACAAACTCATGGGCTGGGTCAGAAGGCAGAACAACAGAGCATACAAGTGAGGAGAGTGACAAGATGGAAGACTGGTTGTTCTCTAGGAACCCATCTTGGGAGTTTATTAGACCTCATCTGGAAAGTGAGCAGGTCACAGTCAGTGAGGAAAAGTACAAGGGCACAGACAGTGCTGACAGGTGTGGAGAAAGCAGAATCCTTCCCAGGGGTGGGCTCTGCAGGCCCATGGTGAGGGTCAGGGCAAGTGGTTTTTCAGAAAAGGGTTCCTGGGGCAGATGGGTCAGATTCTTGAAGGGACAAGGGCAGATCCTAGCCTGATAGAGAAAGAAGGAAGGAGAGACCTGGAAAGTAGTGTCCTTTAGGAACAAAGTGTCTTCAGGATGCATGTCTAGCTCCTCAGAAGAGTTGGGGCCACACCTCAGTGCTCCTGCAGTGCAGGGGCCATGATGCTGTGGATAATCCCAGCAAGGTATGCAGGGTGCTGGTTCACTGCCCAGCCCAACTGTGTCCTTTGGACTCCTCTGCAAGGGCTCCCATGAGGCAGAGCATTTAATAGGATTTTCTGTGTGCCCAGTAGAGTGCAGGAGTTCCTGTGCTAATGGGCTGGGCTCCCAGCTTCATACCCTCCAGTCCTCACCTCAACATGTGTGAAAACACCGGCATGTTGTAAGCGTGCCCTGCAGGGATGGAAGTGACCAGAGTCTTCAGGGACTAGGGCGCACAGACCTCTTATGAGAGGGTGTTTCTGGACAGTTCTTAGTTTCTGTGAATCCAAATCTTTAGGACAGAAGTCAGAGCAAAGATAGGAGGAGAAACACAGAAGGGGAGACAGACTAAAGCGACCATAGTTCTGCCTCATGCACACAAGCTGCCCATTGTATCCAAAGTGATCTACCCCTCCACACACCACCCCCAGGACACATCAGCTCAGTCTACATAGACGGGCCATGGTCCTCTCAGTGGGTCCAAGACTAGTGCCTCAGGGCCTAGTCACAACCCAGAGCCAGCATGGGGTTCTCCTCTTCGTGAGTACAGCTCCTGGGAGGACTCCCCACATGGGCTACCTCCACCCTGCCAGCCTCACCTCTGCATGACCAGAGAACAGTGCCCAGCATGGTGACAGAAAGGGTATAAGTCTTGGCACCTCTGTCTGCCCGTCTTTGGAGTGACTGAATGGAGGGGATGGTCCCAGCCCCTTCTTGGGGAGACACAGCTGCCTCAGGGCACTGACTCTCTGTGCCATGGCTTCTGTCTTCCCTGGAGCACTGGTCTTTCTTCACCACACCCCTGGTTAGCTCAGGGTGTGGGGAGGCCAGGCTGCCCTTGGGATTCCCAGAGACCAGGAGGGCTCCTGCCAGGGCTCACTGGAGAGTCAGGCCTGGTGGTGCCTGTCCTCATGCATTTGTTGGCTGCTTGTGTCTCGAACCTTATCACCTCTTTGCATGGAATGGTCCCTGTTTCTCAAGAAGAGAAAAAGGGCTAGAAGAGGCCCAGTCTAAAGTTCTTATCTTGTTATTTAAAATTGACCTTTCACTTTTCAAATCGCTGTTGGTGCCTACTCACTTAATAACTTAGGTTATTAAGTTTGTTTTAAAGGGTGGCAGTTCGCACCTCTGAGCAGGCCTGGGTGTGCTGGGATATGTGCACATGGCTCCTGTGTTTGCTGTAGTGACGTGAGGACAGACGGGAGCTGGAAGCCCCTTTGCACTGTACTGTTGGAGTAGGACAACAGTGGAGTCCCCTGGGACTTCAGCCCAGAGCAGGATCCATGGGCTGGGGGCTGAAGATGGAGTCCCTCCTACTCCAGTCCCACCTTGGGGCAAACCTGAGGGCACAGCTGCCCTGTGCTGCTGCAGACACATTCTCAACCAGAAAACCCTTCCAGAAGCATTTCTTAAATGACTCCAAGAAGGCCTCTGTGCTAGGCTGTCCACGTTCACTTTAACAGAAAACCACTTCACTCAGTATCTTCATGGCTGGCAGGAAGAATGAAGCCTGTTGACTGCAGACTCTGTTGTTTTTATCTGTAAAATGGACATTGTACTAGAATCTGCCAATCTGTTTGTCGTAGAAGGCACACATTGAAGGGGATCCTGAGGTGAGTTCTAAGTCAGGGTCCACTGGCCCAGGTCCCTGAGGTCTGATATCCCCAGGGGCTGTGGCATTTATGTACAACCTAGACTTACCACCTCTAGCATGAGCAGGCAGCTCTTGAGGGCCTGGTCACTGTCCCTGCCTTGCTACTTTCCTTGTTCTCTCAGATGTTATGGTGGGCATGGTGTGTGGGGTTCTGGGGTGTGGGTGTCCTGGGCTGTGCACCTGTAGCCACTCATGTGTTCCTTTCTAGCACCATGATGAGATGGAGCCCTGGGAAGGGGCTGGGTTCAGGCTTTGGAGTGGCTCACCCTAGCCTGTGCCCAAGGGTAGCCCCAGAAAGCCATGACCGCTCTGCACCTCCCTAGCTTCTCAGAGAGAAGGAAAGGGCCGTGTGGTGTTGGTAGCAGGTGTTTCTGGGCAGTACAGACTTCTTGGGACTGAAAAGTATCTAGCCATTGTGATTCCAGGCCCCCCTGAGAGGTAAGTCTCCTCCACAGCCTCCCAGTGGTCACCCCCAGCCTGGGTACCCTTCTTCCCTCTTCCGTCCATCCCCTGGCTCTTCTCAGCCCCAACACTAGGCATGTCCTTAATTTACACAGCACTTCAGCACAGAGAACCTTGCCTCACCGTGTGTCTCACAAGTCATGGGGATGAGCTGTGTCCTCACATTACCAAGTTCTGGGTGCTCAGTAAAGCATCCAGAGAACATTGCATGTGCAGTTGTCAGGAACAGTGACACCTTTCACAGACTTCAGAGATCCTTGTTTCATTTCTGTCTTACAACATAGTCTCTCTTCTCCATGTAGAAGGGTCCACAGCAGTATCAGGGCACACAGGGCCAACATCTTCACGGCAGTCTACCCCTAATGGCCTCAGACACTGCTGTGTCAGCTGGAGGGGCTGACTGACCCCAGACAGCTGAGGTTCCAGCTTCCTCAGAACAGATGACAGTTTCGTGAAGCTCACAGACACCTCTGTAGTGAAATAAGTCCTCCTATCTTGAAAACTGGGTATAAAAAATGGCATCTCTGGCCTTAGGCAGCCATGGAGTGGGCTTGCAGGGCCTGCCTCTGTGCTCGGGGGAGGGCGTGCAGGGCAGGGGCAGGGACTCAGGGCAGGCTGCTGCCTGCCCACAGACCCTCACAAAAGTGCACATGGTGCAGCTGCCTGAGAGCCCCAAGGTGACATGGCCCCTGCCTGGAGCACAGTCTGGGACTGGGCAGTTCTTGTGCTGCTGCAGAGCAGCCACCCTGTGACGGGCAGGGCGGGGGGAGACTAGGGGAGGTACATGCTGCTCTCTTGACTATGCTTAAATTGTCTAAGACAGCTTGTCTACTGGGCAGGAGTGAGGGCCCTGGGTGTGCCCATCCATGTGGCTTCAAGAAGACCAGGGCATGAAGCAGAGTCTGAATGGGACAGAAGCCTGGTGTGAGGGGCTGGGCACTCACCCCGCATCTGAGCATCTCTGCACATCCCCTTGGCCAAGGTTCAGTGCACCTGTAGCTCCTCAGTAGCTTTAGAGAGGCCTTGTCAACCTGGCCCTACATTTATCAGAACGACAGCCATGATGTGGAAAGAGGCCTGGTGTCCCCAGTGGGGTGCCAGCAGACCTAAAAAAACTTCATTATGGGCAGTGGTGACCCCAGGTCCTGTGAGGCCACTCTGGGGTCTACATCATCCTACTCTCTGTTCCTATCAGTGTCCCTCTTCTGAGCATTTCCTTATGGATTCATATGTAGTCTTTTGCTTCTGGCCTGTTTTACTTAGCATAATGTTTATTAATCAGCATGTACTAATGCTTTAGTATATGGCATTTATCCCTTTAAGAATAGATTTATATTTGAGTTGTTTCCGCTGTTTGGCTATTACAATACTGCTGTTATGAATGAAGTGCAGAAGGTTTGAAACAGACTTGAGTAGCATGAGAGAGAGAGTGAGCTAACAGTGACCTAAGGTCTATTTCTTGTGTTTACTATTAGGAAGCACTGGGCAATCATTTTGAAATGAATGCATAAATTACTTCCAGGTAGTGATTGGGCTGACCAGCAATTTCATCCTAATGCCAGCAGACCTGTGGGATTTAATCCAACTTCCTATTTGGGCTTTTGCCCATTAGAAAGAATGATAGGGTGTGGGACGGGGCCTCTTTGAAGTGGGTCTTTTTAGGTATCGTTTACCTGATAGACGATGAAGTCTGCCTTGACTGGGGAGAAAATGAAAGCAGGAATGTGGTGGATAGATCAGTGGGGGGAAAGATTAATGACCTGGAGTTGAGAAGATGACAAATGGAGGACATAAGCTAGAAGAAAAGAGGCATGAGGTCAAAGATGGAATGTCAAGGTGTACAATTGTAGATGCTACAGGGGTTCCTGATGGTTAGTTCTAGGTATAGCAGTAAGTGACTTGGTGAGGTTATTGGCTCATCTATCCATGTGCACATTGGGGTCCTTTACTAGTTCTCCACCTACACAACTTCCTCACCCTGGGCCCCCTCCCACCTCTTGTCCTTCCCAGGCCTGCTCTAGACTCTGCATTCTTTCAGCAACCCCAAGCTTCAGACTCCACAGGCTCAATGGCATAACTCTGAACAAGAAAATACAAGTAGAGTAAGAGGGCTGTCGCGGACATCCACTTTCTGTTTTTGTTCTGACACCTAGCATTCACAAATTTTTCTGGAAAAAACTGTCGCAAGCGTCCTCTAGGAAACTCACCTTATTGTTGAGTCCCAGTCCATACAAATGGAGTTTGCCTTCTCCATGTTTTAAAGGAGATATGTGTGTGGTCATGGCGAAAAAGAGCATTCCCTACAGGTCCATGGTGAGCCCCCAAATATCTGAAACCCTGGGGCACACTCCAGGACTGACCTCCGGGTCATGAGCTGCAGGTGTTCTGGGGGATGCTGCCATGGCTCTGCCAAGCCCATGAAGATCACAGGTGGCACTTCCATCCTGATAGGTGAATTGTACACATGAAGGGCAAGATCATACCGCTTGTCAGCAAGAATACCTGGAAGGCAGGCACTGTGGCCACCTCCCCTAACATGGGGGCTGCCGTGCCAGAAAACAGCAACCAAATGGCATCAGTGATCCGAGCAGTGCCATGATCAGTCTCAAGGAAGTGGTGCCTGGATCAGACCGGGAGATGGGGGAGTGGGACAAGGGTGTGATTCGGGGCAGAATGGGGCATAAACACCTTAGCTCCACCAGCAAGGACATTCTTTCCCATCTTCTTCTTCTTCTTTTTTTTCTGACCTTCCCACTCACTCTAAGGCATCCTTGTCCTACTGGCAGCTTTATTATACCTGGGAGGTAACTGTCAGTCCTGCCGCCAACAGCAAGGTGATCCTTGTGCTCTGCAAATATTAACAATCCAGGCAGCCCGAAGAAATACCCAGGGAGGGGAACCACTTCCCTGGGGTGCCTTTCTAGTGAAGAAACCCGACCATCAAGGACCAGCGAGCTTCCCCACCCCAGCCTGCCCGGTGACAGATTCTCAGGCAGCATCTGCCCTGTTCTCACACCCTCCCCCAGCCAGCCCAGTGTCCAC
>NW_003852577.1:3212092-3235367 GCF_000181295.1 Otolemur garnettii
TGCTCTATGGGGCATGAAGCAGCCCTTGAGGCTGCAACATAAAGTCACGAAGGCAAAGCTGGGTCGCAGGTAGGAGATGGACCATTTTCTACAGCATGGTCAGGCAGGGAAAGGGGGTGCGTGGGCACATGATATTCACCCCTGATTAAGAACTCCTGGGGACTGGTCACCTCTTGAAGGCCAAAACAGGCAACCAGGAACAGCTGGAGTAACTCCTATCTTTCTCTTTGAGTATCCCAAAGCCTGTGCCCCCAACACAGTACCCAGAAAATACACCACTCTTTTGAGAACATTTAATTACTCCTAAGGAGTACTGGAACTACAGGGAGGGCACTCAACAATTTTATATAAGTCTTTTATTTGTAAGTCTTTATCTTTTTAAAAATCTTCCTCCTTGGTTGAGGCAAAGTTGGGGGCACTGGAGGTTTGACAGTGTGGGTGGGACAGGGCACAGGCTCAATGCGGGAGGTGGATGGTGTCTGATGTCTCTGCCCCAGGCACATTCCCAGGACTGAGAAGAGCCCTGCACAGTACCGTCCCCTGGTGTGACGTGGATGAGAGGGTGAGGCAAGCCGCCTGGGTGGAGGACAGACCGGTGGGAAGAGGGAGGTGGAGGGAGGAGGCTGTGGTGGCAGAGTGTCAGCCGGTGGCCAGGGGCTCCTAAATCCACGCAGTGGTCTTCCATCAAGTGATGGCTGGTAGCTGGAACCCTTTCTGGAGGGTTCTGGCCTTTGGTTATTCCTTCTCACAGCCTTGGAAACCCACCTCCAGAACTGATGGAAAGGCTGCCTTGCATGATGTAGAGAGAGAGGGGGAGGAGTAAGGGAAGGGGCAAGGGGAGGAGGGAGAGGGGGAAGCGGAGTGGCAAGTTCCTGGGGTGGAGGAGAGAACACTGAAATTGGAAAGATGGGTTCCAGGGAAGGGAAGATGGATTCCAGGGAAGGGATACGCTCTGGGGGTAAAGACTCATGCAGTGATGAGGGTGAAGGTGGGTTTCTTAATGGGGTCATGGAATCAAGTGAGAGAATGGAAGGTGGAGGTGGAGAGGGCTCAGACACAGGGACCGGTGGCTCTGGAGGGCATGCTGATAGCACTGGCAAAGACCGTTTCACACAGGTGGGGAAACAAATAGACTGAGAGAGAGCAGCGTCACTGGTATCCGGGTCTGGGCGGCTGTGCAAAACAAGAGGTAAAATACAAAGCTGCAGCGGGATTGGAAGGTGGAAGGGAGCCTGCTAGCCTAGCAGGGTTGGGGCCCCAGAACACTGCTATGCCCCCTCTACTTGCCCCACCCCACCCATGACATCACAGTGCACTCTATAGCCTGTCTCCAAGGCCTTCACTCATGTCCTAGCTCTTAAGGCTACCCGCCCCTCCTCTCCACTCCTGTGACAATGGCAGGGTGCACTGAATCCCCAAAATGCATAGAACATGCCTTCAAAGTGGACTAGGACTGAAGGGGAAATCACCTTTTCAAAATGGGAAGGATCTTCCTTCTCCTTAACCCCTTTCCTGGACTTTTCCATCCTGGGAAACCAAGAGTGGTTTGTGAGGAAGGTAGATGCATAGGGATCATACAGCAGTCCCTTTTTGGGAGACCCTGGGAGAGCTGGGCTCACACAGACACAGCCTTACCTCTCAAAAGTCTGCCTCTCCTCCCTTTGGTTCTGCCCTGATGCTGAGAAAAAGAAAAGAGGCTGGGACTCACTTCTCTAAGAAGCTCACCTCAGACTTATCCAAGAATGTGACCATTTTAATACAGTGTTCCTTCTACCCATTTTTAAAAGTGATAAACGTTCTTACTACTTTGTAAATGGGCCAATCCTGAGACATGAAATCATGGTTTGGGGTTTCACCCTGGAATAAAGTGACCAGATTTTAACATTGGTAAAGCGGGACACCATTGAGGGGGGCAGGGCCTGACAACAATGCAAACATTGATAAGCAGTTCTCGATAATCAGTTCTCAACAATTATTTGTTATCATTAAAGTTTAACATTATAAAATTAACCAAAATAATATAAAATGCATATCCTGGTGAAATAGCCACATGGCAGCAGAAAACCATATATTCCCTTCCTGTTCTCCCGTGTTCCCTAGCTTGTCGTGCGGAGCTTTTTTAAAATGCCGCAGGATGCAGGACAAATTGTTAAAAATCGGGACTGTCCCACCAAAAGCAGAAGGTCTGGTAACCTTACTCTAGAGAGGGGGCGGCTACTTGTTTCTTCCAGTTAGTTTGGCTCCTTCTGAACTAAATGTCCTTGCCTAGATGCAAGGGAGGGAGCCAGTCTCCTTCTGATACCTTGCCCAGGAGGGGAGTAAGGAGTTTACATTAGCCTTTTCATTTTCAAATGAAGTTACATTAACCTTT
This sequence comes from Otolemur garnettii, assembly GCF_000181295.1. NCBI lineage: Eukaryota > Metazoa > Chordata > Mammalia > Primates > Galagidae > Otolemur > Otolemur garnettii. The sequence continues at coordinate 3,214,464 of NW_003852577.1, forward strand.
TCATTCCCAAATGGAGTTACATTAACCTCTTCATTCCCAAATGGAGTTACATTAACCTCTTCATTCCCAAATAGAGTTACATTAACCTTTTCAGCTGTATATTACCTTCCCATTCTCCCACTGTTCCCTAGCTTTTCATGCATTCTTTCCAAAAATTGGGACATTTTAAAAATGCCGTGGGATGCGGGTCAAATTGTTAAAAATCAGGACTGTCCTACCAAAAGCAGGATGTCTGGTTACCTTACCCTGGAAGCCTCTACCCCGCCCAGATGCATACATAGCCTTAGAAATGTGAGAATAGGAATGGGAAACAGCAATAAAGAATCTCTTGGATGTTCCTTACTTTTCGGAGGTTTCTTGCACTCCTGACAGCTGGAAGCAACAGCCGTAGTGTAAGAAAGGTAGCAAGGGAGAAAAACACCCCCAAATTACTATTAAAGTTTATGGGGTTGCGGGTCAAGACCCATAACTCTGAATTGTTTTCCAAGAAACGGAGACTGGTCTCCATTTTCTCAAGAATACAGTTGCCTGAAGCAACTGAGTACTGAGGGTGCCTGCACTGGGCTATATATAGCACCCAGCACCGGAGAGTCACAAAGGGGTTGGGGGGTGGGGTGGGGCTAGGGCCCAAGAGGAGGAAGGTGTGGCCCAGCCCCTCCCTCACCCACCAGCCCACCACATCTCTCCTCCCCTTCTGGGCCCTCTGGGTCTTGCTGCCTTCCCCCTGTCATCCCATTAGCCAACTTTTACCCTTTCTTTACAGCATATCATTCGTTGCCTTAGTGAAATTTTCCCTTTGTCTTGTCTATAACCCAGGCATTGCCTGAGTCGCCTCTTTATTTTGTGGAGCCCTTGACTTGGACTTCAAAAGTCTGAATACTACCTGGAATTTCTGCTTGTATCCAGCCAGGCATTTCTAGTTTCAGGACACATGTCCTCTAATCTATGTTGTCTGAGGAATCTTTTTGTCTTATAGTAATCCAGATATAAAGCCTAATGTTCTTTTACACTTAATTTCATCTGATGAATGTTGAATAGCAAATGTTTTGTTTTAAAGTCAGCCGTCAGTGTTTTCAGTCAGAGGGGCTGACTCAAATAACAAAAGCTAGTATTTCATCATTCAACACCCACACAATTGTAATGAGTATAAAACAAATGTACAGAATTAGGACTTCACATGATTTGAGGAGTAAATGTATAGCACTAGTAAGTGCCACTCTTTGATGTACATCTGCAATGAAGTTTTGTTCTATTTTACTGAAATTTCTTCTGCAGTAGGTCCTTGGTTTTGGAGATTGGAAGAATGAACCCATGGAATACAGATCAGTGGTATGCTAGGATTTATTAGACATAGAGGAATACAGAAGGAATAAAAAAGCACCAGAAATTCTGGCAGAGGGAAAGACCCAAGTGGATGATCTCCTCACGGATCCTTTGTCTAGGGGTATAAGGTCTTGAGAAGGACCTGGTAGATGGGAGATACCTTTTCAATGTTAAAGAGCATATTAACAAATGAATGAATGCAGCACCTCCAGCTCAGGGCAAAATCTCAGGGTGTTTCTCTCATGAAATTGCCCAGGCCTAGGAAACTGAGTTTTCCTGTTCAGTCTTCAGTGGGGGAACTCTGTATTGATTCTCCCTGTCCAAGTAGAAAGTCTAACTGCTTTTTGAGAGGGAAACAGGTGTCAGTTGAGTCTAACTGCTTCCTGCTGGATTGGGCCAATGGTAGAAAGGAGTAGTTAGGGATTCTTCAGAAGAGGATGATCTTGGGGTCTGCAATAGAGTCAGGTTTTGGACTTGAGCCATTTTCACTGTTTGTGGCCTGAAGATATCATCTCTGGAGGACACAAATCTGATTAACATATTTAAAGCCAATGGTAGAAGAGGGAGAGGAGAGGCCTAATTACACTTTCATTGGTGTTAGGTTGAAAATAACAAAAGCAGTGATTTAAAAAAAGCTACTTTAATGCTTTCCTTGCTGTTTTCTAAATAATAACTTCAAATTTTCTTTAGGCCTACATGTGTAGGTGGACTGTGGTTGATTCTCTTTATGGTCTGCTTCTGTAGGAGGTGGTGGGTTTCAGGATTTTACTTGTGAATGATGTATCCAGCAATGTATTTCCATAACTTTAACAGCTGCAGGAGAAGACAGAATTACAGGGAAAGGACTATCTCAACTTGGGGTCAGAGAAGGTGAACTGAAGGGAAGAGCTTCGATCATAACTAGATTTCCAGGAGAGGGAAGCTCTTGTTGCATTGAACATGAAAATGTATTCTCTATTTGCATAGGTCTGTGCTATAATTTGCTCACAATCATGTCCTATTTCCTCATTGGAGAAAAGTGACAGGATTCAGAATGGCATTGGTTTGTAATTATAGCACTGTTCCTTTTAATAATAAGGCTTGATACCTAAGGAGGTTGTCTGATAGTCAAAGATTGCCTTTTGAATTTCAAAGTCTAAAGTCATGAGAAGTATAAGTAATTAGGTCTTTTCCCAAAGTTAGCTTAGTTGCCTCCAGGGTTAAGAGGGCTACAGTTGCTACCAATCATAGACTGTGGCCATCCTTTGGCCACAATGTCAATTTCTTTACTAAGATAAGTTACAAGTTGTAGAATTGGACCTGAGGTGTTTGGTCAAGACTTCTAGGGCAATTCCAGTTTGCTCTGTAACATACAGATTAAATTATTGTCTGGTAAGAAGACTTAAAGCAGAAGCCGGTAGAAAGAGTTTTTAACTGCTGGAATGCCTTATTTGCTTCTGGTTCTCATTCTAGAGTGACTAGGCACTTTTCTTAAGTATTTTTAATTAACAAATAGAGTGGTCCGGCTATTTTACTGTATCCAACTTAGGAATTACAGTCTGCAAAAGCCTGTGATTCCTGAGAAGCCTTGAAGCTGTCTGAGAGTTAAGGTTTAGAGTGAGCTAGTATTGGTTCTATTCTTTCTTTACCCAAGGCTATGCTCCCCTGAGGTGCAAACATGTTCTCAACCAGAAAACCCTTCCAGAATAATTTCTCAAATGACCCCAGGAAGACCTCTGTGCCAGGCTGTCCACCTTCATTTTAATAGCAAATCACTTCCCTCAATATTTTCATGGCTGACTGTGAGAATGAAGCCTGTTGACTATAGAGTCTGTCGTCCTGATCTGTAAAATGGACGTTGTACTAGCATCTGCCCATCTGTTTTTCTTAGAAGGCACACATCAAAGAGCATCCTGAAGTGGGTTCTGAATCAGAGACCACTGTCCCCAGTCCCTGACGTCTGATAACCCCAGGAGCTGTGGCATTTATGCACAACCTGGTTTTACCATCTGCAGCATTAGCAGGCAGCTCTAGAGGTCTTGGTCACAGTCTCAGCCATCCCACTTTCCTTGTTCTCCCAGAGAGGATAGTGGCATGGTGTGTGGGGCCCTGTGGTGTGGCCTTTCCTGGGCCGTGCACCTGTAGCCACTTGTGTGTTCCTTTCTAGCCCCACAATGAGATGGAGCCCTTGGAAGGGGCTGAGTGCAGGCTCCAGAGCCACTCACCATGACCTGTGCCCAGGTCTAGCTCCAGGAAGCCATGATTGCTCTGTACCTCCCCAGCTTCTCAAAGGGAAGGAAAGGGCCATGTGGTGTTGGTAACAGGTGTTTGGGGATAGTGCAGACCTTTGGGGGTCTGAAAAATGTCTAGCCATTGGGATTCCATGCTTCCCTGAGAGGCAAGTCTCCTCCACAGTCTCTCACAGGGCACCACTAGCTTGGGCACCCTTCTTCCCTCTCCTATCCATCACCTGGGTCTTCCCAGCCCCAGCACTAGGCTCTTCCAACTGAGACAGCAGTGCTTGAGGCCATTAGGGATGTCCTGTGCCTTGCAGATGTTAACTCTGTGTGCCCTTATACTGCTGTGGACCCTTCTACCTGGAGAATAGAGACCGTGTTCTCAAATAGGAATGGAACAAAGTAAAGCCTTTGAATGATGTTATTCTTCCCAACTGCTGCACATGCACTGTTCTTGGGACACTATACTGGGCATCCAGTGCCCAGTAATATGAGGACACAGCTTGTCCCTGTGACTTGTGAGACATGGCAAGCCAAGGTTCTCTGTGCTGAAGTGCCATGTAAATGAAGGACATGCCTATATTTATTATTTAAATTACTTAAATTATTTTTAAAAGAACAAAAATTAGATCAGAATTAAATGAAATTGCGAATAAAAGAATCATTGGAAGATTAATGAATCAAAATACTTTTTCTTTAAAAAAACTAATAAAGTCAACAAACCCTTGTTCAAATTAGCAACAGCAAAGTAAGTTCCCTAATAACCTCAATCAGATTCAACAAAGGGGAAAGAACAAGAGCTACCACAGAGATACAAATGATCATCACTTAGTACTACAAAGAAACTCTGTGCCTAGAAATTTGAAATGTGGACCAAGTGGACCAATCTGTGGAATCACACCACCTCCCTAAACTCAACAGGAAGAATCGGAACTCTTGATACTAAAAAAGTTTCCAAAATCAAAAAGTTCTGGACTAGATAGTTTTACATCAGAATTCTACCAAACCTTCAAGGAAAAGCTTGTATCCACTTTGCAGAACCTATTCCAAAACATTGAGAAGAAAGAGACCCTCCCAACTCTTTCTACAATGCCAATATCACTCTGATAGGCCAATATCATTAATGAGTATCAATGGAAAAATACTCAGTAAAATCCTAACATATAGAATGCAGCTAAACCTTAAAAAAAAAACGTACATCACGATCACATAGGCTTTATCTTAGGGATGCAAGGTTGATTCAACATACACAAATGCATCAATATAATTCACCAAAAAATTAGAAAGACCACAAAATTAGAAAGACAAAAAAACAAAGACCATATGATCCTCTCAACAGATCCAGAAAAAGCATTCAACAAAATTCAGCATCCTTTTCTGACAAGAACACATAAGAAAATAGCCTTACATAGGACATTTCTTATTAAACTAATAGAAGCCATCTACAACAAACCCACAGCCAACATCATATTGAATGGAGTAAAACTGAATGGATTTCCACTTACAGCTACAATCAGACAATAATGTCCACTATTGCCACTACTATTCAACATAGTCCTAGAAATTCTAGCCAATGCTATCAGGCAAAAGAAAGATAGCAATGATATTCAAATGGGGACAGAATGAGGTCAAACTTTGCCCTTTGTTGATGATATCACCTTTTACTTAGAAAGCCACAGGATTCAAGATACAGTGACATCTTGGGTTGAAAAATTAATGTGCACAAATCAGTAGCCTTCATTTATGCCAATAAAGGTCAAACTGAGAATCAAATCAAAGACATAAACTGGTGTTAACTCACACTAAAATTGTGCTGAGATCTTTATATGTATTATTTTATTTCACCTGTTTAGTGATCCTGTAATGTGTGTATTAGTAATCCCATATATGATGAGAAAAAAAGACTTAGAGTTCCTAGATCATACCATAGTTAGTTGGGAGACAACAAACAACTTAAAGCCCATTACGTCTATCTCCAAAATTAATATTGTAATAACATTTTAAGGTGTTTCTAGTAATGGACTGGTTTATTGCATTGGAAAATGTTCTTAGGACAATAGATGCCTTAATTTTGCCAGATTACAGAGGACAGAGTAAAACAGTAGACGTCAATTCAGGAGGATAGGCTGAAGTTTCCATTGGAGAGTTTTGAATGTAATGGAGGAGAGGATTGAATTTAAAGGAGAAAGAGATGAGGAACTAAGGAAGATATTTAGGAGTCTTTGACTTAGAAAATATGGCACAGATGAATTAAATTAGGGAGACAGGAAAAGCGGGGAGATGACTAACAGGCTATTTTAGCATTTTGCTATGGACCAGAACTAGGGCATTCATTAGTCAGGGGAGTGCTACATTGTGAGTCTGTGTCTAGGAATGTTAAAGTGCTCATATGACATTTATTAAGCAGTATGTTCAGGAGAAACTTGTTAATGTGCCATTTTAAGACAATATTCCCATATTAGCAGGAGGGCACAAGAGGTAAACCCCCATCAAAATTCTGGGTTTACATGATTTCTTCCCAAGCCAGGACTTTGTCACATTATCCCCACTTATGATTTATCTCTTGTGTCCTCTTGCCTATTTGAAATCCATCTCAGACTTTGGCATCTCTAGTTTTCTTGACTATTGACCTCTGGATTGAAAATAAAGGTTTTATTCTTATTATTCAGGTATGATGAGGTCAACTGATCAGGAGAGAATTGCCAGTGAAAAGATAGATTGTTTTAGTTCCTAAAAGGAGGGGGCACACCACAGTACATGGAGCCACATCATCTCTCATGGGGCCAAACACCCCACACAGGGCCATACTATACAGGGTCATACCACAGCACACAGAGCTATACCACATACAGCCACACCGCATCACACTGGGCTGCACCACATACAGTCATACCACACCACATGGGGCCATGCCACACACACAGGGTCATCCAGGGAAGCACCAGGTCAGTCAGGAGGCAGAGATAACAAGGGGGAAATGTTCATAAGGGCCTTTTATTATTCAATGAAAGAAGATTATCAGATGGTTTCCATAGGAATCAATGGTGAGGCAGGGCAAACAGGTTTAGGAATGACAAGTCTGAGTGATTTCAGTGGGTACTGGGAATTAGGAGCTGTCCTTAGTTTTCTAGTACCTATTCTGTGGTTCAAAATATGAGTCTAGGGTGTGGGCTCTGGACTGGTTGGTCTGTATACGAAAGGCAAACTTGTAGGCCAGTCCTTTACTATTTCTAAGAATTGGCCAGTTTGGGTGCACAGTCCTTCCAAGACATCAACACATCAGATATTAAAACTGGAAAATGTGATTATTGTTATACTCTGACCCATTGATTTTTTTCCTAGCTTATGGATGATCTTTTTTTTTTAAGAGACAGAGTCTCACTTTGTCACCCTTGGTAGAGTGCTGTGGCATCACAGCTCACAGCAACCTCCAGCTCTTGGACTTAGGCGATTCTCTTGCCTCAGCCTCCCAAGTAGCTGGGACTACAGGTGCCTGCCACAACACCCAGCTATTTTTTTGTTGCAGTTTGGCCGGGGCTGGGTTTGAACTCACCACCTTCAGTATATGAGGCCAGTGCCTCCCGCTTATGGATGATCTTTTTTTTCTAGACTCAGCAAAATCAGGTCTATTCATAGATATCATTTGAGCTTTCTGCCTCAGCCAAAGGCATTCACTCATGGGTGTGTGGAGGTGGGGTGAAGCAGTTCCAATAGACAAAGTCCCAGGTGAGCATAATGGCTGTATTCCCGGGTCTACAGTGGTCAAGATAGTGTGAAGGAGAATTGTGTTCAAAATGGTGATCTATATGAATTGTGGCCCTGGTTAGTGGTTAACACCAGTGTATGTTCTGTACATTCCTTTATGCGTTAGAGCAATGCTGCCTTAAAAATCAGGAGAATTGGGTATATTGTCTATGTTGACACTGTGTGACCCTGAGTAAGTCATTTGCTTCACTGGTTTGCAGTTTTCTGTTTTGTAAAGAGGGAACTGGGGTAAGTAAACTCTATAGTCCTTCTATCACTAGCTTTCTCTGATGTTAACCCATGAAACATATATGGTACATACTTATATGGATTTTTAAAAAATTTTTAACTTGACATGCCAACTAGACAGATTCTTCTAACTTTTAGCTTAAATCTTTCTACCATATCCTTCATTCTTCCCTTCAAAAGAAGTGCAATGTTAGGGAATTTATTACACATAACATAGCATGTGTTTGTGGTTCAGTATGAGAGAACCCACAAGATTTTTTTTTTTCTCCAAATGTTGAGTAAAACACAGCAGCTTAATTAGTGACTCTGAATTCTGAGCTCAGCTTTCCATTTACAAAGAGTGAGCCCGAAAGCTATAAACACTCTGACTTCTGTCTGGGAAGAGTTGAATGTTCCAGCAAATGTACATTACAATGGAAAATCCAGGATTAGTTTTCAATGTCTGTAGTATGTTGTTTTCACAATTACTCTTCAAGTTAGCACAATGTCCTCAGGTTTGGGGGTGATGCTTTGCCTATAGCTTGGCAGAACTGCATTATATCTTCAGATTAAGAACTTGTTTTACTTCCCCCTACCTTTTTGATTAACCTCCTTTGGTGTAAATGAGGTGGATAAAACAGTCTGTTAACTTGGAAAAGTGTAACATGTTAGCTTTAAAAGAAAAAAAACCAACACTTGATACATACATTCTCATCTTAGGTACGGAGAAGCAGGGATGCCTATTTATGCCAGCTGAGTACCAATGTTTAAATTCATATTATAATATTAAGAAGCAAAACAGGGGAAGGAGAGAGGTGAGGTCTGTGGGTGGTAGTGATGGTGAGAAGTAGGTAAAGGGAAGAAGAAGAGATCAGAGAATTCTAGGGACACTTATGTAGTAATGTTTTATGAATATGAATTATAAGAAAGTGCAATAATATTACTCCTTTATTTGTAAATTAAGAGAGTGCCTTTAATGTCAAGTGTTCAGAAATGCAAATGAATAGACTTTTGCAGTGGGTGTTTCTCCATGAACAGACTTGTCCTGTGTTTCTCAATACCTTCAAGGCAAGAACAATGTGCTAAGGGGTAGGTGAAACTAGAGAATGAACACACCCTTCAGTCATCTTCATGAAACTTCAGTTTTTACTTTAGAATTATTTTTATGAAAATTAAAAAGTTCTTTTATTTACAATGAAATTTGAATAAAATTTCCACTGATGATGACAGGCTGTTTTGGAGTACACTGCCTCACTCCTTGAGGATAAGTAGTTATTCTTTGTAGGGAGATAATCTAAAAGTCACTGTTCTTCACCATCCCTTTTGCTTTAGAGTTTAGGAGATTGTATCATGGAGATGTTGAGTTGCGATGGCAACCAAGATCTGCAAACTTCAATGCTCTACTTTCATGGTCTCAGGTGACAGGAACAGCTTCAGACTTTAAAATGTTTCATTTTCATATCAAACATAAAAAGCAAAAGATCTATTTACCAGTTATACTCCTAAAACTAATACTGACAGGATGATTATCACTATTTTTATAATTTAAAGAGCATAGATGTTCAGAGTACTATAGCAGAGCTTACAACTCAATAGTTCTTGGGCCAAATTTAGCCCTCATACTTGCTTTGAAAGTAAGTTTGAATGGCTTTGGAGGGAGGAAAATTTCCACAATTCACTCCCCCACACCTGTTGTCTTCTACCACCACCCACTTCAATCACACTCATTTCTCAGGACCTCTGACTGTATTCTAGAGGCCCTCTGGGGATTTTTCAAGAAGATCATAATTAACTAACAATAATTTTAAGAATGGCTATCATCCTCCAGAAAGAAATCTGATATTCAATGGGCTTAAGTGATTTGCCAATAACCTCTCCCCTACCTCACAACTGTTTCTGTATCATAGGTCACTTCCATTTGGAAGTTTATAAAACTTTTAGCACAAGTTCAATAACGGGCCTATGGGATGACTGGAACATTCCATCATCTCCCATATGTTCACTCCCCATAACTCTGACAGCTTTCCCAGCAGTCTGTCCAGGAAATAACCCTTTCCCCCAAAGCCCATAACCTGGAAGGAACACAAAAGAAAACCCCAGCAGAATGTCAGCTCCACGTGAACAGAGTCTTTCTTTCGCACATCATTCTTTCTTCAGCAGCTAGAACAATACCAGCCATAAAATGCTCAGTGTTCATTAACATAAATAAACAAGGACACATATCTGATGTGTGAGGTCTGAGTTAATAATGCATAGATGGTTTTTCTTCCCTCTTCTTTTTTTCTCAGTGTCAAAACTTGGTCTTGTTGCCTTTCTAGCTCATTTCCCCTCTGGCCAGTATGACTTTTAGAGAGTGACTGGGTAACTGGCACTTGTCTTTGGGGCTTAGCACTGACTGATACACGCTGGCCAAGCGGGGTTAAGCTGAGGAGGTGGAATGTCCTCGCTGAAAACTGTTCATGCCTAAGGGCACTGTGCCACCTGTGCCTTGCAGTCACACCTTCACTGAAAAATTCTGATATTATGGCCAGGCGTGATGACTCATGCCTATGATCCTAGCATTCTGGAAGGCTGAGTTAGGCAGATTGCCTGAGCTCAGGAGTTCAAGACCAACCTGAGCAAGAGTAAGACCCTGTCTCTAAAAATAACTGGGTTTTGTGGCATGCCTGTAGTCCCAGCTACTCAGGAGGCTGAGGGAAGAAGATCACATGAACCTAAGAATTTGAGGTTGCTGTGAGCTGTGATGCCTGTGATAATATTAGGTTCACTGAGACTGAAAGAAAGGTCTCGTACACGTATTTACAGTTGTCAGTGTGGTGAATTATTTCAACACACATTAAAGAAAGAGTGTATCTGTTTGTGTAGCTGGGCCTTAAGTACTGGAATTTGTGTTTTCAAACAAAGTAAAGGCTTTGTGCTTTCAGATGCTTCTTCCTTGTCTGTACAAGTGTGGATTCTGGGGTTTGGAAGCTTATACTTCTCTTTTGACTAGTGTTACTGGTCTCTGTCCTATACACTGATTGTAAATTTTTGTTTTGTTTAGTGATGTTTAGAATAGTAATCTTGGTTCAATTTACCTAAATTGTGCTACATCTGATAGTTCCATAAATCCAAACCTACAACTGATATATTTATAGCAGTGGTTGTACCATGTGGCTCATTTCCCAAGGGATGAAGATGCAAAGTAATCTTAGATAGTGATGAGCTTTCCTCTTCTTTTTTGTTCAAGAAATGTGAAAAATATAGTATTTAGTCTAGATGTAAATAGTTGTGCTTCGTATAAATTTCTCACTTATAAACAAAGAAACTGAAGCTAGCAGAAGAAATGCAAACTGGCCATTCCAATTTTCTAATATAATAATGTAGTTATATCTACTTTTCATATATATATATATATTTTTTTTTTTTTTTTTTTTTGAACGGGGCTGCATTTGAACCCACCACCTCCAGCATGTGGGGCTGGTGCCCTACCCTTTTGAGCCATAGGCACAGCCTACTTTTCTTATATTTTAACCTTGGAGGAAAAAAAGAAATTTTTACAGCCACAATTCTAAGTAATGGTATTTTAAGGGAAATAAAAACAATTGACCACAATTTGAATACAGAATTCCTTTCTGATAAAAACAAAGCCACTTTTGTGGATTAGTGGAAAGTAAGTAACAAAACATTTCTCTGATGATTAAAGATGATGAGCATTTTTTCATGTGTCTGTAGACTGTGCGCCTGTCTTCTTCAGAGAAGTTTATATTCATGTCTCTTGCCCACAATGAGAGAAATGCAAACCAAAACCACTTTGAGATATTATCTAACTCCAGTAAGAGTAGTCCACATCACAAAAGTCCCCAAACTATAGATGTTGACGTGGATGTGGAGAAAAGGGAACACTTTTGCACTGCTGGTAGTAATACAAGCTAGTACGTTCCTTTTGGAAAGAAGTTTGGAGAACACTCAGGGATCTAAATGTAGACCTGCCATTTGATCCTGCAATTCCTCTTCTAGGTGTATATCCAAAAGACCAAAAATCACTTGGCAACAAAGATATTTGCACCAGATTGTTCATTGCAGCTCAATTCATAATTGCTAAGTCATGGAATAAGCCCAAGTGCCCATTGACCCATGAATGGATTAATAAATTGTGGTATATGTATACCATGGAATACTAGGCAGTATTAAAAAAAAAGATGGAGATTTTACCTCTTTTATGTTTACATGGATGGAGCTGGAAAATATTCTTCTTAGTAAAGTATCTTAGGAATGGAAAAAAGTATCCAATGTACTTAGTACTACTATGAAGCCAATTCATAATCACTCACACTTTCATATGAAACATGAATCACAGCTATAGCCCAGGATAAAGGAGGGAAGGGGAAGGAATAGTAAGGGAGGGGGATCGTTCGATAGAGGGAAGGTTAATGGTGGGACCACACCTATGGAGCGTATTGCAAAGGTACAAGTCAAATCTATCAAGTATATAACACAAATGTCTTAACACTGTGATTAAGTAAATGAAGTGAAAGTTATGTTAATTAATAGGATGTAAGCACTCCAATTTGTACAAATAATCAACACATTGAATCCCACAAAGGCAGAAATGTATTCATGATCTATGTATATATGACTTAATAAAAAAAGAAAAGAAAAAAGAAAAGGAACAACCAAACAGTTTCTGTTTATATTCTTTTAACTTAAACATGGAAATGACTTCTATTTCAATGAAAGTTAACCCATGCAGTGGTTCTTGCAGTGTACTATTTAGATCAGTCATGTATGAATTTAAAATGTAGTATAAAAATAGCTGTTAAGATAATATTTGATAGTGAATGCATGTTCACAAGACTGAATTTATTATCCTTTCAAACTAAAATATGCTTTTGTTTCTTTCCGTAAGCAAAGCCTTCCCTTCAAGTTAAAGCTTTAATTATGTATTTACAAGGAAAAGATAGAATCCAGACCTCTGAGTAATGTGATTTTAAATCAAACTCATAGAAATAATTATGACTACCAAATAACAATTGACTGCTTTCCAACTATTTGCAGAGAAATGACCTAGCTTCCTAGGCATCTATGTTCTGATTGTTATTTCCTAAAGAAGTATTCTCCTTTAGTTTAAACAAATTATTTTTAAAATGCCAGTAAACTTGGTCCATTCTGTGATGGGCCATCTCTAACTTCAACAACTGGGTTTGCTTTCAGTCTAATCATCTGTTCTGCCAACATTGGCTTGGGTGGGGAGGGAGGAAGGGTTGTGGGTTGTGGAAACTGTGGAAATTATGGGAAGAGAAATGCACAGAAGGCAAGAAAGAGTTCCACAAAATTAGGGATGGCAATGAAATGAGCTGATAAAATGAAGGAGATCTCTCTTCACATGAATGTTTTCTTCCACCATGCCTCTGTCGGGACTTTATGTAGTCATCCCACAGATCCTTGGATGCAGATTTTAAGAAAAGCCTGACTCAAGGGAAATTTTAGATGGGCTTTGATGTTCACATAGTGCATTGCTAAGTGCTAATGCTTTTTGTCCCATCCTCCTTCATTTCGCATTATTTCCTCTGTATGTATATAAGGTTGAAAGGCCAGATGCCCACCAAATGTGTGCTGCTGCAAATGCTTTCTTCAAGGCTGGTCTTAAGTAATGCTTCTCCAACTTGGTATAGAAAGACATAAAAGTTTGACAAAAAATGAAAACTTCTGTCAGTATTCTTATTGTTCTGAAATGTCCAATTGTATTTCATCTTATAACCCAAATACCTGCACAATGGACTGTTTTCTTCCTTTTCCTTTCATTTTTCCCCCTAAGTGCAGTATCTATAGATTCAAACTCACAAGTGCCTCTTAAGCCTCTCCTTTAATCATTAAGTGTTGAATAGATCCTCTCAACTTTCTTTGCATCCAAGTAATATGTGTATAAGAACTGGTAAGTATTGACTGTGACAAAATTAACCAAAATAAAAATATATTAAATGTTATTCCACTTTCTCAGCTTGACCTGGGTTTAACTTTAGCCTCAGATAGAAACTAGATTCTCAAGGGCTGATATCTTTTGCAGTTGTTATCTGTGCTTCAAATTTGACTGTGGATCAAGATAGTAAGAGAAATTTAGATGTTTGTAATGAGAAAAAAAATTATGTGGCATTTATTCAACATTCTCAGCACAATATAATCAAAGGAGAAATATCTTGGTTCTCTTGGGGATATTTCTCAACTTCCTTTCCCAGTCCACATGGTTGAGTTCATATATAGAAGAATATTCTACCCTAGCGCCATCTTTGATCCTTGCCTGTTCAGGGTTGGGGTCGGTCCCAGTTCCCTGAACCCAATTGACCTGGTTCAATACTCAGCTAAGCTAGAATAGTTTAACCAAGGCATGGTGGTAATTAAAACTGAAATGACTAGAAACTGAAAATAAAACTGGAGCAGCACAAGCAATGTGAAAAGAGAACAAAAATAACCTGCACAAGTCTTAGTGTAACAAAGAGAAATTTTAGAACAAAGAGAAAGTTTAAAGCATTTCTCCCTCTCATAATGGAGAGAAGGTGAGAAGATACATCCAAGGACAGTATAGAGGCATACTTTAGTTGTAAGTCTTTCAGTGGTCTATCTGAATGGCCAGGCATTATTGCCCTTGTCTATTGTCATTGATTACTGTCCTCCTCTATTGGTCATTGATCACCTAGGTTATCTCATGCCCACATTCTTTTCCCTTTTGGAGGAAGAACTGTTGAATAGTGAATAATCCTATAAGCCCTCCAGACTTCCTGGTTCTGCAGGTCAGATTTTCCTCCCATCTCCCTTGAAGCTCTTTCTTTGTGTCCCTTCTTATTTGCCTATGTCTTCAACTTTCTTTCCATTCTAGATGTCATTCTAAGAATTTCATTTGTCTATGACTTTTCCCCCTCACCAAGAACTCCATATGAAGCCTCTATTTTAGCTCTGTCATCTGTATTTTTATCTCAATGGCATCATATTTTGATAATGGTTATAGCATAGAATTTGTTATGTGATTAGGGATAGTGCAGCTTTTCATGAGTGGCAGAACAAAAGTTGTGTCTAGCTTCTAATTAAGGCCACATTTCCTGCTGAAAATGGCATCCACAGACAGCTAGTCTTTAGTGCACTTAATACACAGGCTAAAATGAAGGAACATGTTAATATTAACACAAAAAAATATTAATACATGGCTCATTCTTTATATATAAATAAATAGTATAATGATTTAAACCAGAATATAACTGAGAATTCAACAGATTTAGAAGAACAGAGAAATAGGGGATGATTTGAGATGAGAGTCCACTGAAAGTATTTTTAACCGGGCACTCGGAAATAAATAGCATGGCACCTGGAAGAGAAGGAATAGAAGAAACTTCTGCACACAGTGTGTAAAAATATCAAGATTTTTAGGGAATTTTCTCAAACTTGGTGAGTCTGAGCATGGGTGGGTACTAGGGAGTTTAATGGTTTTAATGGAGATGAGGACAGGGTGGTACTGCAGAAGGCTTGGAATGCTGAATATAGAATTTGGAACCTAGACAATGGGATAAAACTCCAAGATTTGAGGAGAAAAGAGCGACATGGTTTGACCTGGTTTTGGTAAATGACTGGCTAGTTTATCAGTTGGAAAATATATGGAATATCCAAATCAATGAATTCAAGAAAATTTAGTCTGGCCGGGCATGGTGGCTCACACCTGCAATCCTAGCACTCTGGGAAGCGAAAGTGGGTAGACTGCCTGAACTCATGAGTTCAAGACCAGCCTTAGCCAGAGTGAGACTGTGTTACTAGAAAAAAAAAAAAAAAGCCAAGTGTTGTGGTAGATGCCTGTAGACCCAGATACTTGAGAGGTTGAGGCAAGAGAATCACTTGAGCCCAAGAGTTTGAGGTTGTTGTGAACTAATGCTACAAGGGTGACAAAGTGAGACCCTGTCTCCAAAATAAATAAATAAAATTTTATTTCTAAAAGAAGTTTAGTCAAGGGGTTCTGCAAAAGATGTTGGCAGAATGTATGGAAATCAAAAGACATAAAACCTCTAAGACTTGAAACTGGGTCTAGGGGTGAGCCTTCACCAACTACACCTTTAAATGAAAGAATCTAAAGAGATAGCTGCGTAAAGAAGGCCATCTGGTAGGTTCAAAGACATCAGAAAAAATGACCTGAATCTCTTCTCTCCCTACCCTTTGAACTCCTATCAGCATTTCCCAGTGGTCAAATCCAACTAGGAGCTAGAAGACAGGAACTCTTGTTAATGTAGCCCTATATATTTCAGCTTCCAGCAGAGCAGGTCACAGTTGAAGAGGGTGGATAGTAGACTTTTAAGTAGAAATTCAGGAAAGTTACAATTTGTTAACTACTTTGGGACATCAAGAGTATGAGGTGGACAATGAGCTGAAATATACTGGCTATATTAACAAAAGTTCCTGTCTTCTAGCTCCTAGTTGGATTTGACCACTGGGAAAATGCTGGTTCATAGGGTAGGGAGAGAGGGAATCCAGGTCATTTATTCAAATGAATAAAGGGGACTGTCAAAAGAATAAAGGGGACTATTGTAGTAGCCCAGGCCAAGGCACCAGGGGTCTGAACTAGATTAGCATTAATAGCAATGAAAGGAAGGGGAAAGATAGAAAGTATGTGGAGATAGAATTAGCAATACTTAGTAATGTTTTGAATGTAGGAGGGGAAATTGAGGATCATAACAAAACCGCATGGGTTAAGATAGTCATGTTTTTTTCAAAAGTATACATTAAAGAAAAAAGAAATGATGTTTTATGGATGCTAAATACATTTAAGAATGGAAAAGTAAAAATGGAACATTTCTCTGGGCTTAAGAAAAAGGTCAGAGCTAGAGATGTCTATTTGGTCATATTCTCTATAACTATGGAGTTAGCAAATGAAGAGTGTGGATATTGTCCCAGGAGATAACTTAGAAGGAGACATGGGTGAGGTCTAGCATAGAACCTTAGGGCACAACAGTATGAATGGAGGGAAAGTATATGTTTCAGTCAAGGAAGTCAAGAAAAAAACATCAGAAAGCATAGGAGGTCAAAATATGACCAGATGATCCAAAGTAAGGCAAGCATGAAACAAAGTTTATTGAGGAAAAGAAAGGTATAGAGTAAGAGCAAGGTATAGGATTACAGAGAAAGATAGGTCCACTGTAGACAGCAAGCAGACCTCTAATGCCAGGGTAAGTAGGCAAAGGCCTTTAATATGGCTGGGGAGTCTTTTTCATACCTCCTGGGTCAGGCCTACCTTATGGTTCAGGGGTTGCCTTGGAACCAGAGTCTCACTGTGCAGGCAGACCTCCCATGAGCCTTTGTGAGAACCCATGGTGGGGTTGGAGTACATGATATGGTAATTAGTCTTAAGGCTATTTTAGGCCCCTTTCAAGACTTCATTGTACTTATTGTTAGGCTAGAGGATCATCTATATCCTCTTGCAGTTGGAATACTAAGTTCTGATTGGTAGAT
Source organism: Otolemur garnettii (assembly GCF_000181295.1). NCBI lineage: Eukaryota > Metazoa > Chordata > Mammalia > Primates > Galagidae > Otolemur > Otolemur garnettii. Next base: position 3,231,437 of record NW_003852577.1, read on the forward strand.
TGGTAGGGTGATTTCTTCTTCCCAGATGTAAGCAATCACTTGGGACAAAATTAAGGTGGATGGCACCAACATGGCATCCTGGGACTCAGCCCTTATCCTCCTTCCCCAGGAGAGCTGTTCCTAACTAACACCTAACAATGTATATGCTTTTATAAGTGTTTGACAGTTAGAGAAGGCTTGAGGAGTAGAGTCATTCTTGTTTTCTTCCAGTGCCTTTTCCAGTTATGATTTTGGTGTTTCTCTTTGGATAGTAGTTAATAATTTAATTCCTTTAACAAATTTCTATTGAGCATGCATCAGGACCTGAGTTAGGCAACCTGGAGGATATAAAATTGATACAGAATATATGGTAGCTCTCTAGGGACTTATAATATTTCTTAAGCTATTGGAACATTATACAAGTCAATGTATGTAATAATGATAAATATATGGCCTAGAGCAGTGGTTCTCAACCTGTGGGTCACAACCCACAGGAACTATGTTAAAGGGCCATGGCATTAGGAAGTTGAGAACCACTGACCTAGAGAAATCTATGGTCATTCAGAAAAAGGAAGAAGTTAGTTTTATATTTGGAGAAATAACAAAATATGTATCAGGATATCTTACTCATAATTACTGGATTATATTAAGCCTGCTGCAAAGAAACACCACTAACATTTCTTTTGTGTAACAGTTTTATCTATTCTAATTTACACTAAAAATTATTTAATTATACTTGTTATATAACAGTGGTTTCTTTTCCATTACAGATTTTCAAAATGGTAAACAGAAGTATGCGATACCAATAGAACTGCTTGTGATGAGTGCAAAGTGAAGAGAAAAACTGGCCTTAGCTTGATAGTTGATTCTCATTAATCATGAAAGTTATTTTCTCTAAATTCACTGCAAACACTAAATTAGATACTCTATGGCTCCTAGGAGAAACATAGGTTAGTGTCCTGGGAGTTCTGGTCACAGCATTTCCATCAACAAATCAATACATGAAATAGTCTTATATGTGTTTCTGTTTAAGGACTCCTTATTTGATACATGTTATTGACTAACTAACACTGAACTCACAGCCAACAACACAGTGACTCATGCCTGAACAAAGCATGTCTACACATATATTTTCTCAGTAAGGCACATCCCAGCCTTCTTGCATTTAGAAACCCAGGCAGAACTTCAGCAGTAGGCTTGGGGACCATTTTAAAAGTAAAGTCACCAACACAAACTACAAAAAAGTGAAAAACATGCCACTAAAAAGACTATGGAAAGGATGCTTGTTGCTGTAATATGACAGCTAAAACAAGAAGGCAGAGCATTGCTTTATTTGACCTGGGCTGAAAATGTGCTCAATAAAGGGTGACCAGACGTCCCCCTTTTGGCTGGACAGTCCCACTTTTTAACAATTTGTCCCATGTCCCACAGCATTTTAAAAAAGTCCTGATTTTTGGAAAGAATACATGAATGGGCGGGAGAACAGGAAGGGAATATAGGGTTTTTGGCTGCCATGTGGCTATATCGCCAGAATATGAGTTTTATATTATTTTTGTTAATTTTATAATGTTAAACTGTAATAATAACAAATGATTGTTGACAAGTTATTACCAAGAACTGCTTATCAAAGTTTGCATTGTTGTCAGGCCCTGCCCTGCCCGGCCCCTGCCCCGCCCCTGTCCCCACCCTGCCCCTGCCCCAAACCGTGTTGTCCCTCTTTACAAATGTTAAAATATGGTCACTCTAGCTCAATATACTCAAGTGTTTTTATCTCTCTGTATACATCTGAGAATGACTGTGGAAGCACTGTGATTTGTAATTTGGTGGTTATGAATTAATTTTGGTAAATGGGCACATTCATACACAAGGAATCCACAAATAATGAGGACCAACTGTATTTGGCTAAAGCATAGGTAATGAACTTAGAGATGCTGAATGAAGCATGCTTTCAATGAATGTTGAATATTTAGCAGTATCAATTTGAAATTATTTTATCATTCACCTTAATTTTATATTATTCACTCAATACTTACTAAAGCATGAATTTTATTAGCAGTCAGAGGTAGAAAGGCAAATGAAACATAGTCTCTGCCCTCATACACCTTCCATTCTGGGGAAGAATTGGGGGAGGGGTGGTGTAAACAGAAAAGTTTCAAACAGCTATCATAAAGTGCAATAATAGACACATGGATAAGGAGCTATGGAAACACTAGTGAAAAATCCATTAAAGCAGTATTTGCAGAATCTTCTTAGAAGAGGTAACACTAAACTGAATTTAATCAATAAGTGAGTAGGAGTTGGTTAAGAGGCATAGGAAGGTAGTCAGCGCAGGAAGACCATCTGAATAAAGGCATGGAGTTGGAAAATAGTGCATGTAGGTGGGAGTACAAGCAGTCCATGCTAGTGGAACATAAATTTGAGTTTAGGAATGTCAGGGACAAAGTCTCAGAGAGAGGCAGAAAAGTGTTGCATCTTGGAGAGCTTTATTTCTAAACTAAGGATGTGGGTCTTTGTCTTTGCCAATATTGTTCAATCTTTTTTCTACTGTGCATGCAAAACCAGTGATACTTGAACAAGATCTGCTCCCATGAGTCTGGGCAGCTGATTTTGTGCCATTCTTGATGCACTGGTGACCATCACTGCCTCTCCAGTAAGACCATCAGAAGTATGAACAAGTGATAATAACATTATCATAGAAATAATTTTTATCTATTCTAATTTACACTAAAAAAAAGAAAGTTATTTAATTATAATTATTATATTATCATTTTATTTATATTAACACTGTAAATGCAAGCATAGGAATCCTGGCTATTCTAACTTCAACATTACCTATGACACCCTCCCCGCCCCTCCCCCAGCTCTTCTCTTATCCTATCTGCCACTGGTTGAATTGTGTCCTCTTCTAAATTCATATGTTGAAGTTCTAATTCCCAGAGCCTCAGATTCTGACCTTATTTGGAAATAGAGTTTTTGCAGATGTAATTAGTTAAGATGAAGTCATACTTGAGTAGGGTGGGACCCTAATCCAATGTGACTGTTGTTTTTATAAAAAAGGAGAAACGTGGACAGAAATAAGCACATAGGGAGAACTCCACGGGAAGGCTGGAGTCATGCAGCCGTCAGCCAAGGAACTCCCAGAACCAAGGAGGGAGGCCTGGAACAGATTTTCCCCTAGCACCTTCAGAGGGAGTCTGGCCCTGCCAACACCTTCATCTCAGACTTTTGGGCTTCAGAGATAATAAATTTCTGTAACTTAATGCATTCATTTTGTAGTACTTTGCTATGGCAGCCTAGCAAACTAATACACCATCTTATCCACTGCTAAGGTTTCTACTATCATCATAAGCCTACTGTTTTCCAGGAAAGAAATTTCCAAAGTGTGCTTCTTTAGAAAACTAGTCCCTAGAGAGAATCCACAAAGAAGGTTTTTATATCCAAACACCTCCTAGACTCTATGACTGTAAAACATTGTCTCTCAGGAGTCTTGCAGCTGAGAACCAAAAATTCCTCCCATATGTGACCACAGAAAGAACATGTGTTAATTATGACATCTCTTGAGACTTTTGTTACTAATATGTACAGCTATAGTGCAATTATGACAGTATTTCACATTTTTATTATTGCTTGATTTAATAAACGTCTGAACACAGAGCAGCTTATGTTACCACCATGTTTTACATGTATGTTATTTTAAAGCACGGACAATTTTAACATGCTTTATGGTAACATGTAATGCTTTTGCTTTTCTTCAAACACATTTTGGTACTTGCTATTCTGGAGACATCTTAAGGAACATGACTTCAAATATGGCATGCTAGTGGGGCGTGGTGGCTCATGCCTATAATCCTAGCACCCTGGCAGGCAGAGGCAGGTGGACTACTTGAGCTCAGGAATTTGAGATCAGCCTGAGCAAGAGCAAAAGCCCATCTCTACTTAAAAAAAAAAAAAA
>NW_003852577.1:3235499-3240464 GCF_000181295.1 Otolemur garnettii
AAAAAAAAAAAAAAAGAAAGAAAAGTGGCAGACTGTGCTCTATACTACTGAATTGTATCTTCTACATGTCCAAAAGCACAATGGCTTTTATCTAAAAAGTAATTTGTCTCAGTTTATTTTTGTAAAGAAATTGGAGTGTTGAAATAGTCTTGAGTGGGTACACTAGCCTAATTAATGTAGTTCTCCACCTAACTTTTTAATAGAAACATCATTTTAGGCATATTGTTGGTAGGAACCCCTTTGGTGTAGCACCAAATGCACACTAGTCATTTTATCCATCCTAATTCTGATTATTAGCAGGATAAAAACATCAAACATTTTCTTGAGAACATTTTATTTATTTGTTTTGAGACAGAGTCTCACTATGTTACCCTCAGTAGAATGCTGTGGCATCGCATCTCACAGAAACCTCAAACTCTTGAGCTTAAGTGACTGTCTTGCCTCAGCCTCCCAAGTAGCTGGGACTATAGGTGCCTGCAATAATGCCCAGCCATTTTTTACTGTAGTTGTCATTGTTGTTTAGCTGGCCTGGGCTGGGTTCAAACCCGCCAGCCTCGGTGTATGTGGCTGGCGCCATAACCATTGTGCTACAGGTGCCAAGCCCATTTCATTTATTTTTAATAAGAACACGTTATCACTAATTTGTATCGTCTAAGTCACTGAGTTCTAGTTAGGGGAAATTGATGATCATTTAGTTTTACATTTATTTTGTACAGTCACATTTTTTCTGTCTTGGTTTGGTGGGTTTTGGTGTATGTGAGGTATCTATTATATCCTATCTGCATAAATTTTTTGCTAATTCACTTCACTGCAATATGCTGTGTTACAGCTGCACTACTTTCTTCAACCCGTAAATCCATCTTTAGGACAGAATAAACAGGCAAAGATGATGGCATAAAGGCTGAAAATGTAGAGCAATAATAACTAGTCCACAAATCAGCCAGGATTTGCTTCTTTAGGACATACCTTCTGCATTGTGTCATGATAATAACTTGTGAGAAATGTCTGTGCCAGAAATGTGAGACGACGCCCATAGCTTTGAATATTTACTACTTCGTATGAAGACTTCAGCTTGCAAAGTCAGAAGGTTTGGGTTTACTGAAGGAAAACTTCTATCCATCACTCATTCTTTCTCTGGATGAGTAGGGTAGTTGTGAAAAACAACCAGCATTGCCTCACACATAGCAAAAGAAAGCCAACAAGGACAGAAAATGATTTCTAATTCTACATGACCTTCCGGGCGTCATGACTATAAATGTGGAAATCTCAAAGCCAATAAAACAAGCATCAGGTAAAATTCCTCACCTTTTAGCATTATTGCCTATTATTTGGGAAGAAAGAGAACAACAAACTAAGCTTGTGTAAACTTCGTTTACATTATCCTTCAAGATCTGCCTGCAAGGTCTAGTACTTTTTTAACCAAACATCTTTAGACTACCTCTTTCCTCAGCATTATGTTCCGCCTACATTCAGCTGGCTTTTCTACTTCCCAATCTAGATGTCATTCAAGCTCCACAGGGTGGAACAGACTTGCCTAAGCTTGTATCATCCCAGTTTTTCAGCCCAGAGATGACTTGTACAATGTCTGTACTACTTGAGGTTTAAATTTGTACAGTTTGAGTTCCCTTGAGCCAATTCTATTCTTTCCTCAGGTCTTTGCTTTGCTACTGGGACAAACTTTAACGTATAACCATTTCTAGTTCAGTTGGTCAGGGGCTTGGCAGTAGAGTCAAGCTAAAAATTGAAGGTCAACCATCTCAACTGTCAACTGTCCCTCAAATACTTCTCACAGATTCTCCAACAGAGTGACCAGAGGTTTGGGACACATATGATAGAGTGAGAGAACAGGAAGGGTATCTTGGCTGTGGGTCTTTATTGGTAGGGGGTGAATTCAACATTCTCTTCACCTTGCCCACCTCACCCCTCACAAAGAAATATGTCATGCTATGTTATAAAGTAGCTATTGGGCAAATTATTTAGCTTTCATTTTGTGTAGCTTAGTGGGCAATGTAGATGAAGTTGGCAAGGCATGTGTGTTTAAGAATGTGTGTGTTGGTGAGTGCTTGATAGAAAGAATGAAAGCAGAAGGGAGAGAGGATATGGCAAATGAAAGGGATCAATTGGTAGCTATTTAAGAGTAAAAATTGGGTAAGTGAGCAAAAATGGATAAAGGGGGATATTTGGGAGTTTACTCATGTACAGTGTATTTGCTCATGTACAACTCTACTTCCCCCCAAAATAACAGAAATCGATGTTTCATTACATTGCCCAATTTTCAGTTTCAGTAAATTCTCAGAACAAAGATTCTCCTACACATAAGAAAATTTAAAATAATTCAATAATATCAAATTATAAATATCTCATTAAAATTTCTCTGATGATCACTAAAATTTTTAATATACCTAGTTCTTCGAAAAGAAATTCCAGGATCCAATCAAGATTCATGTCATACAATTTGACTATTTTGTTCCTATATTATGTTTCCACCTAGAACAACCATCTTCTATTTAATTTTTTCTGAAATTGGCTTTTTGAGGAATTCTGACTAGTTGTCATGTAGCATGGCTTACATTTGGGTTTATGTGATTGCTTTCTTATGATTAGATTAAGGCAAAACATTTTTGGCAAGAATTGTAGGTGATGTTATGTAATTTTTATTGTATCACATAATGACCAGATGTCCAACTGCCACTTGGTCAAGTTGTTGAATGTTTTTGTTCATCATAAAAGTATATTCTTTTTCTCAATATAAGTAATTCATGAAGCAGTACCTTGGCTGCAGAGAGAAATTATGTCTTTAACTACCTTTCATCCAAAAGTTTGACAACCTTGATGAATCAATTATTACACTGGAGGCTGTAAAATTCCATTTAAAAAATTGTGACATTCTTTTTATACTTATTAGCTGGTATTATGATTATTTCCTTTACTATACAGGAAGTTTTCAGTTTGATGCCATTGGTTTGATGCCAAAATCCCATTTTGTTTTTTCATTTCCTTCCTGTGGTTTTGTATCATATTTAGGAAATCATTGCCAAGTCCAATGTCTTGAAGCTTTCCCCTGTTTTATTCTAGGAGTTTTATAGTTATGGGTCTTATGATTAGGCCTTGAATCCATTTTGAGTTAATTTTCAAGTTATATAATATAAAGTAAGGTTACATTTTCATTCATCTGCATGTGGCTATCACATCATTTTTTGAAGAAATTATGATTTCCCCATTAGCATTGGTGTCCTTGTTGAAGATCACATGACCAAATATGTGTGCACAAGAGTTTATTTCTGGGCTCTCTAGTCTGTTCCATTAGTCCATGTATTCATCTTTATGCCAGTGTCATACTGTTTGATTACTGTAGCTTTGCATTATGCTTTGAAGTCAGGAATTGTAAGCATTTAAGCTTTTTTCTTTTTTTTTTCCCTTCTCTGTGTCTCTGAAGATTGTTTTGACAATTCGCAATCGTCTGTGGTTCTGGTAAATTTTAGAATTTTTTTTCTATTTCTTAAAAGAACACCATAGAAATTTTGATAGGGCTTGTGTTAAACATGTCAATTACTTTGGGCAGTGTGTACATTTGAACAATGTTAAATCTTCTAATCCATGAACCCAGATGTCTTTTCATTTGTTTGTGCCTTTAATTTCTTTCAGCAATGTTTAGCAGTTTTCAGTATATGAATCTTTTTTTTCTTTATGATAGCAAATATTTATTTTTTTGCTCATTTATCTGCAGATTTACCAGACATCTCTGCTTCAGGCTAAAAGCTCAGTTCATGTCTGCTTCACATTCAATATACAAATCTTATACTTCCTTGATATATTTTTCACTAAGAATTTTATTAATTTTGATATTGTTATAAATTTGACTTCTAAAATTTATTTTTTGTTTTGTTCATTGTTAATGTATAGGAACACACATATTAATTTTGTATCTTGCTAATTTGTTTATTAGTTTTAGCAGTTGTGTGTGTGTGTGTAGAGTTTAGGAGTTTCTACAAATAATATCATACCCTCTGAAAACATAAGTATTTTACTACTTGCTTTTCAATTTGGATGCCCTTTATTTCTTTTTCCTATCTGATTTTTATGATTAGGATTCCCAGTACTATATTGAGTATAAATGGTGAGAGTAAACATTCTTATTTTGTTCCTGATCTTAGGGGAAAAGTTTTCAGTTTTTCACTATTGAGTATGGCATTACTTGTATACTTTTCATATATGGTCCCTTTATTGTGTTGACACAACTTTCTTCTATTTCTAGTTTTTTCTGTGGTTTTTTAAATGCTGTTCAATTTTGTCAAATAATTTTTCTTCATGCATTGAGACAATTACGGGACTTTTGTTCTCCATTGCATTAATGTAGTATATTACACTGATTTTTATATGTTGCACCATGTTTACTTTCTAGAAATAAATTCCATATGATCTTCTTATAATATTCTTTTTCATGTGGTATTGAATTCACTTTGCTAGTATTTTGCTGAAGATATTTGCATCAATATTCATCAAGGATCTTGGTCTGTAGTTTTCTTGTAATGCCTTTATCTGTTTTTGGTATTGGGGAAACACTGACCTCATAAAACAGGTTTAGAAGTATTTTCTTCTTTTCAGTTTCTTGAAGAGTTTGAGAAGGAGTGGTGTTAATTCTTCTTTCAATGTTTAGTAGAATTGTCCAGTGAAGCTATCAGGTCTGGGTTTTCCTTTGATAGAAACTTTTTATTACTGAATCATTCTCCTTCTTACTTACAGGTTTATTCAAATTTTCTATTTCTTTACAATTTTGTCTCCATAGGTTGCATGCTCCCAGGAATTGATCTGTTTCTCTTAAGTTATCTAATTTGGGGGATACATTTGTCCATAATAGCTTCTTTTTACATTTGTGGCATTAATCCTCACATCTCTTCTTTTATTTCTGATTTTATTTATATGAACGTTCTTCACTTTTTCCTTAGTCTAGTTAAAGATTTGTCA
>NW_003852577.1:3240910-3246531 GCF_000181295.1 Otolemur garnettii
TTGTAAGATGAACCACAGAAGTGAACCCTCGAATCCCTCTCCCTCCACCCTCTTTTTTTAAAACTAAGTTTGGGTAGATATTTTATCTTGTAGTTCCTGCACCTTATCTTAGTGTGATTACTTGTCCTATGGTGACTGGATTTATCTAGATCCAAGCTACTGATAGGCATTGCCAGTTTCTGTCTCTCCAAAGTTTTTGCCATCATCATCTGCCATAATCACTGATGTTTTTTGTAATGTGTTTTTTGTTCCTGACACTTGGATTGTGCTATCTCCATAAAGAGTATTAAAATAACTTTATATATCTAGGACACGGCCTCACAGTTCATTTGTGGGGTCTTGATTCCCAGCATTTTCCCAATAGGGTTTGATGTGTCCAATTTCTCCTTCAGTCATCTCATACTTTCCTTGTAAAGTAACCCCAGCACAAAGCCTATTCTTTTCTATTCCAAGTGTTTCCTCATGATTTGAGAGTCCTGAAGAATAGCCAGGAGCCAGACTGTATGGGGACTTAAAAGACATGATAAGAACTTTGGATCATTTTTTCTGTTCTATATTTCACATTATCCACAAACCCTAACACTTCAGGAGGAGTATGTTCAGTGTCATATCACTTCTGTCCTCTAAGGAATATAACAATAGAATAGCATATTGTACTCTTTGAATGAAATTCAGTCTGAAAACCTTGAAGAAGGAGCTACCATGTTTTATCACACTAAAATTGGGTTATATCTGGACAATATGTAAAGAAAACCCATATTCTAAATTAGGACAAGCTTAATATGCTATTAGTCAGAGTATAATTCCTATTTGCTATATTTGCTAAAGATAAAGAAATGATAAAACCAGTTGCTCCATTTTCAAATCCTGTATGTGTGTGTGTAAAGGAAGGAGAGAAAAACATGATTGATTCATTTCTGCTCCATGGAAAACAGAATCTATATAGAATTCAAATGCTCATTGCAAACATTCACTTTTTTGCCAAGACTATGAAAAAATGAGGCAAAAGTAAACAAATAATAGTAATAACTTTAAAAATTAATTAATAATATAATTTTGATAGGATATATTTATGTATCACAGTGTTAATTACAGTAATATTTCTGAAGCCAGTTGTTTTTATAATTGTTCTGGTAATATAATTAACCCCTAGAAGATGGGGCAGTGATTTATGAGTTGTAGCACTGTATATTTATAAGGAATTCCCTTCTGCAGGAATGCCTTCTATATAATAGATGCTAAACAAATGGTTTAATTATAATTAATTGGCTTACATATCATTAGTATCATAGAAATTTTTATTTATTTTGAAAATAAAATTATTGCCAAATAAATATCCTATTTTGATCCCTGAACGATCAGTTTTATAAATGACTGTGGATTTTCTATTTATGTTTAATATACATATACCCACATAAACATGCATTGCAGTACTTCACATGTTAATATGTTTAATTGGTTGTTCTTGAAAATCTCTTCTTTTCTGGCTTTCATGACATTGTGCTCCTAAGGTGTGCTACCTGTCTTTCCCTGGGCTGCTCCCAGCCCATAAGAGTGGGTGGCAGATATACTAAGGTGTTTCTGTTTGTGGAAGATAGACAACTCCTCTGACTTTGGTACCAAGAACCCCTCCTGCTTGGCCAAAATATTTGTAGAATTTCATTGCAGTTTAAGATCTTTTTACCCAACCCTCCTTCTTTCCCTCTCTTCTGCACAATTGTCAGAATGTAAAAGTCTTCCAATTCTCCTGGCCCCTATGATCCCCTCTCTGTTGCCTCCCACAGTCTTTCCTATCAATGCATCACTTACACATGGAATCTTCTTCTAGGAGGACCTGGACTTGTCCACTTACCCCTACTCCCCGCCCCAGAAGAGGCCACCTAACCCCAGAAGAACAGGAGAGAATATTTACTCTCTCTGAGTTTCTTTTTTTAAAGAGGAGAAAGGGTCCAGTTGGCCAATGTACGTCAATTTAGTATTTACAGATTTATCAGTAGATAGATGTGGAGTTAATTAAGGAGGTGACAAAGGCCAATAATTGCACTAATAGAAAGCAAAAGCTGGAGTGGGAAGATGCATTCCTCCAACAGTACAGGAGCCAAAGTTTAGGCCAGACAGATGATCATGCTACTGGAAGCTCTATGTCCCCATTTCCCATAAGATCCTCTGCTAGACAAGCTCAAGCTTGGGCTTGCCAGGAGCATACTGTAGCCTACATAGCAGTTATGGAAAAGTGGCAAGACATATGAGAGAATAAGAATTATCAAAGAAAAAGAAAGGAAGGAAGGAAGGAAGAAAAAAAGGAAGGAAGAGATTATCAGAAGGAGCAGATTTAACAGGCCAGAAAGTCAAAGAATTTTCAGTAAGCAAAGAAAATACCCTCAATAAAAAGGAAGATATTAGAGATATGAATTAAAAATATTAATAATGAAGAAGAACAAATTAGAGATTTAGGTACGAAAAATATTCTTTAAATAAAAAACTCAGAAGATTAAATGGCAGAGTGGGTATCATCAAAAGATGAACATGTAGGCTGGTGGATCAGATTAAGTAATTGTCTTGAGGCATTACAGGGTCATAAAGAAGGGGAAAGTGTGAGGAAAAGTTAAGATGAATAGATAAAATTAAAAATATAATAGATTTCTAAAATGACAAAACATACTAGTTAGAATATTTTGGAATATAATATAAGAATTACCCCCAGTAAGGAAATATATAGACCCAACATTGAGAGCCCACAAGGATAGGTGGTAAGGATACATCACAGTAAAATGTAGGAGCATTGAAAGGAGCAGAGATTCAGGCAGTTTCTGATATGAATCCCCTCCCTTCCCTTCCTGCCTTCCCTTTAAAAGTACTTCTTGGAAGAAATACTTCAGGAAGAAGACACATACATTTAGGAGAAATTAACAAGATATGAGAAGCATAAGATACACTAATAAAATTTGATGTTACATAAACTAAATGTATGGAAAAAACAAGAGAGGAAAAGAAATATCTGAAATGAGAAATCTGAGTGATGCCAGTATGGAGTGAGATGGAGGAGAAGTGCAAAACAATAGATGTGGGTAAGACCATGCTATAGTACTTAGGCTGTTCAGGAGCAATGTAGATCTATTAATGAACTTAAGAAATTAGAAAACTAAAGTTAAATGTGGTCCTTAAGAAATACATATGAGAGATCAAAAGATTACAGGTAGGATACACAACTTTCAAGCAACGGGATTCTTAAAAATTTTGTAAGATATAGAAAGTAGAGGATAGAAACGATATGGTACAATCAGCCATCTGATAACAAAATTGTCCCCAGTGAAAAGTGATAAACCTAATCATTTGGCTTTTAGAGCACATCAAGAATGTGAAGTTATATTTTAAAAAAGAAGATACTAGAATACTGAAAAGTTGAAAATAAGAGATGAAAAAAGATACTCATTGCCCAAACAATACCCCAAATAAAAACAGGGTGGCACAGTAGCAATTTTTAAAAATCAGCCAAAATAGACTTTATAGAGGCAAATATTATCATCATATGGAGCAAAAAAGAAAATTTGTACTTTTGTAAAAGACAACACTAGAATAGAAAGCTGGGATAGGCAGAATTCCAAGATAACCCTCCAATGACCCCACCCTTGTGTACATCCCCTCCCCTTGAGTGTGATCAGGCCCTGTAACTGGTTGCTAATTAATAGAACGCAGTGAAGATTAAGGAATCAAGCAGGTGTGATTCTGGCCCATAATCAGTTGGCTTTAACATAATCAAAGGGGAGATCATTCTGAGTGTGCCTGATTGAATAGGTGACCTGACTCAAAGAGGGCTCATGCCTTTCACAAATCCAGAGGATCTGATCAGCAGCCTCTGTCTTTTTCTGTCAATCTCTACCTTTTTGTCCCTTTGCTAGATTTGAAGAAACAAGTTGCTGTGTAGTCCACAGCTATAAGAGAATGAAATCTGCCAACATCCTGAGGGATTTCAGAAGCAGATTGTTCTCTAGTTGAATCTCCAAATAAGAATGTGGTCTGGCCAGCACGTTCATTTCAGTCTTCTGAGACCCTGAACAGAAAACCTGGCTACAACCAGACTGCTGACTCACAATAAGCTGATAAGTATGTAACAATTTATAATGCAACAATAGATAACTAACCCCAAAGCTGAACATACATGCATCAGACATCATTTCTCTAAATATGTAAAGCAATAGTTGTCAGAAATATAGGAAGAAATAGAGGCACTCAGAATTGATATGAAGAGTTTTGACATCTCTTCACAGGAAATAATGGACAAAATTTTAAAATTAAAGGAAAGAGACAGACAATTCAAATATAATCAATTAACTCTAATCTATATTCAAGTCATAGCACTTCTCAAATCTATAAGACCAGATGAATTTCCAAGTGGAGATAATTTGTAACATTAAAAATGACATAATTCGTGTCATGTACCATACAACATCATTGGTGACAGCTAGCACCAGATTTCATAACCAAATATTACCATTTCCACCGCTAAAGAATGAAATAATAAATGAAGACACTAAGTATCCGTCTGTCAATTTGAGATAGGCTTTTGTCACTGAATCCACTGGAGTGAGGTCTCTTCAGCAAGTGAATTAACAACAGTCTTAACTCTGGAGCCTTGTGGGATCCAGAATTGCAAATAAATGATTGCAGGCCTCTATTTCACATGTAACTTTACCATCAAAATGTGAGAATCTATATTTTTGAGCACATATAGAATAGGATATGACAATTCGACGTACTCAAGACTTTTTAATAAAATTTCAGCGTATTCACCAATAGGAATGAAACAGCACATAATAGATCATGTTTTCTGCCCCCAGTGAATGAAAGCTGAAGTCAGTAACAACAGATGGCTTTTTAAAAAACCAAACAAACACACATATCTAGAAATGAAACAAAAGATTGAATAATATTTCCTTAAAATAGGAAATCATAAAATATTTATGGAATGCAGCATAGCTATACTTAGGGGTATGTTTATTACTTAAGAATATAAATTGAGGGGTAGAACCCCACAACTGTGTGCTCCTTCACAAACTATGTGCTCCCTTTAAGCTCCAGAGACAGGTGGACAGACTTCTGTGGAAGGCAACTCTGTCGATGACCCAGTATCCCTGGTCAGCATGGAACAGGGCCTGGGGATTAGGGCTTAAAAACCCATCTCCAGTGACTCTGGCCATGTGGCTGTTAAGCCTGCAAAGAAGTGGTTAAAAACGTTTCTGCAGAGACACAGCCTAGGGGGTTGGTTGATAAGGGAACTCTTTTCAGAAAACTACAGGCCTCCAGGTTGCCAGAGACAGAAGCCATAAATCTGCTTTCTGTAATACAATGAGTGCAGAGTATAACTTCAAGGTTTTACTCCCCTCTTGGTGGTCTCAAGTCTTTAGACATACTCCCTTTTGCAGCTATCTCAGAGTTTCAAAGTTTGTGTCTTTTTGAAGGTTGAACTAACTTTAGAAAAGTAGTATGAATGCTTTGCCTGTTAATTAATAGTGTGTACGTGACCAGCCGACTATAAAAGGTGGTCTTGAACAATAAAGCTTTGCTACTTGCCATCAGCGGGTAGTCTGTCTCTTTCACTAGAATAATTCCAGATGCGAGAC
>NW_003852578.1:0-6335 GCF_000181295.1 Otolemur garnettii
TTGACATAGGAATGAAGAAATAAACTCCTTCAAATTGCATTCTTAAACATAGACACTAATAATTCCAAACCAGCTACCACTGTTCTTTAGTTGTGTATTGTAGTTACATTTTCTATAAAAATAGGAAGCCTGATATTGGGTAGTCTGAAATAGTGGCTAACAGTATAAATTTTCCATCATGTAAATCTATGTTTAATTTGCAATTTTAGCACTGAAGCGTTTGTACCTGTAAATAAGACTTTAATTTCTGCCTAGTACAGTCGCTCTGAAGACTAAGAGATGACACGTAAGATAAAAGTTCTTACCACAGGAAAGTACTCAATGTATGACAAATAATGTTTAAGTGGCTCAAAGTTGTTTATAGAATTGTTAAAGACATTGCTACAGTCATAGTAATGTAAATATTTTCCAATACAAATGATTTAATTCCATCCCTTTGTATTGTTACCTAGTTCTACAGAGGGGCTATAGGGCTTAGCATTCAGGACACATGCGCAGATGTGCAAATGAAGGATCTGTTCGTCAGAGGAAATACTCCGTGCAAGTTATAATTATTTTATTTCTCTGAATGCATTACAAAGGGAATAACATCTATTATTTGAAAATCAATTGCATATCACAGTATAATTCTTGGCATGCTACCATCAAATCATTATTTAAGCTAAAGAAAATTACAGATCAATTCAGCTGGGCCTCTAAACCAAATGCCTTTTTGTAAGTCGTATTGTATTTTATTTTTTAATAAAGCAGTATTCCTCCTGTGCATATCTCATCACACATAGCAAGATGATATGCCTAGCTTTTCACAGATTTGGGAGCATGTAATGTGTTTTAGTAATGCCTTGGTAATTATCTTAAGTAGTATTTTACTTCTCTGAAATAAATAAACAATATTCTGTAGTCAGAGCTCATTCTTAGGCATAAAACTTTAAATCGAAACCCTTAATGCAGCACCGATTTACCATGTGTGATTGTTCTAGTCAAAAAGCTTCAGTTCTATGTTTTCCAATGTGTAACTTAATAATATAAGCACCCATAATGTCATATTATTCATTTGTAAATAATTACCAATTCACTTTCCTTAAGACCTCTCCTTTAAGTTGTTTTTCATTTGGAAAAAGGCTGTCACTCACTTTTCCTCAACAGAACATCTAATAATACACATTTGCAATATTATTTTAGATAGCTCAGCTATGATTAAGGCCTCATCACAAGCCCTTTTCATTTGCAAATTGTTTTGACATATAAGGTCTTTTCATGTTTAGGCTAAGTTCTGGTAAACTGAACTTGCTATTTTACTTGAATGAAATGTTATTTCATTATAGGGGACTTATTTTCTTTTTCATGATATATCACTGATATACTGTAAGTCACTTGTATTGAATATTCCTGGAAATGAGTGGTCACTGTTGTTGGAATCACCCTTAGAAAGCATATTACCAACTGTTACAGAGGCATTCACAGTTTGTGAGGCAAAAGAACTATTAGAACTCAGTTACTGCTTGAGAGGAAGATGAAGCAGTTGCAGCTGCTGTCCCTATGGCCCCTGTTCCTCATGATCAGCTGGTAGAGTCAACAGCAGGAGAGGACCAGTGGCTGAACAGGAGTAGTGCTGAAGCAGGGCTTGGATCTTTCAGAGGACTGGGACAGATATGGAAATGGTCTCAAGAAACATTTATGGATATCCTACAAACACTCAATTGTCTTTATGCAGGACAAATGACACTTTCATATTGATAGAAGTGGACATGAAACTCTTCTTGGGAAAAGGAAATTGTTAATTATCCATTACATGCCATCAATGGCATATTTCAGAAACAGATTACTTTCCTCCAGAGCATAGCTTTCATATGCAAGGATTTCTAGTTTTTTTATCGTGATGATATTCTGAGCTATCATTTCTATTGTAATAAACTAAAATTCTACCCAGTGTAATCTGTTCAGTTCATTTCTGAAGGAATCTGTTTAACGCCTACAACATGGATTGAAGTATTATGCATTTGAGACTTTGACTTTGAATGCTTCCCAATCTAGTGAAGTGAGGAAACAGTCAAGCGATAATTTCACTATAGTAGGGTAAAGAGCAGAACAGACCTGGAGTTTAGTTCAGCTTAAGGAATCATGAAAGAGATCCCAATGGGACTTAATGAGCTCCGTTAAGTGAGGATTGAACGAAGCATGAGAGTTAATAAGGTAAAGCTGGGATGGTATCATTTTTTGTTTGCTTATTTGTTTTAGAAAGGACTTTGATTTTGAAATAGATTAAAATTATTCTCTAGGTCCATCTGTCTAGTAAAACCTGTTAAGCTGGCCGTAATATAATTTTTCAAAAATTATATGCAGTAGCAGCTCTTATAAGTTGACCATCTTATTATTTCTTATTTTAATCTTCATTCATATTGCTCTGTATAGTTAAAAAATATTAGTTTATTAATATCTTCAATTTATTTATCTGCAAAATATTTTCACTTGCTTAACATTTCTATTCTCTGTAACTAATTTCCACCAAATATTTTGTGAGATAACATTTATGAATATTTGGCCACCCATTTATTACGATGGATTTCCACCTTTGCTATTTTGCTGCCTTTCAATATAGAATACATATACCTATACAATTAAAAACTGAAATTCCACTTCATAACATACATGCCCAAGAAGGTACAAAAACAAACGCTGCACACATGAAACTTTCTGGAGAAAGTCGGAAAGGCTCCAAACAGGTCTAAAAATGGCCTGAGCAAAGAAAGAGTTAAAATAGACCTGTTTTCTATATTAATTCAGGAGGTGGAGCTTCAGTCGGTGGGGGACAGTTCACTGGTAGTGATTGGCATGGTTTGAACTTCCCACAAGTGCCAATGGGGAGGAGGTGCTGATTAAGCTTTTTCATCCTTTTGCCCAAATGTGGAATAAGAGAAGTGGGCAGGGTGAAACTTAAAAGCTACCAGTGAACATATGTCAAAGACGGAGTCCTAGTCTTTATTACAACTGTGAATCTGTAAGTTGGATGAAATAATATCATCTAAGGATGAAATTAACTTATTTTCTGTTTGAAAGAGCGAATGGCACTGACATAAAACTGTCATCATTGAACTGTTTACAAAAATTTTCTTCTGCTAATGAAGGCAACACATTAAGCTACCCTTTTACCTTTTCTTCCCTGTACAAGAAAACTTGGAATTAAAATGAGCAAAATTAATTTTGAAGAGCAGCATTTTAATTTAAATGTCAAGCTATACTTCATAGAGTGATGTGTAAATGTACATCCTGCTTCGGAGTGTGTTCTATCATCATTTTCAAGCACAGTCTTCTTAAGTAGGTAACTGCTAAGTTTTGAAGTGGTGCTGATGCTTTTTTGGCAGATCTGTTCCTTCTCAATTATACTGACATGGTAGGTGATATCACAACTCCCACAGTAGTTGGCAAATGTCTACAAACATTTTGTGGAAATTATGCATTCATTATAAACTTCCTTAGAAGGGAAGCTCAATCATTTATTATGAATTAAGTATGAATCTTTTTTATTGTTTGTTTGTTGTTAAAGCTCATTAATTTTAAAAGGTTCTATTGAACAATGTAAACATATCTCTTATCAAAAAGTAAAAGAAAAAAGGTATTAGATTTACAACATACAATAAATGCCTAATCATTTGTCGAGTGTTTGAGA
The DNA here is from genome assembly GCF_000181295.1 of Otolemur garnettii. NCBI lineage: Eukaryota > Metazoa > Chordata > Mammalia > Primates > Galagidae > Otolemur > Otolemur garnettii. Next base: position 3,668 of record NW_003852578.1, read on the forward strand.
AATTCCATCTGCTAATGGCACACTACTTAGATTATATATTCTGAACATATTCTATAAATTTTTAATCTGTGATTCTTACATTTCCCTCTGTGTAGTTTAGTGGCTTAGCACAGTGTATATCACAGACTCTGAGTAGGTACAACCGGCTGAGACTCAAAGTGGCCAGTGCAGGCAGCAACATGGTTGGAAGGGGTGATGTCCAAAATTTTTCTTTTCTGTTACACAATGGAAGAATAAGAGTTATTTTGGGCCACGCATTAAAAACACAAAAACTAACAAAAGCAGATGAGCACACACACACACACACACAAAATTTCAACACCACAGATAAACGAAAACAGTCCTCATAAAATCAGCATGAAGTGCACAGACCACGGTTTGGGCACTCCAGTGAGGCTATCATATGATTATAGTTCGTTTTTGATAAATACCTATTACACTGTTCTTGAAAGACAGATAATAGTTCTTTTTATCTGGAAAGACTTGGACATGGTTTACTATATTTACTTCATCTAAAAGTACCAGTTGGGGGCAGAGCAAGATGTTGGACCAGAAAGATCATTCTGCTGAGCTCTTCTAGAATGACTGGGTAATAAAAGAGAACCCTGCCATACCTGGCACAGGGACATTACCCAGAATCATAATTCAAGGAGCACAGCAAGGAAACAGTGAGCCAAATACAGGCTATGATCTGGAGCAGTGGAAACTGATGAATTAGGCAAGTAATGTGACCTGCTGGGAGTGGCTGGCCCCCCATGGAGGTCCAGGATCAGAGGAAGCCTTTCTGGAGTTTTCAGTTGTTGGGGGAAGCTACTCATTTAGTTGAAAGCTTGGAAGAGTGGGCAGACTGGAGCAATATACACAAAGAAGATTTGAATACCAATTGGAGTGGATTTGCCATAGGTTTGGTGGAGGGCAAAGCAGCCCATAATGAGAAGCTCTCAGAGTCTGGGCTGCCACTGTGGGACAGTTGTGAGTTCTTAGCCGGGGTCTAAAGCACGTCTGTCTCATTTCTGGGAATCAGCGGCACTGTGAGACCTTCCTCTGAAGGATTCTTGTGAGCTTCAAGATCCCAACTTGGCAGGTTCTGAATACTGAGGAAATAATCAGGCAATCCCCAAAGACAACTAAGTTAGAAGTAAGGACCATAGACGTTGCTAGCTAAGTACTCTGCCTCCTAAAAAACTCGCTGGACAACCTGGTGTCCTGGTGACACATTGCAGCATATTGTCATCAAGAGCAAGCATTCCTGTTCTTTGGGTCCCAAGGAAAAGTTTGATTTTGCTCAGGCTGAGAACACTTCAAGACCTAAGCTGTGAGACAACGTAATTTGCTCCTTGAAGCAAAGGAGGCAGTGAGAAGGAAAAAGGAGGACAAGGAACTGAACAAGAATAAACATCATATGAGGAAGAGAAAAATTCAAGCAACATGAAGAACTAAAACAGAACAACTCCTGAAAGGCACCATGAGGCAACTACTGCAGAAGACTCCACTTAGAAAACAATTAATGGATTTGAAAGAAATGAAGGGAATGTGAGATATGGATGGTAAAGACAATAAAGGGAATGGATGAGAAAATGGAAAGACAGAACTGAAAGTCAGCTGAGAGATACATAGAATATAGAAAGGATGCAGCGGAGCTAAGAAATGGAAGAGACAATCAGGCTACATAAAGATGCAGAGGAAAGCGGCAGCAAATATGTGTAACCATGTTCGAGAGAGATTTTCATGCACGTGGGGGAGCTAAAGGGAAACCGGAATCTCTAATGTAGAGAGATCCAGAAGAAAGGGTTAACAGATGACACTAGAGAGGAGAGTAGCAGGCTCAATTTCCAAGGTGTTCTTGACCAACGTGATTTTTGGATTCTAACCTTAAGGTGTTGAACATTTACTAAAAGACCATAATTAGAAATGCCACTTAACAGCAGCTGAGTTTTTTTAAATTCCAATTTGAATATCTTAAAAAATTTGTAGAAGTATGAAATTTTCAGATGTATGAAAACCAAACACAAAGTCAACATACTAGTGAAAACTATGGTAAGGATTCCTTTAGGGTATTGGCAGAACTGACAGCAAATAGTTTAAATGACTGGACTGCAGCCCGAACTAATGGTTCAAAATTTAAATCAGACATAAAATGGGCCATGGCATCTGTATTAGTTGGCTAGAGCTTCTGTAAGCAAGTGCCACAAGCAGGATGGCTTAAGCCACAGAAATTTATACTCTCTCAGTTCAGTTCTGGAGCCTAGAAATTCAAAATTGAGTGTCAGCAGGTGAGTTCCCTCATGAGGGCCGGGGAGGTGTGGGGTCCAGACCGCCCTCTGAGGCTTATACAGGGTTTTCTCACTGGATCTTTGTCTTCACATTGTCCTCCCTTTATGGGCGTCTCTTTTCTTCATATGTCTTTTTAAAAATGTCAGTGATACTTGCTTAGAGTAGTTCATCCTACTCTATCCAGTATGCCCTCATCATTACTTAACTGTTTCTTTCTCAAACTCTTGGGCCTCAGCAATCCTCTTGACTCATTTTCCTGTGTAGCTGGGACTACAGGGGTACTCCACTACTCCTGGCTAATATTTTTCTATTTTTAGTAGAGACAGGGTCTCACTGTTGCTTAGGCTCGTCTCGAACTGAGCTCAAGCAATCTACCTGCCTTGGCCTCCAGAGT
>NW_003852578.1:6392-8126 GCF_000181295.1 Otolemur garnettii
ATATTTTTCTATTTTTAGTAGAGACAGGGTCTCACTGTTGCTTAGGCTCGTCTCGAACTGAGCTCAAGCAATCTACCTGCCTTGGCCTCCAGAGTGCTAGGATTAAAGAGATGAACCACTGTGCCTGGCCTACTTACCTGGTTCTTTCTACAATGACCTTATTTTCAACGTCACAACCTGAGGTACTGCAGGTTAGATCTGCAGCATATTAATTTTGGAGAAAATTCAACCCATAACATCATCTACCTAGAAGAATATGACTATTAACAATTAGTTGTAGGCATTGAGTATTCTGAGCTATAAGGTTATGAAAATTATTTAAAATTGGAGCGTGAGCCTGCTCAGGAGACTTTACATTTTATTTAATAAACAACAGTGACTGTGCATGTATGTCTGCATCCGTGTGTGTGTGTGTGTGTGTTTGTGTGTGCGCGTAAGACTGTGCACCTGAGCTTAGGGAAGGGTCGACATGATCACTGTTTGGTAGTTTTCTAAATAAAAAAAGAAAAGAAAATACTTGGTCCTCACATATTGGATTTTCCTAAATATCAGAAATATAAGCTTCACCCACAGAAAATAATGTACTCAGTTTTTCCCAGCCATGTGTCAAAAAGTAAAGAAAATTCCCTTTGTATGGCGTCTATTCGCCCTTTGTGGTAGCAAGCAAATCCAGAGCAATAGAGAGAAGAGACGGTTTGAAGACAAGTGGAGAAAATTTGTAGGTATTAGGCAGATCATTTGTGTCCACACGCTGTCTTAAGATTCCGGGACTGTGGGTAGAGGCCCTTCTCAATAATGAAGAGGTACCTTTGTTCTTTCAGAATGTGATACTAGCAGAAAAAAACTGAGCTGCCTCCATAGAATTTTGTCACTCCCAACAGTGGTTATACTAGCTGTATTCTTGTCCTCAAGGCTGCCCTGACTTGGAAAATTTCTCAGAGTTTGTACAAAGTGCAATTTATCTAATTACAATGGAAGAAGCTTTGGTATACTTTTCTCATCACCACTTCAATTAAACATCATTCTTTTTTGGTTTTTGGTCCTGTAGGTACAAAACTGAACATTTCAATGAAGGGGGAAAAATGCCATTCCCAGCAGCTCTGGCTCCCACAGTCACCAAACTCTGATCTACAAACTGTCACCTGATTTCATTCAAGCACTTACGGTTAGCTAGTAATTTGTGTCAATGTTCTACTATATGGGGACATGAATGAATGTTGTCAGGTAAAACTGGTTGCACCATAAGTATAGAAAAGCAAGAGTTAAAAGCAGCAGGAGGAAGTAATATAATGAATCAATCATATTAGCGGGAGTTTAAAATAACTACCTTTTATACTTTTTGTTCCATCAAACAAAAGCGGCTGCTTAGCTATCTAAAGTGAATTAGATTCATTTGCATTTATCTTCTTTTTAATTCGTTAAAATTTACTATGTTAAGAATAAGTCTTTTCAAAAATTATATAGATCACAGGTGTTCAAGAGATTAGGCTGTTCCCTAAATTGTTTTGATTAAAGTTTCTCTAGATTTAAGAATATGAAGATGAAGCCAGAAGCTTTACCTCGTTCCTCAACTTATAAGCTAAATGTAACTTTGTAATTTGGGGAGATAAGGAACCATCATTGATTTTAATATTTACCACTTTGTTTCTATATTTATTTCATATCTAAAAAAGTACCATGGCTAACAAAAAAACTTCTGTTTGTTTAGGCAGTCTGCAAAACTGTATCTATTTC
>NW_003852578.1:8917-12813 GCF_000181295.1 Otolemur garnettii
TGTTCAATCATATTGAATTGAATCATTATTAAAAACAAACATATATTGAGTTGCTAATACATGTCAGACACTTTACAAATAGTTACGAATATAATTTCATTTATAATTATACGGACCTAGAGAAGACTGTGCAATTATCATCCCCATTTCACAAGCGAGAGAAGTACATGCTTTATTGCATTCCTCCCCTCTGATCCCACTTTCTCCACTCCTGCTTCTTGGGAACACTACCAAATAAACTGCATTCATCCAAGTTCCCATTCAGGCTTCACTTTTAAGGAAACCCTAACTACAATATATTGCACAAAGCAGTCCATCATGTATGAAGAACAAAGTTACTCTGCCATCTCACCTTTTAGACATGACATTGATAATAGCTTGATATACACTCTTCTGGTACTTTCCCTGTACTTAGAGATTCCTGCCCAATATAGATACACGTAATATCTAGTTAGATTTTGTTCCTTTACAGCAAGAAATGAGAGCATACTAACATATATAGCTGAGTTTAAGTTATTTATTCGGTATCTCATTAATATTTATCTAGATGAATATAGTTTTTATCAATTTTTAATTTATCTGAGATACTTCATGATATAAAGGTAACTTAATTTATCAAACATTCATGATTGACAATTATGCTGGCTGTTGTTGCTAGTTTTATTTTCTTTTTACTTACAGAAAATATTATATTAAACATGGGTGTTGTGTTTTATTCTTTTTTTATTTAGGATGTTTCCCAGGTGTTGCCCACTTTCCTAAAATGTGCTTCACAGAGTGGGAAATAATTTCAGAGAGACAGACAAATACATGCGTGCATGCACACACACACACACACACACACAAACATTAGCATTTCAGAAAGTTAGTACCCATTTGATGATTTAATGATAAAAAAATAGATTGTATAATTTTGTTTGAGTTTACAATTTGTATGTTACTAACGAAGCTGAGCAAAATTTCATATGGTTATTAGCCCAGCAGACTTACTCTAGGAGGATTTAATTGTTCATATCCTTTGTCATTTTACTTTATAGTTCTATATCTTTGTATTTCTAGGTTTTAGGAAGTCTTTGTATGTGAGCTGTATCACACCTTCTAGTCTTTGCCAGTGTTTGCTCTCCAGTCCCCAAATCTCATCTCTCGGGGTTCCTCATCCACATGCCTGGCACCTTACTGTCATAGATACAACTTCATGCCATCAATACAACTGTTAAAAATCCATTAAAGCAGCAAAGACCATTTCTTTTCTGATTATATGACTGTACACTGTTTATATTGTTCAATATGGTCATTAGAAAACAAACAAGGATTGGGTTTTATTACAAAAAATCGTAATGCAACTTAAACCAAGAAATGACTTGATTTCATGAGCATTTATAAAATTTGGTGTAACAACAGTCGTGAGAAATTTTTGAGAGAATGTAGGAGTACATTTAGGTGAAGAACAGTACAAGATATGTGTCGTTAATGTCACAGTACATGGGGAAAATGAGAAATTGTAGCTCAAGGTACCTTTACTTGCAAAATATTCCTTACAGATGTTTAGAAAATATTTACAAAATATTCTTTACATGTTGGCCAGCTCTTTGTAAAATTTTGTGATGAATACAGTAAACCCTCCGTAAGTTGACCACCCAAGACACTGTAACAAATTGATCAACACATGGAGGTGGTCAAATTAAGGAACAAGGCCTACTGTACTGATGTGTAGATGTGGTGCATGTCCAGTCTATGAGTATTGGGTCAACATAAGGAGGTGTTCAATGTGGGGAGGTGGTCAACTTTGGAAGTTCTACTATATTTTGTAAATAAAGGTAAATTTAGCTATAGTTTCCCATTTTCCTGATATAATGGTGACATTTAGATGCCCTATATATTTAGAAGGTAGGTACGCATAAATTGAGAGAAATGTTAGATATAAGACCAGTGAATAGTTTGAAACCAGCCTGGGCAAAGCAAGACTCCATCTCTGAAAAGAGCCAGGTGTTGTGATCAGCACCTATAGTCCCAGAGATACCTGGGAAGCTCAGGCAGAGGATTGCTTGAGCCCAAGAGTATGAGGTTTCTGTGAACTATGACACATGGCACTCTACCGAGGGTCACAAAGTGAGACTCAGTCTAAAAAAAAAAAGCACTCCCTAGTCTGATTTGAATTCATGTCTGAGCTGAGATTTAATTTAATAAAAAGGAAAAAGGAGTGTGGTGTTTTCATATACAATTTGAAATATTTTGTTAAGACGTTTATATTCTACTTTCACACTGTACCCCATGATTGCATTAATGTACACAGCTATCATTTAATAAAATAAAGAAAGAAAGGAAAAGGAAAATAGCAAGGTGAGGAGGAGAATAACAAGAAGAGAAAAAAGAAAAACCATAGTTAGATTCCTCAGACTGGAGGTCAGCCAGTGTACTAGTTATATTGATTTCATTTACCATTGTAACAACTCTCAAAGTAAGTATAATTATGGTTTTTAGTCCAAATATGTGAAAACTGAATTGGCAGGTTGTAAAACTTACAGAAAGCTGCATACATAGCACGTGGTTTATCAGAATCTCAGACAAGCTAGTAGGGCCCCATGCTAGACTGCATTCTCCCCTAACAACAACAGTGACTTGGGACATATAGAAATGATGGTGTCACAGTCACTAACAAGTAATATTTCAACCAGGTGATTAAATCTGTCCAAGCTTCCAGTTATCAACTGATAATATAAATTAATAAATTATGTTCAATGATACCTATTAAAATCATGGATGAGGAAGATATGACAGGCTCAGTGCCTATAGCTCAGTGGCTAGGGTGCTGGCCCACCAGAGCTGGCAGGTTCTAATGCAGCCTGGGTCTGACAAACAACTTGACAACACCAGCCAAAAAAAAAAAAAAATAGCCAGGCATTGTGGGGGGCACCTGTGGTCCCAGCTCCCAACTACTTGGGAGGCTGAGGCAAGAGAATCTCTTCAGCCCAAGAGCTCGAGGTTGCTATGAGCTCTGACACCATGGCACTCTACACAAGGCAACATAGTGAAAAAAAAGCCATGACATATGTCAAACATGGGAAATCCTTGATCCCTGGATTCAATCTGCTCTTCATCTAATTTTTTAAATGAAAAGTATTGTGACTCAAAATAAGTTGTTAAATTGATTTAGCTAAAAAATTATATATATATATATATATAGAGAGAGAGATGTATATATGTGTATATATATATGTATATGTATGTGTGTTCATGTGTCGTATATGTAATGAGTGAAATAATAAAATGTATGATTATTTGGCATTAAAAGAAAATCAAGTTTCAGTGGGCTTGTATTTACATCCAGCAATAAGTGTAAGGAACTGGGTATTTTAAGTTCCTCTGGAGAAACAGTTCATTTGATATTTTTGAGAACTTCTCTCCATTCTAGGTATATATGATAGAACCAAATATTAAAAAAAAAAAACTATGAAATTTGAAGAAATTTTCATCCAAGAAACGTGTGTTTCACGAATAAGAGAGCAATTAATTGTGTTAATTTCACTCTTCTTATAATTAAAAATTGCCCTTTAAAATGTTTATTCATTCAACAAAGATGTGTCAAAAAAAAACTTTAAAGACAGGTTAAATATACTATGAACCAAATTTCTGATAGGGACTCTCATCTAGCAATAAGATAGTAAATAGTCTAGCAAAAAAGACTTTAAAGACAGGATTAAATATACTATGAACCAAATTTCTGGTAGGGACTGTGGTCTAGCAAACAAGATAGCAAATAAGATAAAAATATTTATATAATTGGTTAGAAATAATAAAGTTTTATACCATGGTAAAAAAATTTTATATAATTGGTTAGAAATAATAAAGTTTTATACCGTGGGACAGAAGTAACCCAGAGTGACTTGTACAGTGCT
>NW_003852578.1:18669-20104 GCF_000181295.1 Otolemur garnettii
TTATGGAAACCTACTGCTGAAAAATCATTGTGTCAAGGATAAAATTAAGATGGAAAATTAAAACATTCATTCAATGAAATGACAAAGTGGATACAATCTATCAAAATTTATGGAATTCAGCAAAAGCAGCACTGAGAAGAAAATCCATAGCCTTAAATGTCTACATCAAAAAGACAGAATCAAAATCAATAATTAAATGAATCATTTCAAGGAATTAGTAAGAGAAGAGCAAACCAATCCCAAATCCAACAGAAGAAAAGATATAACTGAGGTCAGAGCAGAAATAGATGAAATCATAACAAAATAATCATGCAGAAGGTTAATGAAACAAAAAGTTACTTCTTTGAAAGGTAAAATCAATAGACCTCTCACTAGATTAACCTGTAACAGAAAATAAAGGACCCTATTAAGCTCAATCAGAAATAAAAAAGGAAATATTACAATTGGGGCCCTAGAAATACAAAATATCATCTCTGAACACGACAAATATCTTTATACAAATAAACTTGAAAACAGTGAGAAAATAAAGAAATTTATAGAACTACACCCTCCCTAGGCTTAATCAAGAAAGAGCTGAGAAGACTCATATCAAGTAAAAAAGTTCAAGCAACATCAACAAAAAAACTTTCAACCAAAAATAATCTCAGATCAGACAGTTTCACTGTCAATTTTCACTAGACCAATAAATAAGATCTGATACCTAAACGACATAAATTATTTTATAAAATTGAGAAGGAAGGAATCCTTCCCAATTCATTCTACAAAGCTAGTATCACCTTGATACCAAAGCCAGGAAAGGACATAACAAAAAGGAAAACTATAGACTAATATTCCTTATGAACATAGTGCAAAAATTCTTAAACAGATCCTTGCAAACTGACTTTAGCTACACATCAAAAATAAAAAATAAAAATTCGCCAGTGTGAAAATTTAATAACAAGAAAGAACAACCAATCTGAATATGAATTAGGCATTTTGAACAATTCACCTAAAATTATGGCACTTTTTTCATACTTGTTCTCAAACTTACCTAATAGTGTATTTAAAAAAAATTAAATTTGATAAAAATTATCTCAACAGATAGTTTAATATCTCCATCACTGTGTTTTTACTAATATTATTTCAAAAATGAGAATTTATTTTTAAAGCAGAGATGTGCATATACTTAGCAATTAAATTTTTCTGACTATTCATATCATAAGCAGTATATTTTTCTCTCAGTCACAATCCCATGTGAAAAAATTGTTAGCACAACAAATCAAATTACAATTCTTAAATATATTTAAAGAAGTATATTCAATTTTTATTATTGTTGCCATTGACATTGGAAGCTCTTTTGTTTTTAAACTAAGCTATTTGGAAAAAAATATCTGGAGAACTGTAAGCAATTTCTTTGATCATATTAAATAGTCATACAATGTGTAAGTTAATAGGT